>NW_027069756.1:84539-403433 GCF_002906115.3 Quercus suber | reverse complement strand
GAGCAAGACCAAGCTGAGCCACTAGGAGAGTAAGCCCTTCACACATGTCAAGCTGAATAAATGAATGCAGCCTTAACCAAAGAGATCAACCCATGCCATCATTGATTTTAGCCTATCGGTGGTGTAGAACGCACTAATTCGTGACTTGCAAGTTTCTGAAATTGCATGAAAACAGGACAAAGAATAGGTCTCAATTCACAATTGCCTTTTTGGTACCAGTCGGACTTCCTTCTCTTCATATTGGAAAGCTGATGTATAGGAAGTACTTGGCCTCACATACATCCTTCCCGACCACCCGACCTTAGTGTATGTCGGTGATACCCATAGGGTATGTGTAAGAAAAACCTAGCAGGAGTAGAAACTTCCGCGGTTAAGAAAGAAGCTGTAGCCTTCCAATAGGAACTTGCCAATCTGTACCATGAAGTTACAAGGGTTTTACCCATAAACCAACCCCCTTAATTCGTCGAGTAAATAGGGAAGGTATAGGTTTGCTATGAATGACCTAGTATCGAATATCGGTAATAATATCAGCAAAAGAACATTCTCTCGTGTTTCCAAACATGCCGAGCTCCACATATTTGTTAGGACATATGTGTTTTCACTTATTAAGAACATATGCCACTTATTTATGTAAATTGGCTAATCCTTTGACAAAACGCACTCTACTTGTAATTGGGTAGTTTTAGGTGTTTTTAATACTTCAAGAAACAAGGTTTCAAGGTCAAGTGTTGAAGTCATCAAGTTTGTCCAAGAAAAAGTAAGCTGAAGTGCAATTTCATTAAATCTCGACACCTTCTTGATAGCTACCTCGACACTTGCTATCTGTCGAGATTTAAAAAATTCAGATTTTCTGATCTGATTTTCTTGTGATCCGTGAATATGCTTTTAGGCCTTCTTTTCTCCAAACCCTAAACATATAAAAGGATTGTTTTAAGAGCCGTCTAGGTAGACGCAAGTTGCAAATTCATTGAGCAATCTCTGTTCAAGCAAATTGTGATCAAAAGACGAAGTTCTTGACCTAGTTCATCTTCCTTCAAAAAGTTGCTGTGTATTTGCACCATAAGGTTTTGTGACCAAACATCTTCTTGATCTTCATCGTGTAGGATGAACTGAAGAACTTTGCAGCCAACCTTTCTTCCTTAAGTTGGTGTTCTGAAGTTGCGTACTGGGATCGCGCATTGGTTAGTCACGTACTTGGGAGCCGTTCATCAAAGCTAGGAACTGTCGCTACAAATAAAGTCCAATTGGGTATTAGGGTAAGGGTTCAACTGTAGGTTGGTAAGGTACTTGAGATTCCTTTACTTGTAATCGCTTGATTTGATAATAATGGAGTTTCGGGAGTGGTGACTTGAAAATCACCCGGTGGGGTTTTTGCCGCGAGGTTTTTCCCCATTCGTAAACAAATCACCGTGTCATTTAATTTCCGCTGTATATTTAGTTATTTGGTGATTTGTTTGTGCTTCCATGCAATTGCATGATTAATTGATTAATTAACAACTTTGGCTAATTAATTAATTTGGATTAATCACAAGGGATCATTCAGATTGTTCAGTACCTCTCTTTTTCACTGAATTAATTAATTTGGATTAATCAGAAGGAGTTTTACTCCAACATGCACGGGATAGATTGTTCAGTACCTCTCTTTTCACTCGCGTTCGAGGTACACGCATTCCTATCATACCGCAGCTAGTTGCGGATGTGCTTAAGGTCCTAGGATAGAGTTTCCTGACTATCCTTCTTGTGAGCGTCTGAGGATTGTGTCCAAAGATGAGCTCATCTTCGCCTTTTGTCAGCGCCCTGCTGATTGGGGTGAGTATCAGTACACATCATGTAGGCCTTTTGCTAAAGTTCTTAGATTTCTTAACATGGTGATGACTTTTGTACTCTATCCACTTTCTCACTACAACTCTATTACTGAGCCTCGTATTCGATTTTTGTTATCTTTGTTAGAGCATCTTACTATAGATTTTCCTTCTCACTTCATTCTTTTTATTGTAGATGTTCATCTTGATTCGGCGTCTTGTGATAAGCTCATCTTTCCTTCCGCTATCACGAGAATCTTACACCATTTTTCCGTTCCCTTTCCTGTGTCCGACCACTTCACACACATATCTGCCATAGATGCCGCTACCGTAAAACGTAGTGAGGTGCAGTTCAGGTTGCAACAGGCGGATGCCACTCCTCCCTCCCGTTCGGCTCCGTCCAGATCTGCTCCATCCAGATCCACTCCATCTACATCTGCTCCTTCTTCCTCTACGGGCGATGTATCTCTAGGAGACATTATGGCGCAGCTGCAGCGCATGGACACTCGCCTTGATACACTCTCTGCTGAGTTGTATCAAGTGAATGTTCGTGTTGGTCGTATTGCACGACGGCAGGCGACCATGGGTGGTTTTGCTCTAGAGGCTACTCCTTCACCACCTACTCCAGCAGCTTCAGATTCTAAGGATGAGGATGATGAGGATGATGATGATGGGGATGCTAACTCTACTGATGAGATGTCTACATAACATTCTACCCTTTGTCACTCGTGACAAAAAGGGGAGTAGTTTGGGTTATGAGAGTAGTCATCTTAGGGGGAGAGTTAGTATAGGACATTTTGATAGGGGAGTGTTGATATTCTTGAGGGATGTAGTGAGACTTTTATGTATCTTTTCTTTTCTATTCTTTTTAGACACATTGATCTTGTATATGAGGTCCTTTAACCATTTTTACATACATTGTACTTATCCTTCTTTATATATGTGGATGTGTGTTTCTTTCACCTCTCTCTTCATGTGTTGTTTTTTCTCTATCTTTATACACATGTTCTTTATACCTTGTATGCAATCTATTATTTCTGTTTTACACAAGATGCCTTGATGGGTTTTGTTTAAAGTGTTTCAGAAATATAGGTTGTCAAAGTCTACTTGCCATAAACTCTCTTCTTGCAAAGTTTTTCAAGAGTTTGTGTTAGGATAGCTTTTATTGTATTCAACAAGTGAATATGAGTTTAGTGATTTATGACTTCTCTCATATGTTCATTTGTTTGTTATGGTTTTGTCACAGATTGCCAAAGGGGGAGATTGTTAGGATATATGTGTTTTCACTTATTAAGAACATATGTCACTTATTTATGTAAATTGGCTAATCCTTTGACAAAACGCACTCTACTTGTAATTGGGTAGTTCTAGGTGTTTTTAATATTTCAAGAAACAAGGTTTCAAGGTCAAGTGTTGAAGTCATCAAGTCTGTCCAAGAAAAAGCAAGCTGAAGTGCAATTTCATTAAATCTCGACACCTACTCGATAGCTACCTCGACATCTACTCGATAGCTACCTCGACACCTGCTATCTGTCGAGATTTAAAAAATTCAGATTTTCTGATCTGATTTTCTTGGGATCCGTGAATATGCTTTTGGGCCTTCTTTTCTCCAAACCCTAAACATATAAAAAGATTGTTTTAAGAGCCGTCCAGGTAGACGCAAGTTGCAAATTCATTGAGCAATCTTTGTTCAAGCAATTTGTGATAAAAAAACGAAGTTCTTGACCTAGTTCATCTTCCTTCAAGAAGTTGCTGTGTATTTGCACCATAGGGTTTTGTGACCAAACATCTTCCTGATCTTCATCGTGTAGGATGAACTGAAGAACTTTGCAGCCAACCTTTCTTTCTTAAGTTGGTGTTCTGAAGTCGCGTATTGGGATCCGCGCATTGGTTAGTCACGTACTTGGGAACCGTGCATCAAAGGTGGGAACTGTCGCTACAAATCAAGTCCAATTGGGTATTGGGTAAGGGTTCAACTGTAGGTTGGTAAGGTACTTGGATTCCTACATCGCCCTTTCCTTTGTCCTTCCGATTTTTGCCCTATCACTACGGCAACTATTGCCTTCTTGTCTTCAAGCGCAGTACATGGGAGATGATTGCATAATGCGATTATGATTCCCTTAATTCACTTGAAGTCTCAATAGTCACTTATGAAATTAGGAAGTGAAGGGATTAATCAATATTAGGCCTGAACACCCGTCTCGATCCTTATGCTTCTTTGACTTATAGACAGTGGAAGCAGTTGTGTGCTAGGGTAGGTAGGGAACAAGAGCCTGGGGGGTTCGAGGGGATACCCCTGAGCTTAAATGAATAAATGAGTTAAAGGAAGGAACCAATGCTCACTCTCAAACTCATCATAGTCATTACTATCTATCTTGCTAATGGATTTACCTATAAAAAGAGGCCAACGCAATCTACTTGGTTATCTTACAGAAAATATTGGTTCAATGCACCTAGACAGGTTATGTGATAAAACCTATCCACATACATTGTGAATCCATCCTTCGATTCTAATGCATTAGATAACTTGGTCGACTAAGAACATGTCAAAACCCCTAATAAAGTTTTTTTTTTTTATTTATTTATTAGGGGACCTAGTAAAGTTGAGTGTGTTAAAGTTTAATTATTACCGTTCATTTACAAAATTGAAGGGATTTTTTTGGGTACTATTGTGAAGTATAATTTATGGTAAGGGTAAATTATGTATTTGGTTCTTATCATTTACAACGATATTACAATTTAGTCCATAACCTTTCAATTGTGTCAATTTGGTCTCTCACCTTTTAGTGTTGTGTCAATTTAGTCCCTTCCATTATTTCTTAGATGAAAATTGCTGACGTGGCAAACAGTCAAAATAAAATTTTAGTTTATTGCCATATCAATGGAAACTAATTTTTTATTTTAGTTGTTTGTCATGTCAACAATTTCCATCCAAGAGATAATAACAGAGACTAAATTAACACAATATTGAAAGGCTAGATGATCAAATTGATACATTTGAAAGTTTATGGATCAAATTGAAATATGGTGTAAAGAATAGAGACCAAATATGTAGTTTACCTTTTATGGTATTTAGTTTCTATTTTTTTGGTTAAGAACATGTAGAACATGAAATTCAATATTAACGGTATGTTTTGAATGTCAAAATTGTGAAAGGTGAATATGATGATACACATGATTTCACAACTAAAAAATCATGTCAATTTGGAACTCTTTTGATGTAAACATGTGTAGTTTCTCCCTTTGTGATAACAAGTGTCCTAGAATCACATCACTGATAGGAACGTTTCATGCTATACTCTTAAAAAGTGAATATCAGATGTAATGGATGGATGAGCATTTTGCATTAAATTTTAAGAAGTATTAGTGATCAGTTGCATTGCTTTTGCCTTTACTCAACACTCTACAGGGACTTTTCTTCTCTTTGGGATAGGGATGATGATTTTCGGATACTTTTTGGGCCAGCAAGTTTCATAGCTAATAGCTTGGAAATCATGATTTATGTATTATTATTAAGTGCCGCAATGCAGATCTCTGCACCTAAATATTAAAGATGTTTAAATTGTTCAAAATTTGGAAATTAAATTTTTAGTTTGGATTTCACAAGAGAAATAAATGTACTCACAATTTGTAAGCAATAAATATATTTATTGAAACAAAAACACATTATTCACTTTACAATTTTTCAATTTGAACTTCACAAGGTAGCAGATAATGACAAGCGCAAACTTCTTTATTTAGCAAGCCAAAGAACAAAATATGACTAGACAAAAGTAGAAAAAGAAAGAGCCGCAACCTGAACTGCCAATGGGACACACCAACATAAATAAACACAAGGTTTAGTTGTAGAGATCAGGGTGTGCCACGAGGTAGGCCTCAACAGCCCTGAAAAGTCTAGAGGCCTTTTCTTTACCTTCCCGGATTTGCTCATCCGGGAGCTGAATGTCACCCTTTGTCTGGTACTTGCTGGTGGTTTTCACGATGGATCCTCTGTCAGGGCTTGCCACAATCTTGGTCTCAGTAGAAATTTTTTCTAGCTTGTCAAACAAAGCATCACCTTCAATCACACTAAAGCTATATGTAAAGTTTTCAGGGTCAAGCACATCAGTCCTGTGCTTTGCTTGTTTCAAATAGCTGTGTGGACGACTAAATTTCTCGGTTCGAAATAAGTCAAACAAGTAAAATAGTTTCACAAATGTGAATTTGTATTGATGATTGTGTGGTACAATTCTCTGTTGATTTACAAAAGAGTTATCCTCTGATTCGATCTCCTTGAAAGATTTGTTAATTGGATTTGTGGTAATGTGATTTTCACTTGAACACAAAGTATCCTTCAATTTGGTTGAAGGATGGATCGAAGATTGTTGAAACGAAATTACAATGAATCTCTGGCTATGAGCTTGTTAGAAATCCTTTATTCTTCACGTTCTTCGTGTTCTTGGTGTGTTCTTCGTGTTCTTGGTGTGTTCTTCGTCTTCGAAGGTTTGTGGTGGAAGTTCTTCGGGGCTTTAGAGGCTTGAATCCGTAGAGCTTCGCTGATTTGTGGTTTGTGATGTTTCTGGAGGCTTTTGAGCTTGATTCCAGTGAACTTTGAGATTGGGTTTCTTGGCATATGATAGTAAAGAAGCAACAAATCTTGTCTATATTTTGTAGGCAGCTTGTAGAGAGGGAAAATTCCCGACCTATCACAAGCTGACACATCACACTACAAGACCACAAAATGCAGCCAATTACAGAGCGCCACATATTGCTGCTAGGTTTTGCTATCACTATTCAGAAACCAACAGAAATTTGCCAAGTGTCATGCAAAAACCAATCACACATCATCGCACGTGTAAGCGATGACATAATCAGCTTCGCACGTGTAAGCGATGACACAATCAGCCTCGCACGTGTAAGCGATGACATAAGCGGACCAATCAAACTCTACCACGTGTCACCAATCAAACTTTGCCATGTGTCACCAATCAGACTCCGCCACGTGTCACTTACCTACCCCTAAACTCCTATAAATAGAAGCCTTCCTAAGGCATTTTAAGGGGGATCAGATCAAGGAGATCCAGAGATTNCGGCACCAGCTCATCAGAGTTCAGCCTTTGGGCTGGTAAAGGGTTGCCAAAGCCATATTCCATGTTCCCATCAGCGTGGGATCCAGAGGTCATCGTTGCTGGTACCTCAAAATACACTTTCCGGAATTACTCCAACTTAAATTCAACTTGAAGTATTTCAGAATGCACTTTTCTGAAATTACTTCAACTTGACGTCTGTCAGTTTGGTCCAATCACGCATGCATATTCTACGACTCACTGTCAGACCACATGCAAACATACAGCCATCCCATTTTCAAAGGTGTATCGCCCAGAAACACCTACACCAGAGGGTCCTGACATACAGGATCAGAACCATGGTGGCGTATGTTTCACCCATTCGCTTTGCTTCATCCCCGTCTTCTTCACCACCACCACCGTCACTTCAGAATCTATAAGCTTCTGAAATTACTTCAATCCGGGTAAAACGATGACGCATGCGCACTCAATCACTTTCCCACATGGCCTCGCCGTAATCCGAAGTATACTCTTCTGAGATGACTTCACCAGCGGTTCTTAAAAACACGAGGCTAGCCCCATGACTCTGCATGCTGTACCTAGCCACCATCCTCACATCTTCCCCATCTTCTACACCATGTGATCGCCGCCAACGATCCAAAAACACTCTTCTGAAGTTACTTCAACTTAACCTCTGCTGAAATGAATCGATCTTGCAAGTACATCCAACTTCTTGCAAATAACTTTCAGCCTCACCAACCCACTCCGAGTACCATGGAACACTCTTCTGAAGTTACTTCAACTTAACCTCTGCTGAGGGTTCGGTCATGCAAGTACATTCAAATACAAGCAGACCCCTTTTCGGTCTTACCAAATCCTTTCATATGGGTGGGTCTACTCCTCGGAAATTATCTCATCCTGCTGAAAGCTCCGCCACCTTCAATCACTTCATTTAAAGAGCCAGGAGTAAAAGTCTGTTTTCGAAACTCATTCCCACACCACGCTCTGAAACTGTGTGTGTGAACGAGTCTCGAGGGGCATTTGTAGAGAGGGAAAATTCCCGACCTATCACAAGCTGACACATCACACTACTAAGACCACAAAATGCAGCCAATTACAGAGCGCCACATATTGCTGCTAGGTTTTGCTATCACTATTCAGAAACCAACAGAAATTTGCCAAGTGTCATGCAAAAACCAATCACACATCATCGCACGTGTAAGCGATGACATAATCAGCTTCGCACGTGTAAGCGATGACACAATCAGCCTCGCACGTGTAAGCGATGACATAAGCGGACCAATCAAACTCTACCACGTGTCACCAATCAAACTTTGCCATGTGTCACCAATCAGACTCCGCCACGTGTCACTTACCTACCCCTAAACTCCTATAAATAGAAGCCTTCCTAAGGCATTTTAAGGGGATCAGATCAAGGAGATCCAGAGATTTGGAGGAGGACCAGGCCATTAGAAGCACTCAGAAGTCCAGAAGCTCTGCCGGAATCAAGCTCTAAAGCCTCCAAAGACTTCAAGAACTTCAACTTCGAATACGAAGAACATTCGAAGGAAATCATCCAAATCATCCGCCTAGATCCAAAAGTCTGCGGGAATCAAGCCTAAAGTGTCCGAAAACATTAACAAATCACAAATCAGTGAAGCTCTACGGATTCAAGCCTCTAAAGCCCGAAGAACTTCCACCACAAACCTTCAAGTACGAAGAAAATTCAAAGAGGAATCATCCAAATCATATTCCTAAATCTCAAAGTTCACTGGAATCAAGCTCAAAAGCCTCCAGAAACATCACAAACCACAAATCAGCGAAGCTCTACGGATTCAAGCCTCCAAAGCCCCGAAGAACTTCCACCACAAACCTTCGAAGACGAAGAACATTCGAAGAGGAATCATCCAAATCATATTCCTACCCCCCCCCCCCCCCCCAAAAAAAAAAAAAAAAATCTAATATCTTGCTTGAAGTTTTGGACTTGTTTACATCTTGTGGTCACATATAGCAATTTTCTTTGTAAATTTCACTAAAATGTAATTTTAAATACCATCAATTTACATCTTAGATATTAATATTGAAGCTGACCTTCGCTAAAGGTAATCTTCCTGATGGTTCCAGGTCCTCCATTTCCTTCAATTATTTCAGTGGACTTAATGGCCTGTGGTTCAACCTTTGGGATGAGGTTGTCAGAATCAAGGACAAAGGCCTTGAAAAGCCTAGCTGGGGGGATAACAAAGGCGTTCTCAGATTCATAAGTGATGACACCCATGATGACTTAAAAAAGAGTTTTGTACTGATCAAAGAAAAAATGAACTGTTAAGGAGTGTTTTGATGAGCTTTGAAGATGTGAGTACTAAAGGAGTAGAGGGTAGCTTTTATAGAGCGAGGCATGAAAGTTTCGATAATAATTTATAGTCAAAGGAAACACGTTTAGTAGTTGTTCCAAATGCTATCAAAACCATGCGAAATTTTTGTCTTTATTTAACACGACTCTATTATTAACATTATTTATTTTTATTACATATCAATTACAACGGATTACGTCAACGGTTTTTATATAAAAATATTGTGAAAATTTCAGCATCTCTAGATTTATTTTAGGTATAGTTTGGAGAAAAACTAGTTGTACCATGAGTTTTGTGATAATCTGGGAAGAGTTATTAACGGAGCATCTGGAATCCGGAAGCATAGGCGGTCTTACGATTGAAGACTGGATTCATTGACCATGTAATCAAGCTAAATAGGTAAATATGCGTGTTTGCTTATATATTAGTGAAGGACCAAGAGTGTTTCAAATCAAAACTTTCTATTCTTTACGCACACCATGTGAAAAATATGGCGTGCGTAAAGAATATTTGATGTACAACTTTTATACTAACTAGTCACGGCCAAAATAGGGTTTTACCTATTTTTCACAAACTTTTCAGCAAAATACCCCATGTCTAAAACTATTTAGGGATATGCCCTTATTTTAAAACCCGATTTTTATAAAATCGAGTTTCAATATTGTGAGAGTGGCCTTTTTTTCTCACCTTAGTAGCCCAAGGATCCTGGGCCAAAGAAATATTTTTGGTAGACTGGGCTCGATTCACCACAGCTAAGAGGGCTGTTTAAGAACCGAGTGGTGCACAAAACAAACTTCCTACAATTCAAATAACTAAACAAGCAAAGATATCTGTATTGAATGACTTTTCAACAGTAAAGAAATGCACAGTAAAATGAAATATAATGTAAGAACAGGTTAGGGATCCTCGAAGTGGTGAGGTGTATTTTATTAATTTTCTTTAGTTATGATTGCAATGCTCACTAAAACGTGATGAAAGATTCAACTAAATTCAAAAACTACAGCCTTTGATAGCTATTTAAGCTTCAAGACTTGCAAAGTTTGAATTTGTTGAATCCGAGCATGTGCTATAGTGGCTATCTCTGGGATACCGGGAATGGTTCCTCTGTTTTCTTTCAATTTTACAGAGCTCTTTTCTAGTTCTGTAAAACTTCAATAAAAATGGCCGTGAATGGCTGAGTGTTCTAATCAAAGATGAATCTCTCTCCCAGAATCTCTATCTCCCCTTCAGCATGGATCCCTTCCTCTTTTTATAGCACAGCTTCGGGCTCCGGGGTACTAACGATTTCTCCCTTTTGCCCCTTAGAGTTCGTGCCGTGCCAGGTTGCTCAGGGTCATGTTGTTTCCTTTTTCTCTCATAGTTTCTTGCTTTTGGTTTGACCAAATAAAAGTCTCTCAGCTAGTTTTCTATTCCTAGACTTCTCTATTGGCTGGTCTGAATCTATTTGGCTTTTTCTTCTCAGTGCTCTAGCTTTTTCAGTGTACTCTTCCTTGTCACTTTCTCCAAATGGTCGGTACCAGACTCCTGCGTTTTGCTTCGTACCTCCTGGCTCCATTGCATGTCTGGAGCATGAGATTTGCATGCCCTTTGTCTTCTTCTTTTTTTTTTTTTTTTTTTTTTTTTATCTCTTTTTAAATTTGCTTTAATCTTAAATTGTTGAGGTCAAAAATTAATTGGTCACAGACTAAGGCCCAAAGAAGTAAAACGCTGGGCCCATTTCACACAAAAGATAAATAAATAATAAAACTAAGAGAGAAAAGGGAAGGCTGGACTCACACAATAAAGAAAAGAGAAGAAGAAAGAAGAGGCCTAGATGGTTGGAATCCAGAGACCCACAAAAGAACAAGAAAAGCCCAAACCAGCAGAACCAGCAAACAAAGAAAGCCCAGTAAGAAGAACTGGGTCGATCCAAAAGTCACCAGAGTCAGGGGATCCCTGGACGCGCGAAGTGAGATTGAAGCAAATTCAAAGAGAGATAAAAAGACAAAGGGCATGCAGATCTCATGCTCCAGACATGTAGTGGAGCCAGGAGGTACGAAGCAAAGCGCAGGAGCCTGGTTTTGACCATTTAGAGAAAGTGACAAGGAAGAGTACACTGAAAAAGCTGGAGCACTGAGAAGAAAAAGCCAAATAGCTTCAGACCAGCCAAGGGAGAAGTCTGAAAATAGAAAACTAGCTGAGGGACTTTCATTTGGTTAGACCAAAAGCAAGGAATTATGAGAGAAAAAGGAAACGACATGACCCTGAGCAACCTGGCACGGCACGAACTCTAAGGGGCAAAATGGAGAAATCGTTAGTACACCGGAGCCCGAAGTTGTGCTATAAAAGGAGGAAGGGGTCTATGCTGAAAGGGGGTCAGATTGAGAGAGAAAGATTCATCTTTGATTAGAACATTCAGCTATTCACGGCCATTTTATTGGAGTTTTATAGAACTAGAAAAGAGCTCTGTAAAATTGAAAGAAAACAGAGGAACCGTTCTCGGTATCCTAGAGACAGCCACTATAGCACATATTTGGATTCAACAAATTCAAACTTTGCAAGTCTTGAAGCTTAAATAGCTATCAAAGGCTGTAGTTTTTGAACTTAGTTGAACCCTGCATCACGTCTTAGTGAGCATTGCAATCATAACTAAAGAAAATTAATAAAATGCACTTCACTACTTCGAGGATCCCTAACCTGTTCTTACATTATATTTCATTTTACTGTGCGTTTCTTTACTGTTGAAAAGTCATTCAATACAGATATCTTTACTTGTTAGTTATTTGTATTGTAGGAAGTTTGTTTTGTGCACCACTCGGTTCTTAAACAACCCCCTTAGCTGCGGTGAACCGAGCCTAGTCCACCAAAAATATTTCTTTGGTCCAGGATCCTTGGGCCACTAAGGTGAGAAGAAAAAGTCACTCTCACAATGTCTTTGCATGGAGTCACAAAGACATGCCAAGGATTAACCCAAGTGTCATTACCCACTCTCTGAATGTGTATCCTTCTTCCAAGCCCATTCGTCAAAAGAAGAGGTTCTTCGCTCTTGAATGAGATAATACTATCAAGGAAGAGGTCCAGAAGTTAACCATAGTGAAGTTTATTCGGGAAGTTTATTACCCGGATTGGTTGGTTAATATGGTGATGGTCAAGAAGGCTAATGGCAAATGGAGGATGTGTGTGGACTTCATCGATTTAAACAAGGCTTGCCTCAAGGGTAGCTATCCATTGCCACTTATTGACCAGCTAGTAGATTCAACTGCAGGTCATAAGTTGCTAAGCTTCATGGACGCCTTCTCAGGTTATAACCAGATAAGGATGGACGAGGTAGATCAAGAGAAGACATCCTTTATTAATAGTTAAGGCTTGTTTTGCTACAAAGTGATGCCTTTCGGTTTGAAGAACACAGGGGCTACCTATCAGAGGTTGGTTAATCATATGTTTCATCCATAGATAGGACGAAATGTAGAAGTATAAGTACATGACATGTTGGTGAAAAGCTTGGACGAGAAGAAGCATCTGGATGACCTTAGGAGATCTTTGACACGATTAGATGATATAATATGAAGTTGAATCCAAGCAAGTGTGCCTTTGGAGTTTCATCAGGGAAATTCCTAGGGTTTATGGTTTCACATAGGGGAATTGAAACAAATCCTGATAAGATCCAAGCAATACTGAACATGGAACCACTAAGGAATATCAAGGAAGTTTAGTCTCTCATTGGACGAGTTGCTGCCTTTAACAGGTTTGTCTCAAAAACTACTAACAAATGTTTACCATTTTTCAAAGTTCTCAGGAAGGCGTTTGAATGGACGGACGAGTGTCAGAAGGCCTTCCAAGACCTTAAGGCTTACGTCACAACAGCTCCTCTGCTAAGCCCATCTACACCAGGGGAGAAATTGTATTTATACTTAGTAGTGTCCCCACATGCAATGAGTTCTGCATTAATCAGAGAAGAAGGGAAGATACAGAAGCCTGTTTATTATACAAGCAAAGCGTTAAGGGGAGCAGAGGGATGGTATCCTATGATGGAAAAGCTGGCCTTTGCATTAGTAATGGCTTCCAAGAAGCTAAGACATTACTTTTAGGCTCATGTCATCAATATTTTAATGGATTATCCACTTAAGAAGGCAATGAACAAGTTGGAAGCCGTAGGATGACTAATCTAATGGGCCATAGAGCTTAGTGAGTTTGACATCAGGTATCAACCAAGAAGTACGATAAAGGCTCAAGTATTGGCATATTTCATTGCAGAATTCACCCTAAAATATGGTGACCTAGATGAGGTGGATGAAGCTAAGAAGTGCGTCGTTTATGTAGATGGTTCGTCCACATAATATGTAGGAGGTATAGGGGTTATACTAAAATCTCCGGAAGGGGATAAGCTAAAATATTCAGCTCGTCTACAGTACCAGATGACCAACAACGAAGTTGAATATGAAGTCGTCCTTAAAGGGATAGAATTGGCTAAGTCCTTTGGGGCAGAGTCAATAGTTATCTAAAGAGATTCTCAGTTGATCATGGGTCAAGTGAATGGAACATGTGAAGCTAAGGAAGAACAGATGAAGAAGTATCTCAATAAGTGAAGCGGCTTGTTAAGAAATTTAAGGAAGCCAGTTTTTTTCAAGTTCTAAGGGAGGAAAACATGGAAGTAGATGCCTTAGCAAAGGCAGCGTCGGCAAATGGGTCAGTGGACGAGTATGACAAAGTCCAGTACGTGCCAAGCATAAATCTTCCAGAGGTGCAGCAGTTGAAGGAGAAGAAAATTGGATGACCCTAATAGTGGCTTACCTCAGGGATGGAAGGCTTCCAGAAGATAGGGACGAAGCCAGAAAGTGAAGGATCAGAGCGGCTAAGTATGTCCTTATAGACGAGGTACTATATAAAAGAAGTTTCTCTTAGCCTTACCTAAGGTGCTTATCTCTAGACGAGTCAAACTATGTATTGAGCGAAGTTCATGAAGGAGTATGTGGAAAACACTCAAGAGCAAGAGCTTTCGTCCATAAGATCATCTGTGTAGGTTACTACTGACTGACCATTCAGGCAGATGCTAAGGCTTATGTTAAGGTGTGTGATCAGTGTCAACGCTTCAGCAATATCCCTAAACAACTTTCAGAGTACGTTACTCCAATGATGGGCCCATGGCCCTTTGCATAATGGGAATTGGATATTTTGGGTCTCTTTACAATAGGAACCAGGCAAATGAAGTTTTTAGTAGTAGGGATCGATTACTTCACTAAATGGGTGGAAGCTAAATCCTTAGCAAAGATTATGCAAAAGAATGTCAAGAACTTCGTCTGGAAGAACATCGTTTACATATTTAGGGTTCCTAGGGTACTAGTGTCAGATAATGGAAGACAGTTTGATAACACACCCTTTAGAGATTTATGTGAGTAACTTGGAATAAAGAATCATTATTCCTCACCCTCCCACCCACAAGCAAATGGACAAACTGAAATTGTAAACAGATCCTTGTTGAAGATCATCAAGACTTGGCTTGAGGGGGTGAAGGGAGTATGGCCAGACGAGCTACCAGGTGTTCTATGGGCCTACAAGACGACTGTGAGGGCCCCCATAAGGGAAACTCATTTTAAACTAGCTTATGGAAGTGAAGTGGTCATACTTGCAGAAGTACACATAACTAACTACAGGGTGATGAAATATGAGGATGAGAAAAATGAAGAACAACTTTGCCTTAATCTTGATTTGATAGACGAGGTAAGGATGGATGTAGAACAGAGAACAGCGAGGTATAAAAACCTCATGGCTAGACAATATGATGCAATGGTGAAACCCAGATGCTTTAACGTTGGGGACCTTTTCCTAAAAATGGTCTCTTTAGCAACCAGAAACTTGGCCCACGGAAAACTGGGGCCTAATTAGGAAGGATCCTATAGGGTTATTAATTGCAAAAGGCAAGGATCGTACTACTTGGAAACCCTGTATTTACGGAAGTTAGAGCACCCCTGGAATGTTGAGCAATTAAGAAGATATTACTAGTGAAGTATCAGCTTGGACGAGCATCAGCCTGGACGAGCTTAAGTTATGTGTCACTTTCCATTACTTATGTTTAGTTGTGTTTGTTACTAGTACTTCATTTTTTTTAGTATTTCAATTCCCTAAAGTGTACTAGCTTCTAGCTTGTGCACCATCTATGGACGAAGTCATGACCTTCATCCGTTTGTACATAAAGTATTTTCAATTCCCTAAAAGATCCAGCTTCTAAGCATGTGCCATGCTCGTGGACGATGTTTATGATATGTAAATACAGTTTGGATTTTCAATGTATATAATGTTTTGTGAATTTTCAATCTTAATATTGTTGAAGTTTTCATCAAAGCCAACCCACAAGAAGGCTAAAGGCCTAAGATGAGCAAAGTCTCTGGACGTAGGGATGTAACGTCTATAAGCTTTCCTTAAATAAGGTAAAAGAAAAATAAAATAAACCTAAGGTATCTTCATCAAACTAATGGACGAGGCAAAGCATGCATTCAAGAATATTCAAAATCCATGGATAAATCATAAATGTAACCAGCTAAACAATCAAATCTCTAAATGAGTAAATGCTGGAAGCGTCTTGTCCAAAGATGAACAATAAGCCGTCTAGCCTATGGACGAAGATTAATGCAAGCTATAAGTCTAACCAATGGACAATGAAAGCTAGCAATAAAAATTTCATTCATAAATGAGTTACACTTGTAAAATCTAATGAGTGGTAAAATGTTGAGCATGAAAAAGTTTTCTTAATATGGACGAACTAAATGCCTTCACTGATGGACGGACCACACTTAATGGTGGACGAAACACACTTAAGAAACCATTGGATATAACATGGACGATATAAACAAAAGAAAATTCGTTCATAGTATATTTAACAATAGACAAAGAATGAAGATGGAGATAAATGTTCATTCATGAAAGTCCAAAAAAGGGTAGAGAACCATCATCCAAAAACCCTTATATTGTTAAAGCCAATGAAGGTAATTGAAAAGGGTAGGCAACCATCATCCAAAAACCCTTATACTGTTAAAGCCAATGAAGGTAATTGTATCTGTTAGACGTCCACAAACTTGGATGAGAGAATTGTACTTAAATAAGTTTTAAAATAAAAGCCCAAAATAATGGACATTCCCAATAAAATAAGAAAATAAATTTAAAGAAAATATGAAAATTACTGAAATAAACCACTAGGGGCATTCTCCCCAGACTTTGGATCATCCTTGGTGAGCTCAGCATCGTCTTTAATAGGCTCAGTTGAAGTGTCGTCCACGATGTTGACATCCTCAGAGCTCATCTGAAGTAAGGAACTTTTGGCTGCAGTAGTAACTTTAAAGGAATCAAAGTCCATCCCAGAATAGGCCTCCTTGGCATTAGAATGAAAGTCTTCATAGCCAGTAACATAATGTTAGTCTAGACGATTGGTGAAGTCATCTAACTTCATGAAAGTTGCAATGGCTTCCTTCTTGGCATTCTCCAGGGACGAGGTGAACTCTTGACATTTCACTTCAAGGTGATTGATATGAGTCTCCTTCTCAATAGAGTCCACCTTGAGCTCCTCCACCTGGTTCCTTAGTTCCTTCTCTATTCCCTAAAGACGAGTGAGCTCCTCGGTCAGCCTAATCCCTTCCCCCTTCTTCAAAGAAGCTCGTCCTTCAATTCCTTATTCTTCGTCCTAAGGGCCTTAGCCTCGTCACTAAGCTCCTTGGCTTGGATGGACGCAATATAAAACTTTGTCATGGCCTGAAAAACAAATGGACGAAGGAGAGTTAGAAATTTTCCTTAAATTTCATAGAAAAATGAAATGAGAGTAATGAGAAA
Organism: Quercus suber; assembly: GCF_002906115.3. Taxonomy (NCBI): domain Eukaryota; kingdom Viridiplantae; phylum Streptophyta; class Magnoliopsida; order Fagales; family Fagaceae; genus Quercus; species Quercus suber. The sequence goes on along the minus strand of NW_027069756.1, from coordinate 386,438 downwards.
ACTATATACCTTGAAAAGATCATGGATGGTAGAGCGTTCAAAGTCTCTTACTAACATGTCATAACATTCACTCACCTCTCTGTCAGAGATAATCCATTTGAATTGCATGATCTTCGTCCAGTACCAAGTTAGGAGGACGTTTGGTTAGAATTGAAGGATGAACTCTATGAGGAACTTTGGCTACAGGGGGAGTAGGATTTTCAGGCTAGATGACTGAAGAAGAAGCTTGTAAGGCACCAAGTTCATTGCTGGGTCATCCAGGATTACCGTGGTGTCCTGAGGCTTTGAAACTTTGGAAGGAGGGGTCTTGTTAGATTTTTGTTTCTTAAGACCTTGGTGTCTTGGAAGATTTCCAAGTTCTATGCTACTTGAAATGCTCTTCCTCTTCCCAGCAGTAGCCTGGATAGTAGACTTTTGGACGGCCAATGGAGCTGGCTCTTCTGGAATCTGGAATTCTTCCTCTTCTTCAGTGCCACTAGCCACATTCTTGCCCTTATTCTCCTTCATAGTGGCTAACCCTGCAGTAAAGAAAAGTGAAAAGTTAGACAATAATAATAATAATAATAATAAAAAGAGTGAAAGATGACATATACTTCGACGAGTTGTCTCCTTGTGTGCAAGGTTCTCCTCAGTGGGCTCAGGACAAAGCCCCCAAGTAGTAAGATGACGTAAAGTCACCAAGCTATGGAAGGACCTTTGAGGATGAGCATGAGCCCTGTCAATATGCTCCAAGTAAAACTTATCCAAGCGTGGACGAGTAATGGCTGCACAAATGGAAGACATGGTTAGACGAAGAAAGAAATAAATAAAATGGACAAAGTAAAAGATGAAAGACGAACCCTCAGGATGAAGACAACCTAGGGCACTGGTAAAAGGAGGAAAGGGGGCATTATTTACATCATATGGGTCCCCAGCCCAATTTCCTTAAATGAAGAAAAATTCTTTTTTCCACGANCTGCATCATGCCTTCTTTTATAGCACAGATCGAGCTCTAAGGTACTGGTGATTTCTCCCTTTTGCCCCTTAGAGTTTGTCCCGTGCCTGGTTGCTTCAGGATTATGTCTTTTCCTTTTCTTCATAGTTTCTTTCTTTTTGTTGCGATGAGATGAAAGTCTCCCAGCTAGCTTCCTATTTCCAGATTTTCCCGTTGGCTGACCTGAGGCTTTTTGGCTTTTGCTCCAGCTTTTCCAGTCGTACTTTTCCTTGTCTCTTTCTTCAAATGGTTGGAACCAAAGCCCTGCGTTTTGCTTTGTACTTCCACTGCATGTCTGGGTTACCACGTGCCTTTTGTCTCTTTTCTCTCTTCAAATCTGCTTTAATTCACTTTAGCTGTGCTGCACGTCCTGAGGATCCCGAGCCTCTGGCAGCCTCTGGGGATCCCGTCCCAGCTCTTTCACTGGAATTTGCTGGACTTTTTAATGGCTTTTTTTTTTTGCTGGAAATCTGAACATATATAAGGCCTTGATGTTGATTCTTCTTGCTGCACGAATTGGGCCTTCTTTATTTTTTTATGGAGTGGGCTTTATTGTGAAATTTTGGACCTCAACACTATGTTAGAAAGCCATCTGGGGTGCTGAATGGGCTTAATAAAACCAGCTGCTAGCAGCTTCTTGACCTCTTGAGTTATCTGGGCTTCTACATCAGTGTGAAAGACCCTGGCTAGTTGGATTACTGGTTTAACTCCTGGGTCCACATTGAGGGCATGGACTACTAACCCAGGATCCAGACCAAGTATTTCATCATAGGTCCATGCAAACACATCCGTGTATTCTTTGAGCAAAGCCATTAGTGGCTCCCTTTCTTGTGCTGCCAACTGACTGCTGATGAAAACAGGCTTCTGGGATCCCAGCTCAGCCCCTAAGTTTATTTCCTGCAATTCTTCCTTAGGCTGGATTTGTGTCTCTTTGACTAGTTCCTCTAGAACTTCCTTTTGAGCTACCATACATTCTGCTGGTCCGGGGCCTTCTTGCACGATGCACTCAGGTCCCGCGCACCTTCACAAGCGGTAAATTAACCTTCCCCCGAGTTCCTGTACCACTACACACTCCCGGGATCTTGAGGTACTAAGCTCCTTCTTTTACCTTTTCCTCTTCAAGAGGTATCTTAAGTCATGGGTACCTCTTCATTCTTCTTTTTCCAAGATAGGTGTTCCTGGGGTCCTTGGCATAGGACTCTCATCGTCAGGTTCTAACTCATCATAGAACATAGCTTCTACAAAGTTTACTTCTCCTTGGCTGAAAAGGTTGTGGTTGGCAGGGATCCTTACAGGCCTCCCATTCAATCTCCCCTTAACACACTGATGGTATGTGGATGGTATAAGGCGGTGCTTATAGAGCCATGGCCGTCCCAATAGTACATGGTAGGACACCTCTGAGTTGATTACATGGAATCTGGTCAAGGCTATTATTGGCCCCACTCTTAGGGCCAGCTGTATATATCCTTCGGTTGATTCCGCCAATCCTCCAAATCCGTTTATCTCTATGGGAGCCCCCAAGATCCTCCTTCCTACCAGGCCTACGGCTTCCAAGGTGCTCAGAGTTATGAGGTTGAGTGATGCCCCTGTGTCCACCAATGCTCTTCTGATTTGGACACCATTTATGGTGGCCATTAGATAAAGGGGTCTGCTGTAGTCTGGATGTTCAACCTCCATGTCTTCGTCAGTGAAAGTTATGGCATTGGTTGTTTCTAGGAAAGCTCGACTAGCATGTGATTCTGCTGTGAAACACTCCATTCCTGAATCTACTGCTATAGTCATGAGAGACTTCGTGGCCACCCTTTTTGCTTCTGGTCCAAATCCCAGCTGGTTGAATAATGATCTGAACTTGGGATTCTTCTTGAGGGTCCTAACTATGTTTGGGTGGAAAGATCCTTCTAGCTCTTCTGATTCTGCCGGGTTCCCATGGATTACTACAACCACCACCCCTTTTCCTTTGTGGTTAGGCAAAGGGTTCCTTTGTACTTCTGGCTCCTTCTGGGTGAGCTCTAGGGTTCCTTCTCTCAGCTTCCTGTGAAAGAGCCTGCAGAGGGTTTAGCAATCCTTAGTGGAATGCTTAACATAATTATGAATCCTGTAAAATAAAGGATTTTTCCTTTCTTCCTCGGTTGGTGGTCTGGACACAGTGAATGGCTTAATCACTCCATCCCCGATCCATTTGTCCAGAACATGGTTTAACTCTTCTGCGGTACATGGGATCACCGGTGGTTCCTCGAACATTTTTCCATTAGGCCTCTTTCTTTTTTCTCCCACCAATGTCGTCATGGCTTGGGATGCTGGCATCCTCTTCACCCTCATAGTTTGTGCTGTTCTTCTTGTTCTCTGTAACAGGTCAGGGAACTATGTGATACATAAATTTTCGAGGTTGAGTCTGTAATCGAAAAGCATGTTAGATATGCAAGTCTCTACATGCTCTTTTTCTTCATGGTCCCCATAACAATCTAGAGACACATCTTCAAATCTTTTGATGAACTGGGTGGGATCCTTTCTAGGCCTCTGCCATACCATCTGAAGGCTTTGGAAAGTGACCTTGTCCTCACTAGGGTAATATTTTGCACAAAATCTCTCCATCATCTCGTCCCAGGTCCTAATGGACCCAGGTCTCAGTATGGTGTACCAAGTGTATGCCCTGTCCACTAGGGACTTAGCAAACTCTTTTAGGCACAGCTCTCGGTTTCCTGCGTAGGGGTCCATAGTGTGGACGAACCTACTCACGTGTTCTACTGCGCTTCCATTCCTTCCATCAAAAGGATGGAACTTTGGTGGCTCATATCCCTTGGGGTATGGCTTGCCAAGGAGTTCTGATGGGAATGGGGGATCCCAAGAAAACTGCTTGGGGATCCCGGAAAGCTTTTCCCTTTCTTGGTCCAGGAGGACACTGACATCTACCAGTGTTAAGTACTGGGGGTTAGTTCCTCCTCCCACTGCTGACCCTCCCTCTGGCTAGATTCTATCTTGGTTGCCCACATGGGGGACATTGTCTTTGACTTCATGTGTCTTGCCTTCCTTGAGAAGGCGAACTTCTTATTGCAAGTCTTTCAACATTGTAGTCATCTAAGTCATGGGGTCTAGCTCTTGTCTTGCATTTCTTTGTTCTGACACGGCCTCTTGTTCTGTTAGAGGCACCTCGCCTCTTTGTCTGGAAGTCACTTCATTTTCTCCCACGGGCTCAGAGGCCGTGGGTGGCATATTAGCACCTTTACTGTTCCTTGGTCTTGGAGGCATGCTTTGCGAAGGGATTGCTTCTTCCCTTTTCTTTACCCAGTCCCCAGCGGAGTCGCCAAAATGTGAGAGTGGCTTTTTCTTCTCACCTTAGTGGCCCAAGGATCCTGGGCCAAAGAAATATTTTTGGTGGACTGGCTCGGTTCATCACAGCTAAGAGGGCTGTTTAAGAACCGAGTGGTGCACAAAATAAGCTTCCTACAATACAAATAACTAACAAGCAAAGATATCTGTATTGAATGACTTTTCAACAGTAAAGAAATGTACAGTAAAATGAAATATAATGTAAGAACAGGTTAGGGATCCTTGAAGTAGTAAGGTGCATTTTTATTAATTTTCTTTAGTTATGATTGCAATGCTCACTAAGACGTGATGCAAGGTTCAACTAAGTTCAAAAACTACAGCCTTTAATGGCTATTTAAGCTTCAAGACTTGCAAATTTTGAATTTGTTGAATTCGGGCATGTGCTATAGTGGCTGTCTCTGGGATACCGGGAACGGTTCCTCTGTTTTCTTTCAATTTTACAGAGCTCTTTTCTAGTTCTGTAAAACTTCAATAAAAAAATGGCCGTGAATGGCTGAGTGTTCTAATCAAAGATGAATCTTTCTCCCAGAATCTCTCTCCCCCTTTAGCATGGACCCCTTCCTCCTTTTATAGCACAACTTCGAGCTCCGGGGTACTAACGATTTCTTCCTTTTGCCCCTTAGAGTTCGTGCCGTGCCAGATTGCTCAGGGTCATGTAGTTTCCTTTTTCTCTCATAGTTTCTTACTTTTGGTCCTACCAAATGAAAGTCCCTCAACTAGTTTTCCATTCCCAGACTTCTCTATTGGCTGGTCTGAATCTATTTGGCTTTTTCCATCTCAGTGCTCCAGCTTTTTCAGTGAACTCTTACTTGTCACTTTCTCCAAATGGTCAATACTAGACTCTTGCGTTTTGCTTTGTACCTCCTGGCTCCATTGCATGTCTGAAGCATAAGATCCGCATGCCCTTTGTCTTTTTTTTTTTTTTTTTTTTTAATCTTTTTTTGAATTTGCTTTAATCTTAATTCGCGCGTCCAGGGATCCCCTGACTCTGGTGACTTTTGGGATCCCGACCCAGTTCTTCTTACTGGGCTTTCTTTGATTTGCTGGTTCTGCCTGGTTTGGGCTTTTCTTGTTCTTTTGTGGGTCTCTGGATTCCAACCATCTAGGCCTCTTCTTTCTTCTTCTCTTTTCTTTATTGTGTGAGTCCAGCCTTCCCTTTTCTCTCTTAGTTTTATTATTTATTTATCTTTTGTGTGAAATGGGCCCAGCGTTTTACTTCTTTGGGCCTTAGTCTGTGACCAATTAATTTTTGGACCTCAACAATGACTAACTAGCTAGCTTATTTTTTCCAATTCAATTAGGTACAACTTTTTAAAATCTCTCATTTTTTTTCTTTTTCTTAGTTAAAATTTATCAAATCCAAATGCACCTCATTGCTCAAGACAATTTACTTAAATAGATACTAAGAATAATTACAGAGAGAAAAAAAGAATAACATACTCACATCATATAGAAATACAATTTACCTAATGAGCAAAATTCTAATATTATGTGTGGCGTGACCTGGTTGCTCAAAACCAATTTAAAGAAAATTTCTAGCAACCCATTATGTTGCGATTGATAATGTACTTTTAGTGTCATGACCTATTCAATTTCAATTTCCTCCAAATGGGTATCTCTTTTTTTTCTTTTTTTCCAAGTTGGTTAGCATATGGATGGCATTTTCCGCACACGCATGGAGAGAGAGAACATTTTGGATCGATAACAACAAACAATGTGAATTAGCTTCATTGAAAGTGTTTCATGACTTTATCTCTCGAGTCATTTAAGTGCATCATATTATACTATAATGGTAGACAAAATTGGCCTTTGCCCTTTTCGGGAAAAATAAGTAGCATTCTGCCCTATTTTCCAAACTAATTAGGAAAATGCCTCTCTTTTGAAACTCGATTTTCTCTAAATCGAGTTAAGCCCTATAATGACGTTTTTAAGGACCTATAGTGACATTTTTAATGACCTATAGTGGCGTTTTGTAACTCGAGCTCCATGAAATCAAGTTATACGTAAAAATATTGCATATAACTCGATTTCATGGAGCTCGAGTTACAAAATGCCACTATAGGTCCTTAAAACGTCACTATAGGTCCTTAAAAATGTCACTATAGGACTTCAGAAATTTTTTAAAAAACTCAATTTTGAATAAATCGAGTTTCAAAAGAGGAACATTTCCCTAATTAGTTTGGAAAATGGGGTAGAATGCTACTTATTTTGCCCGAAAAGGGCAGAGGCCAATTTTGTCCCTATAATGGCTACTAAATTAAATACTAAATAGATGATGTGTGTTCTCTTTAAAATAAAATGATATGTGTTGTTCACTCTTTAAACCTTTTGTATCTAAAATTTAATAGATGTTCGACTTACTTTTGAAAAAAAGAAAAAGAAAAAAAGAAGTACGACATTCATCCTTCAAAATTAAAAAAAATTATAGTTTCGTCTCTATATATTTAAAAGCAATTTCATCCTTTTATCAATATATTAATAATGTAATTGTACACATCGCAGATGTGCGGGACAGGTTAAAAAAAAATGAGGTAACTTTGAAATAATTTATTTTAATAACAATGAAAAAAATTACAATTTTTAATTTTTAATTTTTTTAATTATGAAGTTGTAACATTTTTAATTAGACAAAGTTTGGCTACAAATGGGTTAAAAAAATAGTATGGTTATTCACTTATTCTTATTCTAAATTTCTAATCCTGGTTACATGTTTGAAAATATAATCATTGAATTGTATGTTCTTTATGTTATTAACACACATGTCAAATTTTGTGTGAATCAAATGTTATTTACTATTTAATCTATAAACTTATTCTTTATGCATAAATTTAATTACAAAATTTCAAAATTTAAACATTTAATTGATAATATTATAAACACCCAACATTCTACTTTTTATTTTTACATACAATCCAATAAAATAATATAAACTACACAATCAAATAATATAAAAAGTTTTGTTTCTCTCTCTCTCTCTCTCTCTCTCTCTCTCTCTCTCTCTCTCTCTCTCTCTCTCTCTCTCTCTCTCCAAAGAAATATTTTTGGTGGACTGAGCTCGGTTCACCGTAGCTAAGAGGGCTGTTTAAGAATTGAGTGGTGCACAAAACAAACTTCCTACAATACAAATAACTAACAAGCAAAGATATCTGTATTGAATGACTCTTCAACAGTAAAGAAATGCACAGTAAAATGAAATATAATGTAAGAACAGGTTAGGGATCCTCGAAGTAGTGAGGTGTATTTTATTAATTTTCTTTAGTTATGATTGCAATGCTCACTAAGATGTGATGTAAGGTTCAACTAAGTTAAAAAACTACAGCCTTTGATAGCTATTTAAGCTTCAAGACTTGCAAAGTTTGAATTTGTTGAATCCGAGTATGTGCTATAGTGGCTGTCTCTAGGTTACCGGGAACAGTTCCTCTGTTTTCTTTCAATTTTACAGAACTCTTTTCTAGTTCTGTAAAACTTGAATAAAAATGGCCATGAATGGCTAAGTGTTCTAATCAAAGATGAATCTTTCTCCCAGAATCTCTATCCCCCCTTCAGCATGGACCCCTTCCTCCTTTTATAGCACAGCTTCGAGCTCCGGGGTACTAACGATTTCTCCCTTTTGCCCCTTAGAGTTCGTGCCGTGCCAGGTTGCTCAGGGTTCATGTCGTTTCCTTTTTCTCTCATAGTTTCTTGCTTTTGGTCCGACCAAATGAAAGTCCCTCAGCTAGTTTTCTATTCCCAGACTTTTCTGTTGGCTGATTTGAATCTATTTGGCTTTTTCTTCTCAGTGCTCCAGCTTTTTCAGTGTACTCTTCCTTGTCACTTTCTCCAAATGGTCGGTACCAGACTCCTGCGTTTTGCTTCGTACCTCCTGGCTCCATTGCATGTTTGGAGCATAAGATTCGCATGCCCTTTGTCTTTTTTTTTCCCTTTTTTTTTTAATTTAATTTAATTTTATTTTTATCTCTTTTTGAATTTGCTTTAATCTTACTTCGCGCGTCTAGGGATCCCTTGACTCTGGTGACTTATGGGATCCCAACCCAGTTCTTTTTACTAGGCTTTCTTTGGTTTGATGGTTTTGTCTGGTTTGGGCTTTTCTTGTTCTTTCGTGGGTCTCTGGATTCCAACCCTCTAGGCCTCTTCTTTCTTTTTCTCTTTTCTTTACTGTGTGAGCCCAGCCTTCCCTTTTCTCTCTTAGTTTTATTATTTATTTATCTTTTTGTGTGAAATGAGCCCAGTGTTTTACTTCTTTGGGCCTTAGTCTGTGACCAATTAATTTTTGGACCTCAACAAATATAAAACTTGATTATTGGACAATCGAGTTTTAGAAAATCGAGTTTCAATACAAGGGCATATCCTTAAATAGTTTCAAATATGGGACATTTTACTGGAAAATTTGTGAGAAATTGAGTAGCAAATATTAACTGCAAATATATAAACAAAGACCATAATATGAGGAAGACATACCAAGTTTCGAATTTGAGTAGCAATATAACTTTCTCGTAGCAATCAAGGTTTTGAAATCCGGACCATTCATTGAACCGTAAAAGGGAGAGGTTCAAGGTTTTTGAGGTCAAACCGAGGTTGAACCGGGGTCAAACCGTGATGATGTCATAATTAATTTAATAATTATTTAAAATATAAATAATATATTAAATTAGTAAAAATATATATATATATATATCTATTATTCCTTTATAGAAACAAAGAAATCTATCTTTCAAATGTATTTTCTATATCATAATTCATAACTTTAAGAAATATTAAATCCTAGTATTTTTTACGTTGATTAATTAAATTCGTGATAATATCTAATAATATAATAATTAGAATAAAAAATATATATATAAAAAATGGTATTTGTGTTGCATGTCCGCAACATGGCACTTATAAAATTGCGAATGCATTAATTTTTTTTAAGAAAAATGATATGTCCATAACATTTTCACAATATTTTTATAACAAATTTTAAGTTGCAGGTTGTTACTAGTTATTATTATTGAAGCAATAAAAATAATCTTAGCGTTAGGTTCAAATTTGAACTAATAATAACTAATTACCTATGATTTATTGTGAAAATATTATAAAAAAGTTGCGGACGTAATACCTCTCTTTATTTATTTATTTATTTAATTTTTGATAGGAACACCTCTCTTTGTTTAATGTGATGAACGGATGATATTTGTGTTGCATTGCATGCAATGTGGCCCACTTGTAAGATAAGAATCAACATTTTCTTTAAAATAAAAACAAAACATAAAAAGTTAAAATTTCAACCACTAGCAAAGCAAAACGTGGAACTCCAATAAATCCTCCCACCTACCCACCTACTACCTTGACCACATCTCTTTCTTTACTTTTGGCCGCTGAAGTAGTGAAGCCATAATTCATTATTTTATATTTCTTCTTTCTGTTCTTTTGTGAGTTCTCTGTCTCCACTTTGGTCTTCGTCCTGGAGTAGCCTACATCTGCTTGTTGGGTTTCTTCTCCACAATCAACAATTTGCTCTTTCATCAGTGGCCTCTTTGTGTTCGGGACTGTGTTTGTGTTTGTGTTATCAATCAAAAAGAGATCCTTCTCTTGATTATCAAAAAAAAAAAAAAAAAAGCTCTTTGTCTCTCTCTTTCTATAGCAGATTTGAAGATTGTGAATCAGTGAAGCTTAAGCACCTCCAAAAATTATCAGATCTCCTTCTGATCTTTGTTCTTTTTTGTGTTCTTTCATTTCTTTTTCATTTCTTCTAGATCTAATCATAACTTCATCTCAGTGTACCCAAAATTCATTGGAAAAGCTGAAGGAAATAGGAACCGTCCGAACCTTAAAAACCGGTCATGGTTCTCAGAATCGCACTGTCCAACCACAGTTCGCACGGGTCCTTGATTTTTTCACATAGAGCGGTTCTTGAAGCTAAAAACCCACAAAACTGAGAGGTTCACGGTTTTTTCATCGGACTGTACAGTCTGGTCCGGGTTTTAAAACCATGGTAGCAATAACAATATAGACAATCAAAACATGAAACAATATCAAAATTATATTACTTAAGTTCATTATTTTTTATGTTGAATCCAAACAAATAATTAATTAAAATTAATCTAAATAAATAATTAATTAACCAAAAATCATAGCTTTTTAATAAGAAAACAAAAAATCATATGAACCTAAATAAAAAGTATTTAAGGTGTAGAATTAAGATCAATTTATTGGCTCTTTTTGATATATACTATTGTTAGTTTTATTAAAACCTTCTCTCCTCTTTTCTTGTGTGTGTGTTAAAATACTTAGTATTCTTAGAAGAAAAAAAAAAAAAATTAACCTACTGATACGTAAATACCAAAAACCCCAAGAGTTAAAACTTCAAAATTTATAGAATCCTCAAATTCTACTTCAAAACCAAACAAAATTTAACAAATTTATATACAACATACCAAATAAAAATTTATCGTTCCCTAGGTTGGAGGACATAAGTTGTAGTTTTGATTTTTCTCCAAAAAAAAATTGAGATGCTTTATCTGCCATAAACAATATATAAAAATAATTAGTAGAAATTTCAACCCAAAAACCAAACTCACGAAAACAATGTCAATATAAATACGGAAATTAACCCAAATACTTAAAAGAAAATCAATTCTAAACACAACAAAAGAATAAGATAGAAAGAAAATCTCAAGCACATATGAAAGCAAATAAAAAATTCAACATAAAAGATAAAATTCATTAATAACAATATAAACAAATATCCACATATGTTGAATTGAAATTTTATTAATAATAACAATATAAAAAAATTCGACATAAAATTCATTAATTAAAGAAAAAAGTTGAATTAGATTGCTTGCATTTTTATTATTTATTTTTTTTTTACGTTAGTCTTTGTGGTTTTATTTTAATTTTAATTTTTTATTTAAATCCTATAGTGAAGTTAAGTTTAGGGTTTTAAAGTGGTAATTGCTAATATTTTGAAAAGGGAAAATAGACTCCTAACAGGAGTCCTTCTCTCTCTTCTTCTTTTTATTTTATTTTATTTTTTATTTTTTATTTTTTTGAATCCTAAAGTGAAGTTAAGTTTAGGGTTTTGAGGTGATAATTGTTAGGACTTTGAGGAGGGGAGAGAGAGTCCTAATATGACTCTTTCTTTCTTTTTCTTAATCTAAGGTGAGTCTTTTTTTCTTTTTTAAGATTATCAACGTTTGAGTTTGAGTTTGAGTTGGACTTATTAGAATGATAGAGTTTCACTCATTGTTAAGTTTTGATTAAACGAAAATAATTTTGTTATAAAAAAATAATAATGATAATGATGAGTATGAGTTTAAATTGGACTTGTTAGAGAGATAGAGTTTTTTAGGTGGTAATTACTAAGGTGAATATGATGAGACACATGATTTCACAACTAAAAAAATCATGTCAATTTGGAACTCTTTTGATATAAGCATGTGCAGTTTCTTCCTTTAAGCTAACAAGTGTCCTAGAATCACATCACTGATGGGAACATTTCATGTTCTACTCTAAAAAATTAAGTGAATATCAGATGTAATGGATGGTTGAGTGCATTTTGGATTAGATTTTAAGGAGTAGCGGAGTAAGCGATTAGTTACATTGCTTTTGCCTTTACTCTACAGGAATTTTCTTCTCTTTGGGATAGGGATAAACCTGACCAAATTTCTAGAAGCCAGGTTCATATTCTAAGCAGTTTCATATTTTGAACCTTAATACAAGTTGATCTGAAGTCCTGATATATTATATTATAACAAACTAGTATGTAACCCATGCTTAAGTCAATTGTAGTGATGCTATTGATCATTTTTTTTCCGGTTAATCATATGGAGGATAAGATTAGATAAAACAATGAAAAAAAAAAGTTAAATATTGCATTATATGATTTAAGTGATGCTATTGGCCTTTTTATTTTTTATTTTTTATTATTTATCATACGGAGGATAGCATTAAATAAAACAATGAATAAAAAAAGAGAATATTACATTTTATTATTTAAGTGATGCTTCAATGAAAAAAAAAATAGAGAGAATATTGCTTTATGTTATTTAAGGAGTATTATTCCTTCATTTCAGGTAACGGCATAGGTGGATAGTCTTTTAATGACTTTCCAGCTTTAATCAAAAGCTTTTCAATTTCATATAGGGTATAACTTTTCAATTGATTTTCAGAAAGGTTGTAGCACCTTTTACAACATTTAATAGCATTCAAAGATAGAACTGTTCTCCACTTGAAGGTTGTGCATAATAAATTCTACCAATGGACCGACCTGACTTTCTTCTCCTCCGTTCTTTGTTTTTCTTGTCCCAAACCCATTTTTTGGATAGTCTTGGAAGGTTAGCTGTCTAGCGTCTTCATACAGTCAATTTGCTATCATCCACTCTGCAAAGACAGTTTTGTCAATTCCTGTTCTATTTACCACATTATCCAAATATTCATAATCAAAAAAGGTCACTTGATTTTCATTTTTCAAATGAGAGTTCAATCTTTGAACAGCTGGGTCATGGTAATGAATATCAAACTGAAAAATTCTCCACAATGCTTCTGATGCTGATATATATCTGCAGTCAAGGAATGTTTTTATTTCATCTTTTTCTAGTGTATATTCTGTTCCATCATCTGAATTGCAGACCACATTTTCTTCCAAAACAGCAGTAACATGATCTGTGCCTTTACTAATGTACTTAAAAAGATATTTGATGGCCTTTGACCAATTACACCATTCAACATTTAAGTGCGACAGATACTTCACCAGCAAGTCAATATTGTATGGGACTACATACGGGTTGTCTAATTCCACACTATTTTCAGCACAAAGCGGCCATCCTCTTGTCTTCTATAAGTTGGAAAGCCTTCGTATTATTTGAAATTAAATCAGTTCCCACCATATGAACCTCTTCTAGCATCACATCCACAGGAACATCTAATAAATTTTCATCTATAACTTCCTTGTCCCATCTTTGGAGAATTTCATCATTCAATTGAGATAGCACCAGTGTATTTTCCACATTCCCAAAATCAAAATCATATCCAATAATAGGAGCCTTTACTTATTCTTTGTTGGTAAATCCCACTATTTTTCCCAATTTCAATCTCTTAGTAGCACCGTTTTTATCATGACTTTGAAAGGTATAGAGTCCAGGACCATACTAAATAGGAGCATCATATAGATTTCCATTGTTGGTTTCACTTCGAAGAGTAGAGGTACCAGGACAATATGAAATAGGAACATCAAATAGATTGCTAGCATCCATTCACTTCTAGTACACATCTCAACTTGAGTCCGGCCAACTCTTTTCTTATATAAAATCAAACGTCTGTTTGACCTTTTAGCTCATGCTTCATCCATATCTATCTCAAGTAATATATTTGTATTATCTGTTAGAATTACTGAATAAGTGTATTGTATTTCTCCAGTAATAGAATATACATGAGTGCCTTTATTTTGGAGGCAAAGTGTGCAGTACAAGCAAATGTGCTATACAAGTAAACAAGGTGGGCCTAAAGCCCACATACACTAATATATGTTAACAGCTTCCCTCAAACTCAAGGTGGATGTGAAACCAACTTGAGGTTGTCAACCAAAGTACGAAGGCATCCCTTAGGATGAGACTTGGTGAAGATATCTGCAAGTTGATCTTCAGAGGAGACTGAGATTAGCTTAAGAGTATCATGGACAAGATGATAACGGATAAAATGACAATCGATCTCGATGAGTTTAGTCTGTTCATGGAAGACATCATTGTGAGCATGAATAGCACTGTGGTTGTCATAATAAAGAGAAGTAGCAGAGGATGTGGATACACCTAAGTCTTTGAGAAGCCATCGTAGATGTGATATCAGCAAGGGCATGATATTCTACTTCAGTACTAGAGTGGGCTATATGAATTTGTTTCTTACTTCACCAAGAAATCAGAGAAGAACCAAGAAGAAAGCAATAACTAGTGGTGGACCTGCGATCAGTGGGATCTCTTGCCTAATCAGCATCAGAAAATGAATGGAGAATAAGAGGGGACTGAGCAGAGTAGAAAATGTCATGGAAGAGAGTGCCTTTTAAGTATCAAAGAATGCGTAGAATAGCAGCATAATGAGTCGATTGGAGAGCAGACAGATACTGGCTCACTTGGTGAACAGCATAGGAAATGTCTAGATGAGTGACAGTGAGATAAACTAGGCTGCCAACCAAGTATCTATAAAGAGAGGGATTAGACAGTGGTTTCCCCCATGAAGGAGTCAGATGCACATTAAACTCAACTGAGGTATCAACAATCTTACTATCAGTGAATCCAACTCGAAACAAGAGTTCAGAGGCATACTTGGCTTGAGTAATATAAAGTCCATCTGTAGAATAAGTAATTTCAAGACCCAAGAAGTAGCTAAGATGTCCAAGATTTTTCATCTCAAATTGCTGAATGAGAAAATCCATGAATTCTTGAATGCCAATGAGGTCATCACCAGTTATGATCATACCATCCACATTCAGGAGAAGTAAAATAGTGCCTTTGCCAGTGCGATGAAGAAATAAGGTAGAATCATAATGACTGGCCATGTAACCCAAACGAGAGACGGTAGAGCTGAATTTGGCAAACCAAGCTCGTGGAGCTTGTTTAAGGCCATAAAGTGCATGTCGAAGGTGACAAACCTTATTTGAATTAATAGAGAGACTAGGAGGAGGTTGCATATAAACTTATTCACTTAAATCCCCATTAAGGAATGCATTTTTGACATCTATCTGAAAAAGGTCCCATTTACTGGCAGCAGCAACAGCTAAGAGAGCACGAACAGATGAGATACGAGCAACCGGAGCAAAGGTCTTTTCATAATCAATCCCATACTCTTGTGTAAAATCTTTTGCAGCAAGACAAGCTTTGTAGCGCTTAATAGATCTATCATAGCGAGTTTTAATCTTGTAGATCTACTTACAACCAACCACAGATTATCTAAAAACTGAGTTTGGAAAATTGAGTTTCAACAATTTTTGCAAAATTAGAATATACTTGCAATAATTCATAATGATGTTTCATATGAAAAATCTAGCCATAGCAGGAATAATCATCAACAAAGACCACAAAATATCAAGATCTACCAATACTAGAGATAGAGGAAGGCCCCTAGACATTAGAATGAATTAGGTTAAAGATATCAGTGAACATTGGTTCACTAGTATTGAAAGGCAAAGTTGGTTGTTTTCCTAACTGACATGAAATACAATCAAAATTTTTTGTGGACATTGACCTAACAAACCTCTAGAAGCCAAGTGTTGTACTTGAGAAGAAGATGCGTAACCAAGTCGGGCATGCCAAAGTGCAAGGGAAGGAATAGAAGATATTGTAGTAGCTGCAGCAACAGAAACATGAGTAACAAGTGGAAGACAAAGGTTGTCCACGGGAAACATACGCCCAACTCTGGGATCGGTCCCAAACTCCTGTCTTGTCCTCGGATCCTGCATAATACACCAAGAATAATCAAAGATAATGCGATAACTCAACTCAGCTAATTGTCCCACGGGAAAAAAAAAAAATTGTAAGAAAGGTCAAGAACATTAGACCCCAGGAACTGAGAGGTTGGACGTCGAAACAGAACCTATATTATGACCAAACATTGTGGAACCATTTACTGTGCGAATATTAAGAGAGTTTGGTGTAGGTTTAAGGTTAGAAAATAAGGACGAGTGAGGTGTCATGTGGTTGCAACAAGCAGAATCCATAAGCCAAGAGGAAGGAGACATACTAGATAAAGCTGAGAGAAAAGAGAAATAAGATGCATTACCAACCATACAAATGGTATTAGCGATGACGTTTATAAGGTCATCTTTGGAAATGGTGAAAGTGGATCTAGAAGACTTGGACTGTGCAAAGATGGAAGCCATTGGTTGGACACTCTCAGTGTTAGCAACAATAGCAGCAGAAATTGAAACAACTAATTTATTGCGATGATAGCAAGTCTCAATATTGTAGCTAAGACGTTTGCAAAAATTGCAAAAACGTTTTCTAGATTGTCGGCGACGATTATTGCAACAAGAAGAAGACCTGTCCTTATTCTTCATTTAGAAGCAAAATATGCAAAAAAAATGGACTGCAAAATGAAATCTATGCAAAATATTGGGCAAAGAGCATCAGGATTGCAAAAGTCAACTTTAGGCCAAAAATCAATGGTCAACACTGGTCAAAGTCCAAGGTCAAAGTCAATGGTCACTGACACAACATGCCAACAAATGATGTAGCAGGATGACGCCAGCAAGCAGCTAGGGCTGACGTTAGCAGATGACTCAAACGGCTAACATGGTAGAGATGATGTCAGGGATGACGTTAGCAGGTACTTTACCGGTGCGTGCCGAACCTTAATCGGCGTGTGGCGATGCGTGCAGCATGTGGGAGACCTTGCCGAATCTTTGAGCAGTGCGTGAGAGCACGTGGACTGTTCGATTAGGCCGATTCTTTTCTGATGATGTTGATTGAGAAAGACGATTCCGATAGCGGTGCCGGTGATTTGATTGGAGCAACACCAAAGGCACGTGAGACGGTTGGAATAAATTGCCCAAATTTTGACTGGCGCGTGGATGGTCAGATAATGATGATTCCAGCGGCGTTGTGTAGATCGGTTGAAAATCTACACTGTGATATGTCTTATGTCCTAATCAGAGGTCCGATGTGGAAGATCTGACGAAGGCAATGGTCTTGGTGGCAGTAATCGAGCTTCTGATGGTGAAGATTCAACCTTGGGCACCTCTGACAGTAGTAGAGTAGTCAGGAGAGAGCACAGAAAAGGTTTACTAACCAAAGAAGTTGAGGCAGTGAAAAATATTAGTAAGGACAAGACTGCAAGACACAAGAAAAGTTAGAGCAATAGCTCTGATATCATGTTAGAAATACTGAATAAGTATATTGTATTTATTTAGTAATAGAATATACATAAGTGGCTTTATATAGGAGGCAGATGTGCAGTACAAGCAAGTATGCTATACAAGTAAACAAGGTGGGCCTAAAGCCCACATACCTTAATACACATTAACATTATCAAACCATTAATGCAATATTATCACTAAATACATTTATACATAAAGAATTCCGTCTCCAGTTAGATGCATAACTTGAAACACAACAGCAATTGTGAACTTCCATGAAACCTCAAATTAAATAAAAGCTCTAATGAAAACCATATTAACAATCAGTCATATAATTGACCATTAATAATTAGAACATTATCAACAAAATATAGCTGGCCTTTGTTAAGTGAATAAGCAATTATTAATGCAATATCACAGCAAAATAGTAAATACTCACCATATATTTTGTAATCGCTACATAAACAGCAAAAAATAAATTTACTTACAATTTTTAAGCACTAAGATGATTCCAAGAAATGGGAAGAATTGACTAAGTCTAAAATGGTTGGAGGTGTGGGATTTCATAATTTAGCACTTCATAATGACTCACTCTTGGCAAAACAAGCTTGGCATCTTCTCCACAATAAAACCTCACTTTTCTCTAAAGTATTCAAGCCAAGGTTTTTCCCGAATTGCTCTATTATGGAAGCCAAAGACTCAAGGTTGGGTTCATATGCTTGGAGAAGCATTTTATATGGTAGGGATGTGCTAAGTAGGGGAGTAAGATGGAGAGTGGGGAATGGGGAGTCAATAAAAATTTGGCAGCACAACTGGCTTCCAAGAAAGCATCCCCCACAAGTGACTTCTTTTCCTATCGCTTCCATGGAGACAGTCATGGTAGCTGACTTGATAGACACCAACACTAGGCAGTGGAACCATGAAGTTATTGATGGGATTTTTGCTCAAGAAGAAGCTGCCCTCATCAAGAAAATCCCACTTGGATGGTTTGCCTCAGAGGACATCCTTTTCTGGCCATACTCTCCGAATGGTAGGTACAACTGCAAGTCAAGATATCGATTTCTCAAGGAAGAAGCTCAATTGCAAACTGCCCAAGAACCCCACAACCAGGATTCAATGCTTTGGAAAAAAGTTTGGAGTCTTAGTGTGCCAAACAAAGTTAAAAACTTGGTTTGGCGTGCTTGCCAAAATGCAATGCCAACCAAAGCAAACTTAGTGCGAAGAACCATTATTGAGGATCCACTATGCGACTGGTGCAAGCTGAGCATGAAACACCTTTGCACGCCCTATGGGAGTGTAAAGAGCTGAACACGGTGTGGGCATCATCTGGGCTAGATCATATAAGAAGACAATCAAGCTTCTTGGACTTCAAGGACCTTGTAGTTTCGCTACTGCAACAGCAAACGGAAGTGGGACTGGTAGCTGTGATAATGTGGTCTATTTGGACCAAAGGAACCGGGTTCGGCTCAGACAACCTTCCACATCACTCCAACAGATCGTTTAGCTCTCAAAGGACAGGTATAGTGAAAAATGCAGTTTTGGAAGGTGATTCATTGCTGGTGGTGAAAGCTTTGACAGATTCAGAGAGCTCCATGTCTCCCATCGGACCTTTGATCAATGATGCTAAATACTACTCCTTTTCGTTTGAAAAATTACTATACTCTCATGTAACGAGAGATTGTAATAGCATTGCTCATAGTTTGGCCAAATATGCACTTAATATTTAAGAATTTTTAGTGTGGATGGAAGAAACCCCACCACAAGTTTTTCATATACTTCAGCCTGATTTAGCCGATTTATTTCAATGAATTTATAGATTTCCTCCTCAAAAAAAAAAAAAAAAAAAAAAAAAAAAAAAAAAGATGATTCATTCTCATTAAATATTTTTATTGAAATAAAAACACATTATTCACTTTCCAATTTTTCAACTTGAACTTCACAAGGTAGCAGATAATGACAACCGCAAACTTCTTTATTAGCAAGCCAAAGAACAAATTTTGACTAGACAAAAATATTAGAAAAAGAAAAGGCCGCAACCTGAACTGCCAACGGGACACACCAACCTTAATAAACACAAGGTTTAGTTGTACAGATTAGGGTGTGCCAAGAGGTAGGCATCAACAGCTAGCCTTGATTAGTTCAGAGACCTTTCCTTTACCAGCCTGGATTTGCTCCCCCGTGAGCTGAAAGTCACCCTTTGTCTGGTACTTGCTGGTGCTCTTCAAGATGGATCCTCCTTCAGGGCTTGCCTCAATCTTGGTCTCATTAGAAATACTCTGCAGCTTGTCAGACAAAGCATCACCTTCAATCACGCTAAAGCAAAATGTACAGTGTTCAGGGTCAGTCACATCAGTCCTATGCTTTGCATTGCTCCCGAGCACCGAAGTTTTTCCCCTGAATTGGCTGCCTGCAAAATATAGACAAGATTTGTTACTTCTTTACTATCATATGCCAAGAAACTGAAGATAGAATTAAAGAAGTATCTAACGGCTAGTGTTTCAAATATAATATCATTTCTCATTAAAGAAATGGTGTCGGCTTGAGCAGGACAAGTGGCTGTGTTATTGGTCAAAGATGGTGTCTAACCTTATCTTTGACTTGTAAAATATCAGGGTTCAGTAGCAGAAAAGTCTAGTTGTTGGTGATGGTAATTGAGGTCGGTCTGGAGGTTAGAGTTTGTAGCTGATGACATGTCACTCACTTGTGTAACCGTCCCAATCTTTACGGATCTACGGTTAGGCAGTTAGAGTAATCTATCTTTGAGATTGTGTATATATATATTCACGTAAAGATGTATCTGTATGAAAATAGTTGCTATTCATTTCATTCATTCTCTCACAGCTCTCTGCACTTCCTCTCTATCTCTCAATCTCTTTTTCTTTTCTTTCTTCCGCCATTGTTGAAAAACTCTGTTTTCTCAAGTAAACTTTCATGGTATCAGAGCCAAATACCATGGCTTCCACAACTGCCTCTGCAACCAGTTCTTCTTCGACTAGCAACACCATCACTCCCATTCAATCGCCATTACTTCTTCTGTCTAACATGTCCAACCTGATGTCCATTAAACTCGACTACAGCAACTATATTCCATGGAAGCACCAATTGGTGACTATCCTTGAAGCCTACTCTTTGATTGAGCACATTGACGGCTCAATTTCACCACCATGTCCTTTTTTGCGTGATGCACAGGGCAATCCAACAACTACAGTGAATCCAGACTATCAAACATGGAGGATAAGTGACAAAGCTCTTCTTTCTTTGATTAACTCAACACTGACACCTCAGGTGTTCTCTCTGGTTGTTGGGATCACAAATGCTCAGGAGGTGTGGAACACTTTGGATCGAAGGTTCACATCAACATCGAGAGCCAATATACTGAATCTTAAGCTTGAATTACAAAACCTGAAGAAAGGTAATGAATCTGTTAATGGATTCCTACAAAAGATCAAGATAGCTAGAGATAAGCTTCTTGCAGTTGGAGTTGTCGTTGATAATGAGGAGCTGATTTGTATAGTTCTCAGAGGTTTACCTAAGGAGTTTGCACACTTTTGCTCTGCTATTCGCACCAGAAGTGATCCTATCTCCTATGAACAACTCTCCATCATGCTTCAGAGTGAGGAACAAGCTATGATGGAAGTTTCAGAATATGTTCCACATTCCCTTGCAATGTATGCTTCTAATTCTAAGCCAAATGGCAATGGAGGAAATTCACAGTCCAACATGTATCTGAACCAAAGCTTTCCAAGAGGAAGAGGAAGAAACAATTTTAACAGAGGTAGAGGTGGTGGTAGATCAAACAATTACACACCTCATCCTCAAGGCACCACAGTGGTAATTTAGGTCTCTACAACACTGGTAGTAACTTTGGTGGTAACTCAGGCTTCTATAATCCCAATTTCTCATCACAGCATCATTCACAGAATCAATCTAGTAAGCCTGATCGTCCACAATGCCAAATTTGTGGTAAGATGGGCCATACAGGCCTAGATTGTTATCACAGAATGGATTTTGCCTATCAAGGCAAGAATCCACCAACCAAGTTGGCTGCCATGGCAACAGCATCAAACACTGCAATTCTTGGCAACTCAGATCCATGGCTTACTGATTCAGGGGCTTCAGACCATATCACTGCAAATCTCAACAATCTGACAAGTCAATCTCAGTATAAAGGGCCTGATCAGATAGCAGTTGGTAATGGTCAATCTCTTCCTATTAACCATATAGGTAATTCTTCTCTTCACACCAAATTTCATCAATTTCAACTAAGAAATGTCCTACATGTGCCTAGAATTGCATCTAATCTTCTGTCTGTACACAAACTTTGCCTTCATAATAATTGCTCATGTTTTTTTGATGCACACAAATTCCTTATCCAGGATATTCCTACGGGGAGAATCCTGCTCCACCCAAGGTATCACTCATCAACTTTCTTGTCCACACACACCACAACAGAATGGTGTGGCAGAAAGGAAACACAGACACCTTGTGGAGTGTTCACTTACTCTACTTTCCCATTCCCATCTTCCGATTTCCTATTGGTCCTATGCTGTTTCTACAGCTACACACATTATAAATAGACTTTCTACTCCTATCCTAAACAATCTGTCACCTTGGGAAAAGTTATACAACTCTAAACCTGATATTAGTCACCTTAGGGTCTTTGGCTGCACATGTTTTCCCTTGCTTCGCCCTTACAACTCTCACAAACTTCAACCACACACTAAACCATGTCTGTTTCTTGGCTATCCCACACACTCCAAGGGCTATATTTGTCTTGACCCTACAACTCACAAAATATACATCACTAGACATGTTCTATTCAATGAGTCTGAATTTTTATATCCTGAGACTTCTCCTTTATCTTCTGGTTCTTGGCATTCTTCTCCTAATACTTCTACTCAGCCTCCTCTAGTCCCATCTACTCAGCCTACTCCAGATGCCACATTACTTCATTCTCACATTATTCAGTCTCAGCCCACCTCTACATCCACTCCTATACCTTCTAGTGATCCTCCATCTCCACATCCTACATTTGAGCCTGACCCTACCCCTACATCTGACCCCACACTTGCTTCCTTACCTTTAATTCCTTCCAACACTCATCCAATGGTCACTAGGTCTAAAAATGGTATTTCCAAGCCCAAAGGCTTCACTGCTATTCAGGCCCTCACTGCTAAGATTGACTACTCAGAATTGGAGCCACCAAGCTTCAAAATTGCAGTCCAATATCCTCAGTGGTGTACAGCAATGGATGAAGAGTTTGAGGCTCTTCAAAGACAGGATACTTGGATCCTTGTCCCTTCTCATCCCAGTCAGAATGTTGTGGGATGCAAGTGGGTATACAAACTTAAACGCAACAGTGATGGCTCCATCAGTCGTTACAAAGCAAGACTTGTGGCAAAGGGCTTCCATCAACAATTTGGTGTGGATTTTGATGAAACATTTAGCCCTGTCATTAAGCCTCCTACTGTGAGGATCATTTTATCCCTTGCTATTCAGTTTAATTGGCCCTTAAAGCAGCTTGATGTGCGAAATGCTTTCCTCCATGGTCATCTCAAAGAAACTGTACACATGGTCCAGCCTTCTGGTTATGTTGATCCCAGATTTCCCAACTATGTCTGTAAGCTTCAAAAATCTCTCTATGGGCTGAAACAGGCTCCCCGTGCCTGGTTTGAGAGGTTTTCTACTCACCTCCTTCACATGGGATTTGCATCTTCTCAGGCAGATTCCTCTCTGTTTATTCTTCGTTATAATGGAGTTCTTGTGTATCTCCTGGTTTACGTTGATGACATCATTCTCACTGGTAACTCTCCAGTGTTCATTCAATCTCTTATTGCCCAGTTGAGCCAAACTTTTGAGTTAAAGGATTTGGGGGATTTACACTACTTTCTGGGACTTCACATTCATCGCTCCCCACAAGGGCTTTTTATCAATCAAGCTAAATACATCACTGACCTTCTCACTAAGCATAATATGCTTACTTCTAAGCCTGCCAAAACACCTTGTGTTCCCAATGTTCGTCTTGTTCCAGATGATGGCTCTGCTCTCCCTGATCCTCATGTTTATCGTAGTCTTGTTGGCTCTCTGCACTATCTCACCTTCACCAGGCCAGATTTAAGCTTTGTTGTGCATCAGGTTTGTCAATTCATGTCCTTCCCCACAGATGTTCATCTTGTTGCCGCTAAACGCATCCTTCGTTATTTAGTTGGTACACAACATTTTGGTGTTCTTTTTAAGCCTGGTCCTTTGTCACTATCTGCCTTTTCCGATTCAGACTGGGCTGGTGACCCATATGATCGAAGATCCACTACTGGCTTTATTGTGTATCTGGGGTCCAACCCCATCACTTGGAGTGCTAAGAAACAACTAACGGTTTCCAGATCCTCCACTGAATCTGAGTACCGTGCTCTAGCTTCCACTGCTGCTGAACTTTGTTGGATTCGTCAGGTTCTTCGTGATTTGGGCATTTTTCTTGCTCTTCCTCCCAAGATCTGGTGCGATAACGTCTCTGCCTTAGCTATTGCTTCCAATCCTGTTTTTCACGCTCGCACGAAGCACATCGAGGTTGACTACCATTTCGTTCGTGAACGAGTTCTTCGCAAGGATCTTCAGATTAAATACATCTCTACATATGATCAGCTTGCAGACATTTTTACAAAGAGTCTGCCAACACATCGTTTCCAGATTCTCTATTCCAAAATCTTGTTCACTGTGGTGCCCAAGGTTTTGAGGGGGGATGAAGATAGAATTAAAGAAGTATCTAACGGCTAGTGTTTCAAATATAATATCATTTCTCATTAAAGAAATGGTGTCGGCTTGAGCAGGACAAGTGGCTGTGTTATTGGTCAAAGATGGTGTCTAACCTTATCTTTGACTTGTAAAATATCAGGGTTCAGTAGCAGAAAAGTCCAGCTGTTGGTGATGGTAATTGAGGTCGGTCTGGAGGTTAGAGTTTGTAGCTGATGACGTGTCACTCACTTGTGTAACCGTCCCAATCTTTACGGATCTACGGTTAGGCAGTTAGAGTAATCTATCTTTGAGATTGTGTATATATATATTCACGTAAAGATGTATCTGTATGAAAATAGTTGCTATTCATTTCATTCATTCTCTCACAGCTCTCTGCACTTCCTCTCTATCTCTCAATCTCTTTTTCTTTTCTTTCTTCCGCCATTGTTGAAAAACTCTGTTTTCTCAAGTAAACTTTCAGAAACAACAACAAAAACAACAACAACAAAAATCATCTAATATCTTGTTTGTAGTTTTGGACTTATTTACATCTTGCGGTCGCATATAGTAATGGTAATTTTCTTTGTATATTTCACTCAAATGTACTTCTAAATACCATCAAATTACATCTTGATATTAATATTGAAGCTGACCTTCGCCAAGGGTAATCTTCTTGATGGTTCCAGGTCCTCCATCTCCTTCAATTATTTCAGTGGACTTAATGGCCTGTGGTAGAACCTTTGGGATGAGGTTATTGTCATTATCAAGGATAAAGGCCTTGAAAAACCTAGCTGGGGGTATAACTGAGGTTCCCTGCGATTCATGAGTGATGACACCCATGATGACTTAAAAGAATTTTGTGGTGATCAAAGGAAAAATGTGAACTATAAGGAGCGTTTTGATGAGCTTTGAAGATGTGAGTTGTGAGAGATGTGAGTATACGTATTAAAGGAGTAGGAGAAGGCTCAAGGTTATCTGGCATGAAAGCTCGAATAATATTTATAGACAATGGAAGCACGTTTAGAAATGGTTCCAAATGCTATCAAAACCATGTGAAATTTTTGTTTTTATTTCACATGAGTCTATTATTACAATTATTTATTTTTATTACCTATCAATCACAACGGATTGCATCAACAGTTGTTAAAAAATTGTGAAAATTTCAACATTTCTAGATTTTTCTTAGGTCTGGTTTGGAGAAAAACTAGTTGTATCATGGGTCTTGTGATAGTAGCACCTGGAATACGAAAGGACTTGGCATTTTTTAACGGTTAAAAAATTTTTTAAAAAAATTCACCTTTCAAATCTTTTTTTCCTAGGTGAATTTTTAATTTTTTTTTTTTTTTTGACCTTTTCGTGTGTTTCTCTGGTTTTAGGTTCGATGTGTTCTTGGAATGGTTAGGGAAGGTGGGAGGGGATTTGGAATGGTTAGGCAACTTAGGCCGCTTTGAATTTCTTTTCAAAATCTTGAATTCAAGTTTCATAGACACAATCAAATTCATCACCAATCTCCACAGGGTCTTTTACAAAAATTAAACATAAAATTTTACAATTGCTTATGTTTTGTCAAAGATTTGAATTGGATAATAAATTTAACGATCCGCAACAAAACGTATTAATAAGAATCAATCTTTCTTTGTCAGTTCAGATCTAATGTTTGAGAGTGGATTTTAAATTTAATTTTTCTTCGAAGAAAAAAGTTTGAATAGCGTGATGAGAGAGAGAGAGAGAGAGAGAGAGAGAGAATAAATGATTATGATGAGAGAGCAAAAGGGGTGAGGTATGGTGAATTTGATTGTGGATTAATTCTGTATAAGTATAATTGGCGTAGGATGAGATTATTTTAATTGTTAATTCCATGCTATTGTGGAGTAATTCGTGATAAAAGGGGGAACTGATTTACGTCTCTAGCATTTTTGAGTTTGGGATCTGAGTTTGGCGAAGCTTTGTTTGGAAGCTAAGAAAATCGGACTGGATTTGAATTAAAATTTTATGTTTAATCTTTTACAAAAATTAAACATAAAATTTTACAATTGCTTATGTTTTGTCAAAGATTTGAATTGGATAATAAATTTAACGATCCGCAACAAAACGTATTAATAAGAATCAATCTTTCTTTGTCAGTTCAGATCTAATGTTTGAGAGTGGATTTTAAATTTAATTTTTCTTCGAAGAAAAAAGTTTGAATAGCGTGATGAGAGAGAGAGAGAGAGAGAGAGAGAGAATAAATGATTATGATGAGAGAGCAAAAGGGGTGAGGTATGGTGAATTTGATTGTGGATTAATTCTGTATAAGTATAATTGGCGTAGGATGAGATTATTTTAATTGTTAATTCCATGCTATTGTGGAGTAATTCGTGATAAAAGGGGGAACTGATTTACGTCTCTAGCATTTTTGAGTTTGGGATCTGAGTTTGGCGAAGCTTTGTTTGGAAGCTAAGAAAATCGGACTGGATTTGAATCATTTTTTGTTTTTGTCTTTAATTTTTTATTTAGATGTTGACTTGACATTTCTTAACTGTGAATTGATTTTTTAATATTATTTTATTTGCTGTGTAGGTGGGAAATGTGCCAGCTATACATGCTGTGTGACACGTAAGTATTTTTTGTTAGTGAGTTAATGGATCAAATTAATTTAAAGTTGAAAATAACATGGACTAAATTTACTGTTATTAAAATGTAAAGACCAAATTAATTGTGACCCAAAAATGTAGGGACCAAAACAGTGTTTTATCTTAGAATTATTTCCTCTATCTATATTGATTATATGGTATAGTATAGCCAGTGTTTAATATCAAAAATGGTTACCGGGAATAACATAAACTTGATGTTATGCTCAAACTTAAATTGATGATCTATGTACCAATTCAACACTACAGTGTCATTAATATCATTGTCTTAGAGGATGAAGGTCAGATGTACCATATGACCAACAGTCATTGTGGGAATCTTGCTAAGTGATTTTTCTGAGTTTTGATTCCTTAATCTTTTTTATACAAGCTTTGGATATTTGACATGGTGGTAACGTATGATTAATATGTATAATTATTATAGGGAGTGATCCATAAGCTTCATAAAAATTAAAGAGAGAGTGATCTATAAGTTGGTAGGTTTATATCATTAATGCCATTGTCTTGGAGAAACAAGGTTAGATGTACCATGTGACCGACAGAGTCATTGTGCCATGTTTAATTTGCCAATTGAATTTTCTTTTTCTTTCTTTTACTCCTTTCCTCCATCTTTCATATATCAACTTTAGATAGTTTGACATGGTTGTAATGCATACTTAATATGTATAATTATGACAAAGTTTAATAATTTGTATAAAATGAAAATTATGGCATATTGTC
Source organism: Quercus suber (assembly GCF_002906115.3). NCBI lineage: Eukaryota > Viridiplantae > Streptophyta > Magnoliopsida > Fagales > Fagaceae > Quercus > Quercus suber. Next base: position 359,233 of record NW_027069756.1, on the reverse strand, counting down.
AGTTACCTATATCCAACTTCATTAATTCAATAATCTCTCTTTCTTTGTTTTTTAGGCATATGCCTCATTTTGAATAAATTAGAGACAACAAAATTATGTGTGACATTTCAATAGCTTCTCTGTGTATTTCACGGGTTTGAGTCTAGTTCCTTACAATGCCCATGACTTCCTTTGTACAAAAGAAGAAGTTGCTATTAATGTATTTATTTTAATGAATGATATACGAAAGTAGGACGTTGCTATTAATTTATATATATATATATATATATTTAATAAATGGTATATGACTTCTGTAGGGGTGATAGGCCCAGTAGTATATATATGTCTATGTATATATTGGGCCGGAGGCCTAATTTGAGGACATAAAGTAGTCCGAGAATGGGTAAACACTGTTATGGGAGTCTATGTTAATGAGTGGAGATGTGAGGTTTGGTCAAAAGAGTCCAAGAAGGTAGTTTGAGGATGAATGCATCCTTGGCTAAACAAAGCTGAGGTCCAAAGATGTGGTCTGCCGTCTAGGGCAACATTCCAAGAGGTTTTGTTGATAAGGACAAGCATCCTAGAAGCACAGAATAGAGGAAAGCCATATAATATCTAAGAGAAAGCTGCTACTATTGTATTGAATGCTTTGTAGCTAACTCTCTGACCGCATTAATGAGGAAGTAATACCTGAACAGTTATTTTCAGCCTTACAGCTGCTCCCCAAAGACTTTAGGAAGGTGCTGATGAGACAATGATCAATACTAGCAATCTAATCTACATGTGGAGGGTAGAGACGAAAGAAGGAAGATAGTATAAAATAGAAAGAAGACCTTAAGGGAAAGAGATCAGAGAATTAAGAGGAAAAACACTGTAAGAACAAGAATTAGACTTGTAACTAAATCCAAAAGAATTATATACAAGAACTGATTTTCTCGGATTGAGACGAGGACGTTTTTCTTTGAATTAAAATATTTTATCTGTGCTTTCTTGTCATCTGGGCCAACTATAGTTGTTGCGTGATTCATTAGAACCTAGTTTTCAAACTCATTCTCTATAAATTCATTGTATTGGGCTTTTTGGACCTAATTCTTTCAGTCCTTTGGGCTGAGGAACCAAATCTTGCCCTTACAACTTCCTCTATAAAACGCAAGAAGTTACAATTATAAAATATAAAATTTTTTCTTAAAAACAAACTAACTATTAAAAACACACACACACACACACACACACACTTAATTACATTATTTCATCAAAGTTAAACACATTACTTATATAGCATTATGCCCCCCTTGCCAAACTAAATAGGGAAATCCCCCTCATTTAAAACTCGATTATTGATAAATCGAGTTAAAAAAAAAAAAAAAAAAAAATTTCTTAGGGCCTATAGTGATGTTTTAAGTAGCCTATAATAATGTTTTAAGGACCTATAGTGGCATTTTTTAACTCGACTTCAATAAAAGTTATAGGTAAAAAAAGGCCAATATAGGTCGATTTCATTGCCTATAACTCGATTTCATTGAAATTGAGTTAAAAAACGTCACTATAGGTCCTTAAAGCGTCACTATAGGCTCTTTAAAAACGTCACTATAAGGCCTAACTCGATTTATTAAAAATCGAGTTTTAAAAGAGGAGCATTTCCCTAATTAGTGTGGAAAGGGGGGCATAATGCTATATAATTTGCCTGAAAAGGGCATAAGGCATTTTTGTCCAATGGAGTAGTGCTTTAAGCAATGGAAAATAAACCATATTTATTTTAATAAAATGCATAGCATAATATTTGTAGTCTAGTAGTGTGTATTGACATATTGTCCATGACTTCCTCTACCTAATTACGTATACTCTAGCTTTCAGCTTTTATTATGATTATTATTATTATTATTATTTTAACTCAATTATCATCTACTCATTAAAAACCAAGCAATACCCAAAAATATCGGGTTGGGTAGGGTTGGGTTCCCATTACCCAATGGATTTTGCCATCCAATAATAATAATATTGTTGATAAATAGAGCTGACGATATACATAAACATAGTGCATTACTATCTTGCTACTTGATTTATCAATAAAAAGAGGCCAAGGCATTCTACTTGGTCGACTAAGAACATGTCAAGACCCCTACTAAGGTTGAGTGGGTTACAAAGTATAATTATTATCATTCATTATGATACAAGGCTGAATATGGGGGCACGTGAAGGCTGAATAGGGAGGCACGTGACTGAAGTTTGGTCTTGAGGTGCACTGAGGGGTGCGTGACTTGCTGCTGTGATTGGCAAGAGTTGCTGATGTAGTTAGACAGTTACACAGTTACCATATACCGTTAGTTGCTCATTTACCATTAATCATTGATTAGTGCATTGTAATCAAGCATTAGGGAATTAGTTACTATAAATGATTAAGTATATAAAGAGACTGAACGGTATTGTTTGAGATATATGAAATAAGTCATTTCCTTTGGTTTTCTATACTCTGTTTCCCCTTTCTCATTATTCCCCTTTTCTCTCTATCTTTTAGAGGCTGACTGTCCTCGAATTCAGTTAATCACTATCAGGATCCTATCAATTGGTATCAGAGCAGGCTTATCCTGCGATTACAAGGGTTGCCATGGCTAAAACTCGATCTACTGCAATTCTCAACGAAACCCTAGCTTCATTAAAAGCTATTACTGATCACCACAACAAGGAAATCCAAGAAATTCACACAATTACTAGCATCCATACTCGTACCTTGAATGAAATGAGTCAACAATTGGCTACGATTTTACAGAAGTTGAATGCGGTGGAAGGGAATTCGCACAATCTTGGAGATCGCAACTATCAACAATCTGTTTCAAGATTTTCCAGACCCGTGAGATTGGATTTTCCCAGATTTTGTGGTGAGGAACCAACTTCTTGGATCTACAAAGCTAATCAATACTTCAAGTATTATAGGATTCCTGAATCAGAGAAATTGATGATGGCCTCTTTTCATATGGACGGAGAAGCCTTGGTTTGGTTTCAAAAAGGAGAAGATGCTGGTGTAATTAGTACACGGGAGGCCTTGGTTCAAGCAATGTTAATCAGGTTTGGGTCTACAGCCTATGATGATCCAATGGAAGCTTTAACTAGGTTGAGACAAACTACAATTGTGGCTTCATACAAAGGTGAATTTGAAGCTTTGGCTAATCGGATTAAGGGTCTGTCTCTGCAACATAAACTAAGTTGCTTCTTGAGTGGGTTAAAGGATGAGGTGAGGTTACCTGTTCGAATGTTGAATCCTCCCTCTCTCATTGCAGCATTTGGATTGGCTAAAATCCAAGAAGAATACTTATTGGGTTGTAAGAGAAGTTATAAAGGAACCCATGATCAAGCTAGACCTTCACTACTTGGTGTGCCTAGACCTTCATTGCTGGGGGCTGCCCTAGTTGACAACAGGACCACCAAGATCCCTGTTAAGAAGATCACTACTGCTCAAATGGAAGAAAGGAAGAAGAGAGGGCTTTGTTATAATTGTGATGAAAAGTGGGCACCTGGGCATAAGTGCAAGCAAGCTACTTTGTTTTTATTAGAAGGGGTGGAAGTGACTTCAGATTCTAGCTGCAATGATCTGGTTGTGGAGTTGGTCAATGGGGGTTGCATGGAGAGAAGACAAGATGAGGAGGCAGAACCAGAAATCACCTTATATGCCTTAGTTGGCAGTCCTAACCCAGGAACAATGAGAGTCAATGGTAAGGTTAATTCTGTCTCATTAGTAATCTTGGTAGATTCTGGTAGCACCCATAATTTCATTGATGCAGCTGTAATTTCTGTCCTTCATATTCATGTGGATAAATCCCAAATTCTGGAGGTTAAGGTTGCTAATGGTGATGTTATTAAGACCCAAGGCTTGTGCAAGGATGTTCCTGTGTGTTTACAAGGGAAGGTTTTCTTAGTTCAATTACATGTGCTACCTTTAGGAGGTTGTGATTTGGTTTTTGGCACTCAGTGGCTCAGCACTTTAGGGATTATTAATTGGGATTTCAAGAATCTTTCAATGGGGTTCATCCATGGAGGTAGACAGGTGCTGTTACAGGGCCTTAATACTTCAAGGGGTTTTGAGGTGCAAAATGAGGATCAGTTCTTCAAAGAACCTACCAGGAGGGGTTTAATTTTACAAATTACCACTGGTAGTACAACTGAAAGGCAGTCTTCTCTTTCTCCTGAAGTCACAGCTTTGTTGCAGGAGTTTAAAGGTGTATTTACTACTCCAATGGGCCTACCACCCGTGAGAGGTCATGAACACCAAATCAACCTTAAGGAAGACACTCAACCTATTTGTCAAAGACCATACAGGTATCCCTATTACCAGAAAAATGAAATTGAGAAAATTGTGAAGGATTTGTTGGAAGTAGGATTTATTCAGAATAGTCAAAGTCCTTTTGCATCACCTGTTTTGTTGGTTAGAAAATCTGATGGCTCATGGCGTATGTGTATAGATTATAGAGCATTAAACCAAGCCACTATTAAAGATAAATACCCTATCCCTATTATAGATGAACTTTTAGATGAATTACATAGAGCCTGCATTTTTTCTAAGCTAGACTTGAGGTCTGGATACCACCAAATCAGGATGAGGAAGGAAGATATTCCAAAAACAGCTTTTAGAACTCATGAAGGACACTATGAATTCCTTGTCATGCCCTTTAGGTTGACAAATGCCCCTTCCACCTTTCAATCCTTAATGAACCAAGTTTTCAAGCCTTTCCTTAGGAGGTTTATATTGGTTTTCTTTGATGATATTCTGGTTTATAGCAGAAACATGCCTGACCATATTGAACATCTCAGAATTGTTTTAGGAGTGTTGGCTGCAAACCAATTGTATGCTAAGATGTCTAAGTGTATGTTTGCTTGCTTGGAGGTGGAATACTTAGGTCATATCATTTCTGGGGAAGGTGTAAAAACTGACCCCAAGAAAATCTTAGCTATGCAAGAATGGCCTGTGCCTAAGAAAGTGAAGTCATTGAGAGGGTTTCTAGGCCTAACTGGTTATTACAGAAAATTTGCCAAGGGTTATGGTCATATTGCAGCTCCATTGACTGCCCTTTCGAGGAAGAATTCTTTTTCTTGGGGTGCTGAAGCTGAAGTAGCCTTTAATCAGTTGAAATTAGCTATATCTAGCCCACCTATTTTGGCCGTACTTGATTTTACTAAGATTTTCACAGTCGAGTGTGATGCTTCTGGCAGTGGCATTGGTGCTGTTTTAATGCAGGAGCACTAACCCATTGCCTTTCACAGTCAAGTCCTTAAGGGCAGTGCTCTAGCAATGTCTATTTATGAAAAGGAATTTCTTGCCTTAATTTCTACAGTAAAGAAATGGAGGCCTTATCTTGTGGGGAGACCTTTTATCATCAAAACAGATCAACAAAGTCTCAAGTATTTGCTGCATCAGAGGATTGGTACTCCACTTCAACAGAAATGACTGTCCAAATTGTTGGGATATGCATTTGTGGTTGAATATAAGAAGGGTTCTGAGAATGTAGTAGCAGATGGTTTGTCTAGATGAGGAGAGGGGTTTGAGCATGAGGTTCACAACTGTCAAAATGTACTTGAAGGTACTGCTATTTTAAATTTGATGGGTGCTGATCAAACTGATGAAGGGTTGGACAAGGCTGTTGCTGCATTACCTTCTTTATCTGGTACCTTATATATAATTTCATTTCCTACTCCAACCTGGGTGGCTGAGCTGAAGGCAAATTATGAGACAGATTCAACCATTCAAGCTATCTTGTCTACATTTAAGGAGAGTGGTAATCCACCTAAAGGTTTTTCTTTAGTGGATGGGTTGTTGTTCTTTAAAGGCAAGATCCATTTGGGTTCTAATAGTTCTTTAAATTCATCCATTTTGCACCATGTTCACAATGGGCCCTTGGGTGGTCATTCAGGATATGTGAAGACCTTACACAGGGTTAAACAAGATTTTTATTGGCCCGGTATGAAGAAGGACTTAAAGCAATATATCAAGGAGTGTGATGTGTGTCAAAGGGTTAAGCATGAGAATTGTAAGCCAGCTGGTTTACTCCAACCTCTACCTATTCCTTCCAAGCCATGGTTATCTGTGAGTATGGATTTCATTGAGGGATTGCCTAAATCTCAATTGAAGTCTGTAATACTTATGGTGGTGGATAGGTTGACTAAGTATGTTCACTTCATTGCTTTATCCCACCATTACACTGCATCCAAGGTTGCTTCTGTTTACATGCAATTTGTGTTTAAACTTCATGGTATGCCTGCTTCTGTAGTAAGTGACAGGGATCCCATCTTTACTTCTCGTTTTTGGAAGGAAATAATGAAGATTCAAGGGGTAGACTTAGCTATGTCATCAGCTTACCATCCCCAAACAAAGGGCCAAACTGAAGTGGTCAATAGAAGCCTAGAGCAGTATTTGAGAGCCTTTGCAGCATCTAAACCTATTGCTTGGGTAGAGTGGCTGCCCTTGGCTGAGTTCTGGTTTAACACCAACTTCCATTCCTCAACCAAAATGACTCCCTTTGAAGCATTATATGGATATTAGATTACATTCCTAGCACCACCTTGGTAGAAGCTGTGGATGATCATTTGCAAAGTAGGCAGCAGGTCATATCCTTACTTAAACAAAACTTATTACTGGCTCAAGAGAGAATGAAGATTCAAGCTGATAAGCATCGGGTAGAGAGGAGTTTTTCAGAAGGTGATTGGGTTTATTTGAGATTGCAACCTCACAGGTAGAGGTCTTTGAAGCCTACTACTCTTGGTAAGCTTTCTCCAAAGTTTTATGGGCCCTTCCAAGTGGTGCACAAGGTTGGGGAAGTAGCTTACAAGCTGGCCTTACCAGCTGAGTCCTTAATTCACCCTGTTTTCCATGTCTCCTATCTTAAGGCTAAGATAGGACAGCATATCACTCCTATTTCTCAATTGCCCTCTGTCTCACCTGAAGGTATTCCTGTGCTTGAACCTGAGGCAGTCTTGAAGAGCAGGTCAATTCAGCTGAGAAGCAGGACCATCACTCAGGTTTTAATCAAATGGCAAGGCTGTACTACTGATGATGCTACTTGGGAAGATTTATATCAGCTCCAGCAGAAATTTCCTCACCTTGTGGGCAAGGTGCTTTAAGGGGGGAAGTATTGATACAAGGCTGCATATGGAGGCACGTGAAGGCTGAATAGGGAGGCACGTGACTGAAGTTTGGTCTTGAGGTGCACTGAGGGGTGCGTGACTTGCTGCTGTGATTGGCAAGAGTTGCTGATGTAGTTAGACAGTTACACAGTTACCATATACTGTTAGTTGCTCATTTATCGTTAATCATTGATTAGTGCATTGTAATCAAGCATTAGGGAATTAGTTACTACAAATGATTCAGTATATAAAGAGACTGAACGGTATTGTTTGAGATATATGAAATAAGTCATTTCCTTTGGTTTTCTATACTCTGTTTCCCCTTTCTCATTATTCCCCTTTTCTCTCTATCTTTTGGAGGCTGACTGTTCCTCGAATTCAGTTAATCATTATCAGGATCCTATCACATTATTTCATTTACAAAATTGAAGGGATTTTTTTGGGTACTATTTTGTCAAGTATAATTGATGGTATTTTGCCTCTTTCTTTTTTGGTTAAGTGATAAGACCATTGGCTTATGATATTCAACATTAACAGTATGTTTTGAACCTCAAATTTGTGAAGGTGAACATGATGATACACATGATTTCACAACTAAAAAAATCATGTCAATTTGGAACTCTTTTGATGTAAACATGTGTAGTTTCTCCCTTTGCGATAATTAGAGTTCTAGAATCACATCATTGATAGGAACATTTCATGGTTGAGTGCATGTTGCATTAGATTTTAAGGAGTAGTGGAGAAATTGATCAGTTGCATTGCTTTTTCCTTTACTCTACAGGGACTTTTCTTCTCTTTGGGATAGGGATGAAACCTGGCAATATTTGTAGAAGCCAGCAGTTTCATATTTTGAACTTTAATACAAGGTTTTTTTTTGGGGAGGAAAAACTTTAATAAAAGTTGATCTAAAGTCCTGGCATATTATAAGAAAATGCTGATCCCTCCCAATCTGTTAGTAACTTATTTGTACCACCATGACTTGACCTTCCAAATATTTGAGTACTTATTTTAGTGATCAATAGTGTGGAAATCATTATTAACGGATACTTCTTGGGCCAACAAGTTTCATATCTAATAGCTTGGAAATCATGATTTATGTATTATTATTTTGAGCTGCAAAGCAGACCTCTGCTCCTAAATGTCAAAGATGTTTAAATTGTTCAAAACTTGAAAATTAAATTTTTTGTTTGGATTTCCCAAGAGAAATAAATGCACTCAAAAAAAATTTTTTTGAGGAAAAAATACACTCACAATTTGTAAGCAATACAATGATTCATTCTCATTATGTATATTTATTGAAAAAATTACACATTATTCACTTCCCAATTTTTCAACTTGAGAACTTCATAAGGTAGCATATAATGACCACCACAAACTTCTTAATTAGCCAGCCAAAGAACAAATTTTGACTAGACACAAATAGAAAAAGAAAAGGCCGCAACCTGAACTGCCAATGGGACACACGAACATAAATAAACACAAGGTTTAGTTGTAGAGATCAGGATGTGCCACGAGGTAGGCCTCGACAGCCTTGAAAAGCATAGAGGCCCTTTCTTTACCAGCCTGGAATTGCTCCTCCGAGAGCTGAAAGTCACCCTTTGTCTGGTACGTGCTGGTCCTCTTCACGATGGATCCTCCATCAGGGTTTGCCACAATCTTGGTCTCAGTAGAAATACTCTCTAGCTTGTCAGACAAACCATCACCTTCAATCACACTATAGCAACATGTAAAGTGTTCAGGGTCCATCACATCAATCCTGTGCTTTGCATATTTATATTTGCTGCCTGCAAAAAATATAGACAAGATTTGTTACTTCTTTACTATCATGTCAAGAAACCCAAAAAAAAAAAAAAAAATCTAATATCTTGTTTGTAGTTTTGGACTCGTTTACATCTTCTGGTTACATATATTAATTTTCTTTGTATATTTCACTCAAATTTACTTTTAAATACCATCTTGTATCTCAGATATTAATATTGAAGCTGACCTTCGCCAAAGGTAATCTTCCTGATGGTTCCAGGTCCTCCATTTCCTTCAATTATTTCAATGGACTTAATGGCCTGTGGTACAGCCTTTGGGATGAGGTTGTCACCATCAAGGAAAAAGGCCTTGAAAAGCCTGGCTGGGGGGATAACTGAAGTTCCCTGAGATTCATGAGTGATGACACCCATGATGACTTCAAAGAGTTTTGAAAGTAAACAAAGAAAAATGTGAACTATAAGGAGCGTTTTGATGAGCTTTGAAGATGTCAGTACTAATGGAGTAGAGGGTAGCTTTTATAGAGTGAGGAGGAGGCTCAAGGTTACCTGCAGTGGCGGAGTCAGGATTTCAATTCAGAGGGGCAATATTTAAAGACTATTTTTACAAAGGCAAAAACAAAAACAATTGTATGAGAATTCGTTTAGAACTTGATTTGGACTCATTATTATACTCAGGATTTTCCATAATTTCAATTAAGTACAAATATATATTTCATATCAAAACAAAAATAACCAATTTATAGTTACAAACAATTAAAGTAAGAGATTAATCTAATTACATAAAATTTAGATATCTAATTTGATTCCTAAAAATTTAGATACCTAATGTTGTATACACGTCTATTGCTTTGATTGCTTTTAAATAATATCTACAATTCAATTTTTTTTGTTCTTTATTCTTCAAAGTATTTAAATTTGGGTTTGTAGTAGAAACCTAGACCTAGAGTTTAAAATTGAAATGTCTGAGAGAGGGAGGAGAGAGAAGATAGTGGAGGTTAGGGTCTGAAACTAAAGTACAAGGACATTAGTTAGTTTTTTTTTTTTTTTAATAATTATTTTGTATAAAATATTAAAATATAAGACCTACCATCAATTGAAAATTTATGAAATAAAAAAGAAAAGAAAGTTGGGATAAACGTTCCAAGAATGGTAGTGACATGCTTGAATCTGGGACTTGATAAAAGTTTCTTTTTAAAACCAAAATGATGTAGTATGTTTTAACAGTGTTTTTAGCTTTTCTTTTTCGGTAACAGAGCTATTTTAGGGACTGCATTATGTTTTTTTCTTTATATCAGAGGGGGCAAACAGGTTAAGCATTTAATAGAGTGTTTGCTCACTTCTGCAGGATGTTACTATGAACTTATTTTGGGTGGAGTCAGAGGGGGCAAGTGCCCCCCTCGACCCCCCCTGACTCCGCCCCTGGTTACCTGGCATGAAAGTTTCAATAATAATTTATATATATAGTCAAAACCATGTGAAATTTTAGTATTTATTTCGCATGAGTCTATTATTAACATTGTTTATCTTTATTACGTATCAATGACAGCGGATCACGTCAACGGTTATAAAAAACTTGTGAATTTTTTATTATTATTATTATTTTTTTAATTTCTAAATTTATTTTTGGTGTAGTTTGGAGAAAAACTAGTTGTACCATAAGTCTTGTGATAATCGTGGAGGAGTTATCAATGGAGCACCTGGAATACGAAAGCATAGGTGGTCTTACGATTGAAGACAGGATTCATTGACCATGTCATCAATCTAAAATTCTAAATAGGTAAATATTGGTGTTTGCTCATACATTAGTGAAGGACCAAGGTCCAAGAGTGTTTCAAGCAGAATTATCTATTCTCTATGCACACGGCACACCTTGTGAAAAATATGGATGTTAAAAAAATGTAGATATTTGATGTACAAATTTTATACTAATGATGTATAAGAGGAGTGTGGATTGTGAAGGTAATAGTTTTTCTTCACAGGATCCTAGTTTGCCAAAGCAATGAACTCATTTAGAGCCAAGTATTGTATTGATAATAAAATACTAATTTGACACATCACATTTGTCAAATCTGTATTTTATTGAAATCAATTTGAAAATGACAACAATATGCGTCACAAAAACCCATAAGAATATTTTTATAATATTTTTTTCATAATTCATTTAAAGTAATACTATGTTTCATAATATATATAAATTTTTTTAGAATTACACTTTACGGTCTTAAACTATACTCTAAATTACACTTTGCATTTTACACTTTTTGAATGTATACATTTTGCACTATAAACTATGACATTTGTTATACTTTGTACCCTAACGTTAAATTTGCTATTAATGTCAGAGTGTAAAATGTAATAAGAGTCATAATTTAAAGTACAAAATGTGCATTTGAAAAGTTTATGGTGCAAAGTATAATTTAGGATATAGTTTAGGGTGATAAAATATAATTTGTTTTTTCTCAATTTATCAAGGTAATCAATTGTAATTGTAATATTATTAAAGAAGAATTGTGATTGTAATAATATTGTCTAAGAGATGTTGCTAATACCATTTTTATTATACCCCAATCATATTAGGCTACTTTACAATAAATATTTTATATCTTAAAAGTTTAAACTTCCTCATTCATTTATAATGCATCATCTCCATCATTCTTGAAACATCACACTGTCATACTTGTCAATCTATACGGCATTGAAATCGACATAAATGTATAATAATAATAATAATAATAATAATAATATATGCAGCTTAATCAAAATTTATATGTAAATAATTTTTTTATAAATTTATTTAAAATAAATAATAAAAATAAATGAATATTTTACTTTTAAGTTACAAAAATGCATATATATATATATATATATATAATTGAATGGAAGAGGGTAGACGTACCTAAAAATATATAATAAAATGATTTTCAATAATACATTGAACTTTAAGGCTCAATTAATCACATATATTTAAATGGAAAACCCTTGAATTTAATAGTTAAAAACTATCCAAAACAATAATTGAGATCATGTTTAAGTGAAACCTCAATTCAATAATTAAGAATAATCTAAATTATTAAACATTTAAAAAATTGAAGTAGAGAGAGACTCACATGAGAACTTAATTTTTGTCCTTGAAAGCATGGAAGAAGGCATTGAAACTTGAGTGAGTTTCACCCTACAAGTTTAAGTTTAAACTTAAAGTTTAAGTTGTGCGTTGCACGCTACATGTGTGTGTATATGCATGAAAAATGATCTGAATTTAATATTTATTGTAGAAAAGAGGTGGTGGAGTCTTACCCCTATCTAACTAATTCTTGTTATAATTCCTTTGTATAGCGTGTGTATATGCATGAAAAATGATCTGAATTTAACATTTATTGTAGAAAAGATGTGGTGTAGTCTTACCCTTGTCTAGCTAATTCTTGTTATAATCCCTTTGTTTTGCAAGGAGGGAGAAAACTCTTCTTTTATTAAAAAAGAAAAAAGAAAAAAAAAGTCAGCGTTAATATATAATAGCTAAGATATTAATATTTGGAAGTGGTATCTCATACAGATTAATATTTCAATTATGGCTTTTGGTAGTTAGAAATTAGCGCATAGTAGTTAATAATTAGAAAATTACTTTGAAATTTTTTAAACCAATCCCTTAAAAAAGTTTTAGTAGAGTTTAAATCACGTTAATAAATTATCTCTCTATTCAATTTTTTTTTTAATCATGTTAATAAAAAGTTACTAATAAAACTATTATTACTAAACATTTCTTAGGCCTATCTATTTAGCTTTGTTGCCAAATTTATATAAACTCTTTTTTTTTCTTTTTTTTTTTCCGAAGAATATAACACAACCAAAAACCTATAAACAACAATTTACATTCAATATAAAGAATATAATCAAAATTATTCATAATTTAAAATTAAGAAATTAAGACAAATTATAAATTAAGTTAATTTAGAGAAAGAATAAAGAATAAACATGTTTGTTTTTTCTATCACTTTGAGAGATGAAAGTGTGAGTATGTAACTAAAACCTAAACCAATTGTTGTAGAAGCGAATAAATGAGTACAAAAGTTTAATATAAAGAATTGGGTTAAAATGTATGTGAGAAGTTTTTATTAATTTTTTTGAACTTAAAGTAAAATAGTTTAAACAAAATGAAAAAATAATAATGAAAAAAGAATGCATACTTGTCATGGGATTTAGGCATTCACATATTTTAATAAACTTTACTTCAAAAAGGATATATATATATATATATATGGTAGAGTTTCATTTTATGTAAAATTTAAATCCTATTAGAAATAAGATTTCTAATCAATTTGTTTGTTAAAAAGTGGATTTAAAAAAGTCATATGAGTAGAGAGAAAAAAGAAAACATTTTTTTTAATTGAAAAAAGGAAACTTTTCTTTTATAACCAAAAAAGAAAAAAAGAAAAAAAAACAAACGTTTTTTTTTAGAAGAACAAACATTTATTATATATAGATACTTTCTTTTTTTAGAAGAAAGAGAAGGTGTTTATTTTAAACTCAAATATTTATTACCTTTTTTACATTTTTTTTTTTAAACTTTATCCAAAAACATTTTTGGTAAATCGGTATGAACAATAATTGTCTTAAAAAAAAAAAAAAAAAAAGTCACATGTGAAGTGGAAGATTTTGCTGTTGAATACGTTGCTTTTTTTTTTTANAAATGAATATTTTACTTTTAAGTTACATAATGAATGCATGTTGTGTGAAACTAAAGTATCATAAAATGCATATATATATATATATATATATAATTGAATGGAAGAGGGTAGACGTACCTAAAAATATATAATAAAATGATTTTCAATAATACATTGAACTTTAAGGCTCAATTAATCACATATATTTAAATGGAAAACCCTTGAATTTAATAGTTAAAAACTATCCAAAACAATAATTGAGATCATGTTTAAGTGAAACCTCAATTCAATAATTAAGAATAATCTAAATTATTAAACATTTAAAAAATTGAAGTAGAGAGAGACTCACATGAGAACTTAATTTTTGTCCTTGAAAGCATGGAAGAAGGCATTGAAACTTGAGTGAGTTTCACCCTACAAGTTTAAGTTTAAACTTAAAGTTTAAGTTGTGCGTTGCACGCTACATGTGTGTGTATATGCATGAAAAATGATCTGAATTTAATATTTATTGTAGAAAAGAGGTGGTGGAGTCTTACCCCTATCTAACTAATTCTTGTTATAATTCCTTTGTATAGCGTGTGTATATGCATGAAAAATGATCTGAATTTAACATTTATTGTAGAAAAGATGTGGTGTAGTCTTACCCTTGTCTAGCTAATTCTTGTTATAATCCCTTTGTTTTGCAAGGAGGGAGAAAACTCTTCTTTTATTAAAAAAAGAAAAAAGAAAAAAAAAGTCAGCGTTAATATATAATAGCTAAGATATTAATATTTGGAAGTGGTATCTCATACAGATTAATATTTCAATTATGGTTTTGGTAGTTAGAAATTAGCGCATAGTAGTTAATAATTAGAAAATTACTTTGAAATTTTTTAAACCAATCCCTTAAAAAAGTTTTAGTAGAGTTTAAATCACGTTAATAAATTATCTCTCTATTCAATTTTTTTTTTAATCATGTTAATAAAAAGTTACTAATAAAATTATTATTACTAAACATTTCTTAGGCCTATCTATTTAGCTTTGTTGCCAAAACAGGTATTATGTTGTTGTGTTTTTTTATTTTTATTTATTTATTTATTTATTTACACAAAGTAATATAATTTAAATTAAAAGAAAAAAGGAATAGATGAAGATTGTTGATTTTTTTTTACGTGTTTTTTTTTTACACGTAGTAATATAATTTAAATAAAAAAAATGATTAGACGAAAAGTTTGAATTGTAATCAAATTAAAAATTTTTATCAACCTATAAATTATAATAATAAAAGGATTAGATGAAGAGTTTTGATTGTAATCAAATTAAGATTTTTATCAATTTAGAAATTCTAGGAGAATAAGATAAGTACAAAAAATTATATTAATTTTTTAAAAATTCTAAAAATAATTTATGCAATTTAATGCAGCTACTTGGTACAACTACGACTTCTAAACCTAAATTTTATTATATAGAATATGATATATACATAAATGTGTGTGTGTGTGTGTGTGTGTATAAATTGAAACATGACATTTATTATGTCTACACTTTTATTGAGTCATATCAACAGCCATATCATTATTTTATTTTCATTAATAAATTAAATTATTCTATTTTCATTATTTTTCTATTAGTCTTTTAGCGATTCCACAATTTTCACTTCATCTTCCATTACACCTATGACCCCCCCTCTTTCCATTATTTTCAACTTTCCATGTAAGCTTTTTAATCCCTTACACTCTCCATCTCCTCTTTTCTTACCTCCTCCTTTACTCATTAAATCCAACCAGCTCATACATGTTCAATTGCCACCACCATCACTATAAAATCAAAGAAATGATATATAAACCATTAGTTGTTTTCTATCTCTCTTAACGGAAGATGAATGATTTTGAATATAGCTCCTACCAAAAAAGAACTCATTTCAAAGCATCAATCCTATATTCTTGAGTGGGGGTATTGCTCTGTTCCTTAAAACATATGGAATGTCAAGTGTGTTTTCAATATTGGAGTATTGTGAGTTTTTATTGTTTATTTTTATGTCTCCTTTACAGTGAATTGTTGCCAAGCAAAATGGTTTGCTCTCTGTTTCGATGATAAATGTAATCCCAATATTTGCAATTCTATATATCCACGTGTTTGATAAAATGACTATAAGAATGATTTAAAAAAACAAAGATGGTCAAGTTCATGTAGAAAAAGAAAAAGAAAAAAGGAAGAGCGGATGTTGAAGAAAGCTATTATGTTAGTACACTTCATTCATAAATGGGGTTTCAACGCTATGAAAAATACCTAGGATGTGTTTCATTGGATTATATTGTAGAAATGAAGATAGTAATATATATATATATATATATTCAAATAATAGTTACATTCTTATTCATCTAGATATATATGAGCTAATCAACATACCATAACATGGGGTCCACAAGAGTAAGAGTAATGTTCAACTAAACAAAAATTTACATGAGTGAGTTCTAGTTAACTCAACTGGTAAAATCTCTGATGACTGATTAAGAGATTTGGGTTTTAATTTCCGTATATACCAGAAACCGATTGGTGTCTTGGTATAACCGATTGGTGTCTTGGTATGACAATATAGAACTATTATGAAAAGCAGATGCCATAAATTGAAACTTTCTTTAAAAAAAATTAAAAAAAATAAAACCTTGTGCTTTTCAAAATTAATCACATATTACATCAGTTTTGTTGGGAATTTATTTATTGAAAATTTTCTACTCTTACTTAAAAAAGGAGATGACTATCCTTGCTGTACTACTAAAACTTTGGGAAAAGAGGAAGGAGATCAAACCTGAACCTCTTTTATTTATTTATTTTTAGCCATACTCACCTATTAGTTATTTTAAATTTTTAATCTAGCCTTTTGGTCGCCTCCTCTGGCTACACCAGATTACTCAAGGTGGTGGTTGGATTTGGTACCAAATGTTAGGAACCCATAGGTAGAACTCATCTTTGAAAACTAGCTTGCAAAGGGAGGGTGCCTAAGAGCTTATAAACGTAAGGTTAAGCTTACACTTAATCCATGTGGGGCACTAGGGTCATAACATATCTAAGTACCCTTGAAGTGGCCAACAACAACCACTACTCCCATTCACCATTCTTACTTGTCCACAATTCATATTCATGTTCTAACAAGTTCTTATAATTTGTTATTAGAGCTAACCACCACATTGATTAATCAAACGTAGCTCATTGAGTATGTAATCAAATGAATTGCGTTTTTATGCTCAAGACTCATAGAGGGCGACCTAGATTCTAGATTAAAATGGTTTACTATGTCATTGAATAACTGATAGGTGAGTGGAGTCGACAAAAAGAGAAAGGGCTATCATTGGGTCAATGTCGATAGAGTAGGCCGTCGTGGATGTCGACTGTGGAGCGTGGTGGTATATTATGATCCTACTGTCCTAATGAATTAAGTCTAAGCTTAATCATGTGTTTATAAGCTTTTAAGAACTAGTCCTTTGCAATCCGGTTTTTAGGGCTGAGTTCTACCCATAGGTTCTTAACATGTTATTAATTATGGAAGGCTATGTCTTACATTTAATTATGGAAATCAATTCTAATTGAGTAGATTTTTTTTTTCAAACATTGGTGACATATTTAAACTATCAATTGCTTTCTTTATTAAACATTTTCAAATGACACTAGTCTAAGCTAATGATTTTGAAATGATACTAGTGGTATATACAGTGAAAATCAATTAGTGATTAATAAGAAAATTGATGTAGTAAGTGCTTGTTTAACATTTTCCCTAATATAATACTAATGGCATTATTACTTTCCATCTAAGTGAAAGTTAGAATCATGATATAAATGGTTAATAAGAATTTATTTACGTCAATCATGGGAAGTAATAATACTAATGGATTTATTACTTTCCATCCAAGTAAAAGCTAGAATCATGATATAAGTGAATAATAAGTCATTTGACTTTACAAAGAAGGAATAACTAGAAAACACTTAAATGGTGTTTTAAACGTTAATAATAAATTTTTTTTTATTAATTTTTTTGAGAGAGTTTTAACTTATGACATTCGCATCTGATGATAACTCTTTATCATCAAACTAAGACACCTATCAGTTGTTGTTGTAGGTAGAAATTGTACCTTAGATCTCTTATTCAACCATTAAAGTCTATACTAATTGAGCTATTGGTTTTTGACTATCAAAACCTATTGATAATAAATAGTCTATATACGGTTAATTATTTGTACAAATGGTAATATAATCAGTAATATATTTCAAGAATTTAAAAGTTACACAAATATGATTCTCAAACTAAAAAAATAAAAAATAAAAAAAAAAAAAAAAAAAAACGAAAGCATTTACTCTCCACTCTCGTCCATGTCAGCATCTTCTTCCTCTCATCCTCTCTCACATCTTTTTTCTTGCACTATGTACTTTTAAACCATCACCATTGATTTCTTAACAGTATTTTGTCTTGAGGTACTTGAAAATTTTAGAAGTATATGGCTAAAGTCACAATTCTTTTAGAGAACGATTGTTGAGACTAAGTATTTCTAAAACCCTCATGAAAAATTTTATTCAACGTATTGCCAAAACTCAAATGGAAGAAAAACAATTTCTCCTTTTTTTAAAGCCATATATCATGGTTAAGTAATGGCAAAACAATACTCCCTCCATAATAAATGAGTTTGCAAAATGGTAATCAAGTTTATTAAAACAAAATAAAGATAGCTTGTATTTACAATTTTATCTTGAGAATTTTATGAATGGTTGAGGCCTGAAAGTATAGTGCAAAAAGAAAGTCAAGAGGAAGAAGATAATAATATGGACAGAAAAAAGGAAAAAAGAAAAAAAAGAGTTAATTCTGTGGTTTTTGTTCCTTTAATAAGAAGAATTAATGCCTAAATAACTAATTTATAGGGAGTAATAATGATACTATTGTAGACATCAAAATTTTATGATATATTCACAACCATCCGATTGTTCATGATAAAATATTTGTGATCAAATTAATCTCCAATTGATGAGGTGGACGATCGACAAATGAAATCAAGCCACGTGGCAACATCAAATAAGAAAGTCATATGGCAATGTCAGAAGAAAAGACCTATATGGAAAGTTCTTATTAAATGGGAGACCAAATTAAATTCATAATTAAATCTCAATAAATGTTGAGAGAAAATTCCAAATTAAATAGGATTAAGTTGCCTACAAATAAAGGCTTCTCATATGAGAAAAGAGACAGACACTTAGAGAGAAAACCTTACTGACACTCTACCAAAATAGAGAGTCATCTCTAAGTTCATAAGAATTCCATTGTTCATCAAGGCTTATTCCTACTTCTTCAAATCAAAGTGGGGATTCTCGCTTAATCCAATCCGAGATTAAGCCAATGACCCTCACATCAAATCAAGCACGTTCAAATATTCATTCAACCTAAAGACATCAAAGCACAATTCAAGATCAAGTTTCACAGCCCCTTCAGACCGTAAAGTTTCTTGGAAATTGAATTAGAGGAATTTATTGTACTCTTTCATTGTAAAGATTTATACAGAGGATTGTACTCACATATATACAAATCAATAAAAGTTGATAACTTGTTACGCTATTTTGTGATTGTGTGATTTATATTTTACAAATTTTGTGTGTACAACTACTATGAGTGTTTTTTGACCCTTAGATTTAATAGTAATCAATAGTTTATAAAAAGGTGCAACTCTTGTGAAGTTATACCAAGTGTAACTTGAACCCATCTATATATATATGTGTGTGTGTGTGTGTTAGTTAGTCTTCCCTTGTTGTTTGACCATCCCAAGCTATTAGAGTTTCAATTTTGAACAGCACAAGGTTTCTAGAGCATTGGTCAGTGACTAATCCATATATAATATAAAACCGAAAGCCTTTGTCACTCTTTCTTAATTTCTTCTCAGTGCAGTACAACCTCTTTCTCTCAAACCTGGCCTAAGATTGGGGAAGGAGTTCTACCTTTATTATCTTTTAATAAGAGCATACAGCCACACACTTGCATGGACCTCTACGGCATTTTTTTTTTTTTTTTAAATTTCACACAGTCATTGACCATTAATAAATTGCTTTTTGCCTTTTTGTATAACCCATTGTCAAATTGATAAGAAAAAGATCTGTGAATGATATTTTTTTTAGAGAATAAATTTGTAAGAACTAGATTTGGAAGCCCAAACCCACTTAGATTAGTAGTGCCTTGTTCTTTAACCTAAGCCCAAATAATAGAATTGTTTATGTAGAGGTAGGAAGGCAACTATGATATAGTTGCAAGTTAAGCCTAGGGCTAATGTAGTGGTTCTCAAACAAGGAAGAACAAAACAAGTAGTTGTTGAGAAAAAAAGTTCTCCTCGGTCACTTTCGAGGACGAGTTCTTCTATATGTCCTACTCTGGCTTTTATCAAATTATACATTGTCCACCTTTCTGTTTCTTACTATCTCCCTTTTCCCTAAAAAAACCTCCATTCATTGTAGAACTTCATTCCTTTTATATATCATCCTTCTTGACATTCTAGCCCTTCACTTGTACACCCCATAGCTCTTCTTGGATAATTCTCCCATCAGAGCTCTATTGAAGGTGGTAGAAGGGATTGCTAGCTATGATAATACTGTTCAGGGGCCACTTATCCATTAATGCAGCTGATAAGGTTGTTACAAAGCATTTAATGCGGGGGTGGAAGGTACACCCTTTCAAGAAGCTTCCTCCCACCGTGCTAATCCTCTCCTATAGCTCCATTTCTCCTAGTCGGGTGCTAATAAGCTGTTATGTCTTTTCTCCATTCTCTTCTCGGGTTGACTGGCTCCTCGGGTCAAATGCACTTTTATAAATGAGTTAGTGCATGGTGTGGTGGTGCCCCACCTCTTTCTCTTCTTAGTTCTTGGACACCCTACATTATCCCCCTAAAACCTTACTATTAATGCCTATTCTAAGAGTAAGGTTTTAGCAACACTGGGTTGGGTAGTACATGCCAAGCGCATTCCCACGTGAAGACATCGTTTCATTTGTCTTCTACACGTTCCTGATGCTTCAGTATCCACGATCTTGCAATTATTGCACCAGGTGGCTGTTTGTCCCCCCACATTCTATGGTGTAATAAAGATCATGCAATCCTTATTTTCCACAATTTATGAGTGAGAAAGTTACCACCCATTTTTCACCCTTATAAAAGAAGGAAACGGGACCAACTTTGTCCCATTTACTTTCCCTTTAGCCATTTTGTTGAAGTAGTAGTCCGAGGAGAGAGTTTTCATAGCGTTTATAGGTGCATTTAATTTTACACTCCGTACCGCAAAGGGATTTATTTGTTGTTGTTATTTTTCTTTTTTACAATTTAAGCTTATAAGGATCCATGGGTAGATTCGCTAGAGTAGTTGACACTCCTAAAGGCAAGGCCATCTTTAGGGCAAAATATAAGATTCCCGACAATGTTGAAATTCAACATTGTGAACAAGACTAATGGTTAGTCATAAACAGACCACTCGATTAAGTAGTTATTCCAATGATCGCCTTCATAGAAGGCGGGATGGAAATTCCCATGGGTAGGGTTACTAGGGATGGAAATTTTGATGATCGCCTTTATAGGTTATCCCCAACTCAATGCTCTCCCAACCTTTTTAGGGTCCTCGGTCGTGTAGATATGATAAACCGAAAGATAGGGACTAACCTCACGTGGAACGATGTAAACTGGGTATACAATTGCTAAAAGGGAAAAGATACCGATTACTACTTCAAATGTAGGGTCCCTTCTGTTAGGTCTCTTGTATACCTAAGTCGAATAAAGGA
Organism: Quercus suber; assembly: GCF_002906115.3. Lineage (NCBI taxonomy): Eukaryota > Viridiplantae > Streptophyta > Magnoliopsida > Fagales > Fagaceae > Quercus > Quercus suber. The sequence continues at coordinate 337,952 of NW_027069756.1, read as the reverse complement.
ATGGACGAATATTTCCTCATCATTTTGGGTGACTGGCATGATGGGTTGCACTATCCTACCCAAGATGGGGAACTATGTAGGGTTCCTAAAGACTTTAGATTAACTTAGGGCATCCATTTTCTCCTATTTTGTTTTTTTAAAGGAAAATAAACCACTTTGTGATTTAAAGTTTCTGTTTACTTGCAGATGAATTCCATACTGCTTCGACCAAGAGCTTGGTAAACTTTGCAAACCTTAACCGAATCCTTAAGTCAAAGATCTTTCTCCACCAAGACAGGCAACTTCGGGCGGTACATGTGATCCTCGGATTCAAGCCCATCTCTAATTATTTCCAAAATCCCAAGCACATGATCAAGGTGAAGGATCCAAGGTTAGCGTTGATTGATGGTTGTTCTTGGATTTTTGACGCAGCCTCCTCTGTCTGGCACCCAACATGCGCAATTGCCAGCCTCACTTACAGCCAAGCTACTCTATTCCCAAAAGTAACCCATCCCTTCCGATAACAAGCAAGAGGAACACATGCCCGAACCTACCATCCCGGCCCCTACTCATCATCGTTTGGCCATTGCTTTTGTCAGTACCAGTCAAGAAACAGCCAATATCTTGGAAGCTATGGTTCTAGAAGAGAAGACTCCAGACTTGCTAGCATTGCCCACCACCCACGCTAGGGGTAATACTCCCACGATTCCTATGGTGCCTTAGCCAGCAAACCCTACTCCCACTCATGCCTCTTCTAGTGATTTTCCTAAGAAAAAGAGAAAGAAGGGCAAAGCATTCGAAGGTGTCGAGGAGGGGGAAATAACCTACCCAACACATCAACCACCTACTAAAGAATCCAGAGTCACGAGAGCTCAACAACAAAAAAAAAAAAAAAATGAAAAAAAAAAAGGGTACCTATTTTGGGCCCACCAAAGGTGCCGAGGGAGAGCAGTGCTTTAAGGCCTTAATATGGAACCGAACATTTGTACTAAGCTCAGGGAATTTGGTTATGGATGATGCTTCCTTAGGGACCTCTAGAAGGTCAAATTAGGGCTACTCTTCGAGTGTTTGGAGAAGGCCCTCTTGCTTCCCGAAGACATGCATGAACTCTAGTCATTACGGAAGCGTGAGGTGTTTCTGTCACTCAAGAAGAACCTTGCCAAGGTATGCACTTAACTTTTTATCTCTATATACCAAAACTTTTGTCCATGTACTCACATACATGTTTTTGTAGGCTGTGCAACAACCTTCGTTGCTGAAGAATGGGTGGATCACGCTCTATCCAAAACTCGTGAAGCAAAAGGCAAATTGGAGCAGTTTAAGAAGGCCTTGGTTGACTCTAAAAAAAGGCTCAAAGAGACCTTCTTTCATTTGTTCGAAGTGGAAAAAGGGTGCAAGAATGCTGAATCGTCCTTAACAGGGTTCGAGAAACAAGCCAAGGAGGCACGACTTTCTCTGAAGAAAGTTGAAACCCAAGTGGCCTTAGAGATAGAAAAGACCAAGCAGCAGCTTGAGAAGAAAGACGTCGAGAGGGCCAAGGTTTTGAATGTTGCATATGATGCTGGCATGACAAAGACCATTCAGAGCTTGACCTCTCAACTTCGGAACGTTGCTCAGGCCTTCTATGTGGAAGTCTGGGGCAAAGATTTCAACGCCGCGGGAGTGAATGTGGACTCTGAGTTAAGGGGGGCTGATAAGGTTTATTACCCTCAACCACTCCGTATCACTCCTAGCCCTACCCCTACTCTTTTTGAGCCAAGCTTTACCTTCTCAGTGCCCCAGCCCACTGTGACTCCATCTTCTGCCACCTCTTCTGAGAAGGAAGAAGAGTAGCACCCTCAATCTCTTGTTGTGGAACTAGGACAAGAGGAGGCGATTGAGGTTGAACAGCTAAAGAGGAAGAAAAAAGAGAAGGCAAAAAATGTAACTGAATAAGTTCTTCTAGTTTTAGCACTTAGGGTAATTTTGAAAGGCACTGGGCTTTAGAAGATGTATATTTTTTTTGTAATCCTAACTTTTGAATAAACATATATGCAAGTTTGTTGGCATTCTTAATTTTCATTAGTTGTAAGTTCTTTATTTTTACCATCAGTATTCATATTTCATAAGTGAAAGCAAATAACCAATCATATTGCAACTCATATTAGACTTACTTTTGCCTTACTTTCAATTCATATTTGAGTTCTGTTTCAGAGTAATTTAACCAAGTCTTGTGATCCGAGGAGGTATACAAGACCACAACTGTGTTCATTATTTAGCCTATTTCACGTAAAAGTTAATTTACCCAAGGTTTGTGACCCGAGAAATCAAACATGACCGAGGTTCTATTTAACACTTAGCCAATTTCACATAAGGGTTAATTTGCCTAAGACCTGTGACCCAAGGAGTCGATTGAGGTTCTGTTTAATACTTAGCCAATTTCACATAAGAGTTAATTTACCTAAGGCCTGTGACCCAAGGAGTTGAACAAGACCAAGGTTCTGTTTAACACTTAGCCTCTGGCTAGAAATTATTACGATTTAACTTGTAAATACAATAATAAGAAAATTAACAAGAAATGAATAGAAATTTTCATATTATTAATAATAGTACTGACATAGATTATTTACATTCCATGGGCGTGGAACTACATTTTCATCCAGATCTTCTAAGTAATAAGTCCCAATTCCTACCACCGAGGTTATTCTGTATGAGCCTTCCCAATTAGGACCTAGTTTTCCCCAAGATGGATTCTTCGTTGTCCCCATAACTTGTCTTAAAACTAGATCTCTGGGTGCCAACGACTGTGCTTTAACTCTCTTATCATACCCCTGTCTAAGCTTTTGCTAGTAATGTGCCATTCGAACCATGGCCACATCTCTTTTTTCATCAATTAATTCTAAACTTGTGAAAAGTAGCCGATCATTCTCCTCCCTACTAAACTTATCAGTTCTCAAGGTCGGGAAACCTACCTCAAAGGGTATAACTGCTTCGGACCCACAAGTCATTGAAAAATGAGCCTCTCCCATTGACCTTCGGGGTGTGGTACGATACGTCCATAACATGTGTGGCAACTCATCCATCTTTTTTTTTTTTTTTTTTTTTTAATCCTGAGACTATGGTCTTGTTAATTGCTTCTACATGACCATTCCCCTGAGGATAGGCTAGAATAGAATATCTGTTTGTGATACCAAGCTCCCCACAATACCTTCTAAAGGTTTTGCTATTGAAATTGGAGTCCATTATCTAAGATCAATGTGTGAGGGACTCCAAATTTGGTAACAATGTTCCTTCAAATGAACCTATTTGCATCTACATCTCTAATGTTAGAAAGAGGCTTAGCTTTCACCCACTTTGTAAAATAATCAGTTCCAACCAAGATCCACCTTCGATTTCCTACGGCCCTTGGTAAGGGCGTATCTTTGACACTAATCGCATTTCTGAACATATTCTTGTGCGACTTTCTGCATGCTTGGTCACTAATACCTCTAGGTGAAAGCTACATAGGATAAAGACCTTCCCCTAGTGACTGCCACAAATACCCTCACGTAATTCCTCCAACAGCGGTTCCATAGCGTCTAGATGAATGCATAGTAAATATGGTCCTCAGTGGGAGTGTTTATACAAATTTTGCTCCTTAGAAAGCCAATATTGTGGGGTCTTCCTATGTATTTTTTCAGCTTTAACTTTATCCTTGGACAATAACCCCTCCTTCAAAAATGATATCACAGTATCCATCCAACTCGGACTTGCTTGTATACTATTTATTTGGATAGAAAACTAGTCATCACAGCTAAGAGATATTAGATCTTCTACTGTTATAACTCGGGGCAGGCCTGATCCCGAAGAAGTAGCCAACATAGCTAATGAATATGCATAGGAGTTTTGCCATCTTGGGATTTGCCTCAAGGTAAAACTTTTAAAACTAGTTTGGTCACACTTAACTTTATAAAGACACCCCTGCATTCTTTGATCCCTGGCTTCAAATTCTCCACTGACTTACCCGACCACCAGGTAGGAGTCCGAGTATATTTTTAGGACTTCCCCTCCAAGTTTGCCAACCATCTCCATTCCTGCTAATAAAGCCTCATATTTAGCTTCATTGATCGTAGCTGGGAAACCCAACCACAAAGACCTCTCTACCACCAGCTTCTCGGGAGTCACTAGTAAAATTCCCACTCCAAAACCTCTTAGGTTTGCTGCTCCATCTGTGTACACCTCCCACGTTGAAGGAGAGGGGGCAGAAACCACCAAAGTGCTAAGTCCCAACCTTTTATCCTCCCCAACGTCCTCAATAAATTCTGCGATGAAGTCTACTAGAACTTGCCCTTTTACGATGGTAGGGGGCATATATTTAACATCAAAGTCCCCAAGCATGGTTCCCCATTTTGCTATCCTTCTTGTGTAGTTCAATTTTCATAGCAATGCTTGCAAAGGAAGCTGTGTGAGCATCACTACAATGTGGGCTTGGAAGCAATGAGGGAGCTTCCTTGTGGCATGTATTATGGCTAGCACTACCTTCTTCAAGTGTAAGTAACGGGTTTCGGCTTCCTACTAGGATTTTCTTACATAGTACACGGGTTTCTAAACTCCATTCTCCATTCTAACTAAGACTAAACTTACTGCATGATTTGTAACTGCAATGTACGCATATAGTACTTCCTCTCTCTCAGGTTGGTACAGGATAGGTAGGTGCGATAAATAACGCTTCAACTTCTCGAAGGCCACCACACATTCTTCAGTCCATTCAAAACTCTTCCACTTGTGAAGGAGCTAGAAGAATGGTCTACATTAATCTGTTGATCGAGAAATGAACCTATTCAAAGCAGTCGTCAACCCTGTTAGCTTCTGCACTCCTTTAGGATTCCAAGGAGGATGCAAATCTTTAATAGCCTTTATCTGGTCAGGGTTCACTTCTATTCCTCGATGAGTGATCATGTAACCCAATAATTTTCCCAAACCGACACCAAAAGAACACTTAGATGCATTCAAGTGCAATCTATGTCTCCTAAGCACTAAGAACGCTTCTTTCAAATCCTCCAGATGCTCGAAAGTTTGTTTACTTTTTACTACCATATCATCAATATACGTCTCCACATTTCTCTCGATCTCTACTTCAAACATTCGTGTCACCATTCTTTGATATATAGACCCAGCATTCTTTAAATCGAAGGGCATTACTTGGTAGTGATAGTTGCTGGTGAGGGCTCGAAAAGCAGTCTTTTCTTGGTCAGACAACGCCAAAGGTATCTGGTGGTATCCCTGAAAAGCATCCAATAAGCTCATCTAAGAATGTCCAACTGTCACATCCACCAACTGGTCAATTCTAGGAATAGGGAAAGGATCTTTTAGACAAGCTTTACTTAAGTCTGTGAAATCTACACACACGCCATTTCATGTTCTTCTTCTTAACTACTACGGTATTAGCTAACCACTCAGGATAAAAGACCTCCTTGATTGTCCCTGCCTGTTTAAGTTTATTTACTTCTTCCTTTACTACCTTAACATGCTCTTTCGAAGAGCGTCGAAGTGGTTGTTTTCTCGGTACTACACCAGGATTAACATTCAACTGATGACAAATAAATTCGGGATCAACTCCTAGCACATCATAAGTACTCCATGCAAACACATCCACATTATCCTTCAAAAATGCCATCAACTCTGTTTTCTCCTTAGATGGTAGCTGAGCTCCGACTTGAAAGTATTTGTCTTCATCTTGACTGGCCATAACTTTCTGTAATTGTTCAGACAACAATTCCTTTGTCTCAGATCCAAATTCCTCCTTGGGGTCAATTAATTGCTATGGAGCCTGCGCTTCCCTTACTAGTGCTTCATCCACTGAGTACTACCTAACAGTAGCTACCAAATAGTGTTTATCCATTGCCTTACCCCTAACAATCTCCACAACTCATCCCTATGTGGGATACTTAACCTTTAAATGTAAGGTAGACAATATTGCTCCCATTGCATGAAGCCAAGGCCTCGCCAAAATTGCCATGTAAGGGGAGTAGGTTTCCACCATAATAAAGTTAACCTGAACTTCCTCGTCTCCAGCCTGCACTGGTAGCTTAATCCTTCCCCAAGGGATTACCATTCTACCATCAAATCCTATTAAAGGTGAATCATATCTCTCCAGATCCTCAGGTTTAGGATTCAACCCCTTATATAAATCTGGGTACATAATCTCAGCTTCGCTCCCTTGATCCACCAAGACCCTCTTCACATCATACCTCCTAATCTAAAGATTTACTACAAGAGTATTCTTATGGGGCTAGAATGTCCCCACTTTATCTTCCTCCGAGAAGCCCAAGACTAGTGATAGCTTTAACTTAGCCCTCTTTGACACCTGGGCTAGATTTCCCTGCTCTAAATTCGAAGCAACAACCAAAACTCTAGAATGCAAATTTGCATCACCCTCGGGTGCAGCAAAAATTACACTAATCGTACCCAAGGCTGGACGATGAGCACCATCCCTCTAAAACCTCACTCCGGGTTGCCCTACCAAACCTGCGGGTTGATGTAAAAACTATTTCAGCTTTCCTACCTTTACCAACTGACCCAAGTAATCACGTAAAGTCATGCGATCCTCGGTTGTATGTCCCCTTTCTTGATGGTAATGATAGTAGAGGCTTTGATTTTTCTTGGATGGATCTCCCCCCATCTTGTTGGGCCACTTAAAGTATGGTTCATTTTTTATCTTCTTGAGGATTTGATAGACTAGCTCCTTGACCATAGGCGCATTATTTCTTGGTGATTGGTTAGAAAAATCCCTCCAATGCCGATTTTGATTATATCCTCCTGCCCGAGGATCCCTTTTTTTTTCCGAAAACACCTTGACCTTACCCTTCCCTTGTGTCTAGTCTTCCTCGACCTATTTATGCTCGTCAATGTGATCCATGAGTTGACGCATGCTATGAGCAGGTTTCATTGTCAATGATTTCCTTAAATCATGCTCTATTGGAAGCCCTACCTTGAAGGTTCTTATGGCCGCATCTTCAAAATCTCCATCTATCTCATTAAATGTTTCCCAATATCTATCTGAGTACGTCTTAAGAGTGTCATCCTCTCCCATTGCCATGGATAATAAAGAATCCAAAGGCTTGGGAACTCTGCTACATGTTACAAACCTTGCTCCAAATGCTCAGGTTAGTTCTTTAAAAGATTTTATTGAACCCTCTTCTAGAGCATCAAACCATCTCATAGCAACAGGGTCAAGGCTAGAAGGGAACACTTTGCACATGAGAGCCTCATTTCTAGAGTGAACAACCCCTTTGATTAAAATGACTCACATGCTCCACAGGATCTGTTCTACCATTATAAATGGTAAACGTAGGCTACACAAAGCGTTGGGGCAACTTGACTTTATCAATCCTCCCTATGAAAAGTGATTTTGAAATTTGGCGAAGGGCCTTACTCATCGCGTCATTCCCCATATTCTGAGAGAGTGAATATTCTCCTTGCTTCCCTTTGCCACACTCCCTCCTATGCTCTTCAAATTCATCCGACTACGAGGATACGGAGAAAGATTCACTGGGAGGAGTTCGAGATCTCCGCCTATAAGATCTATCTTTGTTCTCCTTGAACCCTTCGCATGATGTGGGTGTAAAATTTCTCCTGATGCGCTCCCTTTTATGTAGTTTTTTTTATGCAAATGATCAATTTCCAACCTCAAATTTCACATTTCATGTTCATGCAAAATGTGACTCCCTATCCTAGAGTAACTCCTCTCAGTATGTACTGTACCTTGCGTCTCTACCCTAACACTAGGTGTGGGATTATTCTTCCTATCCCTCCGTCATTCCAAATTAACAAAATGATCCTCGCACTGAGAACCAATAGATTCTTCCCTATTGCGATCCAAGTTAGCCATGACTTAGAAAGACTACCAATAATTTCCCACAGATGGCACCAATTGTAAGATTTGGAAGCCCAAGTCCACTTAGATTAGTAGTGCCTTATTCTTCAACCTAAGCCTAAACAATAGAATTGTTTTTGTAGAGCTGGGAAGGCAATTATGATATAGTTGCAAGTTAAGCCTAGGGCTAATGTAGTGGTTCTCAAATAAGGAAGAACAAAACAAGTTGTTGTTGAGAAAAAAAGTTCTCCTCAGCCACTTCTGAGGATGAGTTCTTATATATGTCCTACTCTGGTTTTTATCAAATTATACATTGTTCACTTTTCTATTTCTTACTCTCTCCCTTTTCCCCCAATAAAACCTCCATTTGTTGTAAAACTTCATTCCTCTTATATATCATCCTTCTTAACATCCTAGCCCTCCACTTGTACACCTTATAGCTCTTCCCTGGATACTTGTCCCATCAAGACTCTATTGAAGGTGGTAGAAGGGGTTGTTAGTTTTGATAATACTATTTAGGGGTCTCTTCTCCATTAATGCAACTAATAAGGTTGTTACAGAGCATTTAATGCGGGGCTGGAAGGTATACCCTTTCAAGAAGCTTCCTCCCACTGTGCTGATCCTCTCCTATAGCTCCATTTCTCCTAGTCAGGCGTTCATAAGATGTTATATATTTTCTCCATTCTCTTCTCGGGTTGACCGGCTCCTCAGGTCAAACGAACTTTTATAAATGAGTTAGTGCATGGTGCCCCGCCTTTTTCTCTTTTCGGTTCTCGGACACCCTACAAAATGCATATGACATTTTTATAAAACTGTACATGCCTTTATTTCTATGGGCTTTATGTGTAAAAAAATGTATAGATATACTTAAATTTAATTTTTTTAATTGTATAAATATATTTGATTTTTAAAGATATTGACATGTTGTACGAACTTGATCAAATGATTTAAATGATAAGAAAATATCAACTTCAAATCGACAATATATTGTGAGAAATTTAAATTTATTTTTAGTCTCTTATACTTGAATATTTTTAGATATATATGTGTGCGTGTCTATACATTTATACATTAATTGTTAGTCAAGATTATTTATTTTTATATATTCATTTTTAATTTAATTATTAAATTTATTATGACATCAACATAGTTTGAACATGGCTAACCTAAAACACCTTGAATCTCTCCATTTTTCGGTTCTTTGAACAATCTCGGTTTCAAAACCATGGACTCAGGGGAGTTCTTCTTGTATTGAACTTTCTACATTTATTCAAAGGTTCTATGGCAATTGGTTATATGTTTATACTCATGTAAAAAATTTCGGTTTCATTGTTCTGACGAACTCTCTTATAATGATCGAAATAAATGACATAAGGGCTTAAGTTGCAATAAGGTTATTCGGATACCCAATTCTTTTGTTGTATAGGGTTTCTAATTTCTAAATTATTATTTTTAAAGTTTTTAAATTATATATCATACTCAATACATTACCAGTGCATCGCAGGGGTTCACAACTAGTTCTTTACAACGCTTGTGACTTCCTCTTTCAAAAGAAGAAGTTGCTATTAATATATTTATCTAAAAAATGATATATGAAAGTAGAAAGTTGCTATTAATTATATATATATTAAATAAATGGTATATGACTTCCACGATAAAAACGCAGGAAGTTGCTATTATAATACATATTTCTTTTAATAAATGCATAACATAATATTTATCGTCCAGTAGAATATATTGTCCATGATTTCTTCTACCTGATTAGGTATTCTCTAGCTTTCAGTTTATTTTATTTTATTTTGTTTTGTTTTATCCAACCTGATTACCCTCTACCCATTAAAAACCGGGTAATACTCAAAAATATCTAGTTAAGTAGGGACGGGTATCCATTGCCCAAAGGATTTGGCCGCCCAATAATAATAAACTGTTGATAAAAAGATGATATACATTAACATATTGCATTGTGATTGGCATCAGTCACTCTCACAGTCATCACAATCACTAGTATCTTGCTAATGGATTTACCAATGAAAACTGGCCAAGGCAATTTAATTGGTCGACTAAGAACATGTCAAGACCCCTAGTAAGGTTGAGTGTGTTACAAAGTTTAATTATTATCATTCATTTACAAAATTGAAGGGATTTTTTTGGGCACTATTTTGTCAAGTATAATTTATGGCATTTTGCCTCTTTCTTTTGGTTAAGTGATAAGACCATTGCCTTATGATATTCAACATTAAAAGTATGTTTTGAACCTCAAATTTGTGAAAGGTGAACATGATGATACACATGATTTCACAACTAAAAAAATCATGTCAATTTGGAACTCTTTTGATGTAAACATGTGTAGTTTCTCCCTTTGCAATAACAGGTGTCCTAGAATCACATCATTGATGGGAACATTTCATATGTGCATTTTGCATTAGATTTTAAGGAGTAGTGGAGAAAGTGATCAGTTACATTGCTTTTTCCTTTTCTCAACAGGGACTTTTCTTCTCTTTGGGATAGGGGTGAAACCTGGCAAAATTTCTAGAAGCCAGGTTCATATTCTAAGCAGTTTCATATTTTAAACTTTAATACAAGTTGATCTAAAGTCCTGGTATATTATAAGAAAATGTTGCTCCTCCCAATCTGTTTGTAATTTGTTAGTACCGCCATGACTTGACCTTGCAAATATTTTAGTGATCAATAGTGTGGAAATCATGACTAACGGATACTTCTTGGGGCAACATGTTTCATATCTAATAGCTTGGAAATCATGATTTATGTATTACTTATTATGAGCTGCAAAGCAGACCTCTGCACCTAAATGTCAAAGATGTTTAAATTGTTCAAAACTTAAGAATTAAATTTTTTGGTTTGGATTCCCCAAGAGAAATAAATGCACTCACAATTTGTAAGCAATACAATGATTCATTCACATTATGTATGTTTATTGAAATAATTACACCTTTTTTTTTTTTTTTTTGAGAAACTATTACAATGTATGTTTATTGAAATAATTACATATTATTCAGTTCCAAAGTTTTCAACTTGAACTTCATAAGGTAGCATATAATAACTGCCACAAACTTCTTAATTAGCAAGCCAAAGAACACATTTTGACTAGACGAAAATAGAAACAGAAAAGGCCGCATCCTGAACTGCCAATGGGACACACCAATATAAACCCAAGGTTTAGTTGTAGAGATCAGGATGTGTCAAGAGGTAGGCCTTTTCCTTGCCACCCTGGATTTGCTCCTCCATGAGCTGAAAGTCACCCATTGTCTGGTACTTGCTGGTGGTCTTTATGTTGGGTGCACGTGACACCCTTACTTCCAGCCCATTTGCTTACCTTGTCAAAGCTCATTTATGAGCTTGGTTCCAAAAGTCTTCATGTCAGCATTGCTTTTGCATGAGACTGGACTTAAGCATGTTTAACATGCTAAAGGAAGAAAGAAATTGGGTGAAGCAAAGAAAGCAAGTTCTTACCATTAAGAAGTGGAGACCATACTTCTCTTATTGAGAAGAGTGGCAAAGCGTGTGGGACACGCTGAAGTGAAAAGAAGAAAAAGAAAGAAAGGCCATTCGGCCTTGTAAGGAGAGCTGAAGCATAAACAGAGAGCTGAAACAGAGAGCAATTTCGGCCATTTTGTGTGTGAGTTCTAGTGAGAGCAAAACACAAAAGAGAGAGCTTCAGCTGAGAGGTGCAGTCCGAAAATAGAGAGAAACAGTGAGAGTGTGAGAGAGTGAAAAAGAAAAAGGAGACATTTTTTTTTGCTCAAGTTTCACACAAAGAAGATAGATTGGTGGAGTTCTCATGGAGTTTTTGAGTGCTACAACCATGGAGAGTTGGAGTATTCAGAGGAAGATTTTGCTACTAGCTTTGTGGTGAGATTGTATTTACTCCCTGAGATTTATTTATTGTGTATCCAATTTATTGTGGACTCAAGTTTAGCATAAACTTGATAGTTGTAATCTCTATTTTATAGTGGATATTTTTCGGAGCTGTTCCGTGGTTTTTCTCTCTGCACTAGAGGGTTTTCCACGTAAGATTTGGTGTTCTTGTGTGATTGTGTTTATGCGGTGCTTGCTGGAATTTTTTTTGTTTCCATAATATTGTTATTGCTTGATAGTCATTAATTTTAATTCACATATAGACATAGAGGGGATTGGATTTTTCCCCAACACTTTATGATGCATCCTCCGTCAGGGCTTGCCATCATCTTGGTCTCAGTAGAAATATTCTCTAGCCTGTCAGACAAAGCATCACCTTCAGTCACACTAAAGCAATATGTGCAGTGTTCAGGGTCAATCATATCAGTCCTGTGCTTTGCATGTTTGAATTGGCTGTCTGCAAAATACAGACAAGATTTGTTACTTCTTTACTATCATATGCCGAGAAACCCGCAAAATAATAATAATAATAATAATAATAATAATAATCTAATATCTTGCTTGTAGTTTTGGACTTGTTTACATCTTGTGGTCACATATAGTAATAGTAATTTTCTTTGTATATTTCACTCAAATGTACTTTTAAATACCATCAAATCACATCTTAGATATTAATATTGAAGCTGATCTTCTTGATGGTTCCAGGTCCTCCATTTCCTTCAATTATTTCAGTGGACTTAATGGCATGTGGTGCAACCATTGGGATGAGGTTGTCAGCATCAAGGACAAAGGCCTTGAAAAGCCTGTTTGGGGGGATAGCTGAGGTTCCCTGAGATTCAAAAGTGAAGACACCCATGATGACTTAAAAGAGTTTTGAAAGTGAAGAAAGGAAAAATGTGAACTATAGGGAGCGTTTTGATGAGCTTTGAAGATATAAGTACAAAAGGAGTAGAGGGTAGCTTTTATAGAGTGAGGAGGAGGTTCAAGGTTACCTGGCATGAAAGTTTAAATAATAATTTATAGTCAAAGGAGGCACGTCTAGAAGTAGAAAGGATCACGTCAATGGTTGTAAAAAAATTGTGAAAATTTTCGCATATCTAGATTTATTTTAGGAATAATTTGGAGAAAAACTAGTTGTACAATCAGTCTTGTGATAATGCTGCAGGAGTTACGATTATCAGGAAAAAATTAAAAATTAAAAATGCTGGAGGAGTTATTAATGGAGCACATGGAATACGAAAGCATAGGCGGTCTTACGATTGAAGCAAGATTCGTTGACCATGTCTTCAGCGGGTGTTTGCTCATATATTAGTGAAGGACCAAGTGTGTTTCAAATCAAAATTATCTATTCTATGTTTTCATGTGTTTGATAAAATGACTATAAGAATGATTTAAAAAAACAAAGATAGTCACGTTCATGTAGAAGAACAAATAGAAAGAACGGATGTTGAAGAATATTATTATGTTAATATACTTCATTCATAAATGGGTTCAATGCTATGAAAAATTCTAAAGGTGTGTTTCATTGGATTATATCATAGAAATGAAGATAGTAAATATATATATATATATTATGCAATAATAATTTTGATTCATTATCCTCTTTTCCATTAACATGTTTTAGCAATTGTAAAAATTTTTCCCCCTTACCTCTTGGATTTCAGAAGTTGAAACATAGAATATACTTCGTATTGGGATGCATCACGCCAAAAATTGACAAGACATAATATACTTATGTTACAAATAATCTTTATTTTCATTATCCACACCATCTTTGCCAAAATAGAATAAACTATCTAAAAATTTTGTGACTCTAATAATAATAATCAAAATCAAAATCCTAACTAACAAAGGTTCACCGAATATAAAAGTCATTAAACACAATAAGAATGACTCTTTGTTTTCGTAGGTAAGACAAATTGTAACAAACATATGACTATATGAATATGTTCTCTATTGTTTTAATTACTTTAAATTACAATCACTTGCCTTCTCCTCCATTATATTAAAAAAAATATGTTTTAATTATTTTTTATTAATAGATATCTTTATTGACTGAAGTATCTTCATTTTGTACCACAAATGATATTCCTATCTTAACCATGGATGAATATTTGTAGTTAGCGGGAGGTCACAATGCAACACCCAACAAAATACAAATTTACATCATTATTGTGTTGAGCCACTCTACACAGTCATAAATTTGCAACTTCAAGAGCTTAACAACTGTTTTTCAGAGGCGAATACCGATTTGCTACTTTATATGGCTCGCTTGAATACAAGTTGATACGTCTAGTAAAGTTCTATACATCTGATTTTCTCGGGACATATATCTTGGCACTTGGCTCTCAATTTTAGAATTACATTTGTTACATGCGCAGCAATGACTTGTTTTTAGAGCTTCAAGGAGTTGGTGAACTTGCTTGTTGAAAAGTTAGTGAAAAGAAGGAAGCATAAGACTTATCCATTAGTCTATTTGTTTGTGAAATTAGTTTTGACCCTTTCTGTCGCCACTGCAATAGTAGAAAGAAGTTTTTCAACAATGAAATATGTAAAGAATGAATTGCGCAATCGAATGGGAGATCAATAGATGAATGATTACTTGGTTGTATACATTGAAAGAGATGTAGTTTGTAGCATTGATAATGAGACTATTATGCAACGATTTCAAAATATGAAAACTCGTAGAAGGCAATTATAAACTTTATATATTTGCATGTTTTTTTATTCTTGTCCTTGTCAATATATGAATTTCTCTTTTTATTAGATTGTATAATTATCTCAACAATTGTAAACCGCATCCAATAAGGTTATAAGCTTTTACTTATGAATTTTTTAAAAGTTTTTATATACTCACCTAATACACCGAAAACTTCCATCTCCACCCCTAGTTAATGTCTTCCATTACCCTTTTGTCACGTCGTAATTTTTTTTTTTTTTAAATTGCATTCCAAATTAAAAATGACAGACATTTTTTTATTCAACATTTGAGCCTTTTACTAATTGTTTTATGTTTTCACAATTTATATTATCTTTTCAATCTAATGGACACTTGTTTATACTTAATTATAATATTCCATTTTGCCAAAGAGTGATTTTTTTTAAAATTTATTTGGCCTTCTATTTGTTTCCTGTTGTGTTTTTCTGGTTTGTTTCATTATGTTGTTCATCTATTGGCTTAAACTTTATTATTGTCTGATTGGAATATACTTTATCAAACATAAACAAAAGGAAAGTATATCTTTTTCCTGAAAATAAAATCAACAAGTAGGGAAAAAATCTGGACGTTCTATTCGATCCTTTGAACTTGCGGAGAAGCTAATGTTTGATTTTTGGAGAAGCTCTTTTTGCATAAAAGACTATTGATTGTACCGATATGTCTCTTGGCAGTTTTGTTAATGTATTACATAAGACAAAATTTAGTTACAAAATTAATTATAACCTTAGACGATAATCTTACTTAATAAAATAAATATTACTTCATATTTTGAAAATTTAACTGTTAAATTACATGTTCTTTATACTATTAATACACGTGTCAAATTTTGTGTCAATCAAATATTATTTACTATATGATTTATAAGCTTATATTTAATGTATAATTTTAAATTACAAAAACTTGCAATTTGAACAATTTAAACAATTTTCTAGAAATTTTGCAAGCATAGAGGATATAAGAAGAAGATGTAATCCAATAATGGATTTGTCAAAATTTACTTTCAATAAAAAGATATTGAGTAAGATTGTATTCTTAAACAACAGCCAATTATATAGCTAAAATTTGTGCTATTACACACGTGGAAATGTCTTCCGCAATTATATACCCTAAAGTTAGACATGGCAATACGGGTCAGAATTTTCTGACCCGACCCGACCCGACCCGAAAAAATACCTGACCCAAACCTGATTTTTTTGACCTGAAGCAAAAACAAGTTGACCCGTGACCTAACCTGATTTTTTTGCGGGTCAATCCAACTCGACCAGGATAACCCGTGACCCGACCCGTTAAAAAAATTCACTAAAAAAAATTTAAATTACATCCTGATACTAACAGCATAAAGCACAAAGTACCAAAACTAATAATCAATAAATATCATATATTTGAGAGAATGACTACCAATAAAAGCTAGCTAGCCTAGCTTTTTTTTTTTTTTGGAGAAGCTAGCTGCTAGCCTAGCTTCAGTGCTTGCCTTGCCAAATCAATTGCCATCAAACAAGACAAAAGGTCCTCAACACATTACACAACACAGGCCAAGGCTATCAAGTGATGCAAGAGTCAAGACAAGTAGACAACCTTTTATAAAAAATAAAAAAAATAAAAAATAAAAAATAAAAATCTCATTCAGCTAAGCTGAGTTGCAGTCCATTGCCCAAATCCAAAGCCAAAAGCACAAACAAATAAACTCGTCTTTTACTTGAAAATGTGGAAGTTACGTTGTGTACTAAAAGTTGGCTATATAGATTTGAAGGTAATTTAATTTTTTTATAGTAATAATTATACAATTTTAATTCTTTATTGATTTGCTTTCAGGGTACGTTAAGTTATATTAAAATATTATATTGTAGATGTAGATGCTGACAAAATTGGCCAACTTGAGCTACAATTTGCAAGTATGAATATTTGCAGTGCTGAATCTGCTACCATTGTTGAGTAGATTGAGATTGAGGTGCAATTCTTATAAAATATTTAATTATTCTTATTTACTTAATATGTTATGTTTATTTTTAAATTTTTTCTTGTTTAGTTTATCGTTCTAAGTAATCTAACTTTACTATTATTTTAAATGCAACAGTAACATGTACACTTAAGAAGACTAATAAATTGCTACTTTGCTGGCTAGTTGTTTTGTTTGTTTTAAAATCTATCTCTTTTTGTAGATGTAAACTTGTAATTATATGCATTTTGACAGTGAACTATTAACATTGAAGACTTTTTCCATCATGAATTTATAACTATAAATAATTTTTGTCATACTCAAAACTATCAGAATTGGAAGAATATTAACAAGTGGCATTAAGTGCAATTCATTTGCTTAATTGATTTTATTCATTCTCTCTAAACAGGTTGTCATTGATTTGTTTTTGTAATTAAAGAAAAAAAAAAAAAAAAACTTGTTTGAAAGACCCGACCCTACCTGACCCGCAACCCAATTAACCCGTTTAAAAATGACCTGTTTTGACCCGCAACCCAATTGACCCGACCAAAATCCAACCCGACCCGCCCATTTTGCCATATCTACCAAAAGTAATAGATGAGGGAAAGTACATTTTTAATATCTAAGAGAGGATTTACTATTAAAGGCCCAATGGGCGGGGAAGCTCATGGGCCTGCTAAATAATCCATCAGCCACACAAAAAATTTTGAGGAAGCTAGTGGTCCACAAGTAGCAAGTTACCAACCAATTTATAATCTATTTATTAATTTGTGATGTTCCAAGATGAATAAGCAAGATTTATTATATTGTCAGCGTTTTGAGTAAGATCTGGCATGCTTTCTCAAGTCCATGGTAATTGGATTCTCAAAAAAATAAAAAATAAAACCACGGTAATAGACCATGGTCCTAAATGTATTGCTAAAAATGTTCTGCATGAGACAGTACTCCTTGCCCCCAAACCAAGCTCAGCTTCTTATGCTTGGAAAATCATCATCAAAGGAAGAGAAGTAATGCGGAGCAAAGCAGTATGGATCGAGAATTAGAGATGGCAATTCCATCCGAGTTTGGAGGGACAACTGGCTTCCAGTGAAGCATAAGCCACAAGTTATTTCACCTTGCATGGATGAAGATTCTGAAGCCAAGGTCAGCATGTTCATTGACGAAGAAAACCATTTGTGGAGGGAGGATGTTTTGGAAAATTATCTCTTTGATTTTGAAGCTGAAATTGTCAAATCTATACCTTTGTGTTGGACACAACAAGGTGATATTTTAACTTGGCTCACAACTTGAAAGGAGAATACACTGCTAAATCAGGTTACAATTTTTTACAAACCGAGTTTTAGAGCCAGCAACTTGGACCTTCGGATTTAGGTACTTTGAAACATTTTTGGGAGGAAATTATACTACCACCCTAAACTATGCACCAGATTACACTTTGTATCCTAGACTATCACACTTATCACACTTTGCATCTCAGTGTTACTTTTGCTGTTATGTTTAACGGAATGCTACTGCACATGATAAGTACATGCATCTTGCTTAGGTAGAAAAAACTTATAAGACTAAAACACCTTACTTCAAAATTAATTGACTTCCCAAATTTTCAACTTGAACTTCTCAAGCTGGCAGATAATGACAACCACAAACTTCTTTATTAGCGAACCAAAGGACAAATTTTGACTTGACAAAAATATAAAAAGAAAAACCCGCAACCTAAACTGCGAATGGGACACACCAATATAAACACAAGGTTTAGTTGTAGAGATCAGGGTGTGCCAAAAGGTAGGCCTCAACAGCCTTGAAAAGTCCAGTGCCCTTTTCTATAGCAGCCTGGATTTGTTCCTCCTTGAGCTGAAAGTCACCCTTTGTCTGGTACTTGGTGGTGCTCTTCATGATGGATCCTCCATCAGGGCTTGCCACAAACTTGACCTCAGTAGAAACACTTGCTATGTCAGTCAAAGCTGCACCTTCAATCACGCTAAATTGTTATGCAATAATAATTTTGATTCATTATCCTCTTTTCCATTAACATGTTTTAGCAATTGTAAATTTTTTTCCCCCTTACCTCTTGGATTTCAGAAGTTGAAACATAGAATATACTTCATATTGGGATGCATCACGCCAAAAATTGACAAGACATAATATACTTATGTTACAAATAATCTTTATTTTCATTATCCACACCATCTTTGCCAAAATAGAATAAACTATCTAAAAATTTTGTGACTCTAATAATAATAATCAAAATCAAAATCCTAACTAACAAAGGTTCACCGAATATAAAAGTCATTAAACACAATAAGAATGACTCTTTGTTTTCGTAGGTAAGACAAATTGTAACAAACATATGACTATATGAATATGTTCTCTATTGTTTTAATTACTTTAAATTACAATCACTTGCCTTCTCCTCCATTATATTAAAAAAAATATGTTTTAATTATTTTTTATTATTACTTAGTATCAATAAATCACAATAATTATTCAGATAATAGTTACATTCTTACTCATCTAGATATATTTGAACTGATCAACATACCATAACATGGAGTCTACAAGTATAAGAGTAATATTCAATCGCGCAAAAATTTACACGAAGATTTGTCTTCTTTTCATTTTTCTACTCTTTTCATATTATTCTTCTTAGTATGTCAATATAAACTCATTATTTTTGTAAAACCATGTTTACTCTACACTATTTAATTATGAAGCTTTTAGGGTATGTCATATATTTGGATTGATTTGAATGATATTTTGACAAAATTTTGTTTGGATAATTTAATAAGTTACATTATATATCTTTGGTTATTTTTTTTTTAAGTAATGGTAGTTTATTAACTTATTTGGTAAGAATTTTCTTTTGGCAATTCACAAAAATGATCCTTCACAAATTATAATTATAAAATTTTTTTTTTTACTTTAAAAAAAAGTTTAACTATAAAATGATCATTAATAATATTTTCATGCATCGCGTGGATTTACGACTAATTACATTAATTATTAAGCACAGAAAGTAGTACTCCTAAAGTTCATGCAGAAAATTTTTTGATCTGTCATTTTATAATTTACTTGTATGGTCAACATTAAGGATTGTACAACATTCTGAATCTATTGGGTGGGTTATTTACTTATTTTATCAAGCAATTTTTAAGGGTGCTTTCTTTGACTAGACTACAAATCCTTTTCCTAGATAATTTTTATCCTGTTATTATAGTGGGAACATCCAAAAAGAGTATGTGAAAACTCAAAAGAATCTTCAATCTAGAAGGGAATACTCCCATACATGCAAGCTAACCATGAGCTTCAGACTATAAATACCATCCTCTAGTTCTCAACTTCTCATACCATTCTTTCACTATTATTTCATTAACTAGGCTATTCTCGGTGTAAAGTCCACATTTTTAGGTTGGCAACCATGAACAAATTGTAACATTTAGAACTTAATTTGTCTAGTTTAGTCTAGAAATATTTAGTTAAACAAGGCAAATGAAGTTCAACAAAGTTGAAAACTCAAAAAATCAGAAAAATTGAAGTGCAGTTAAGTTTCACTTATCTCGATTGATCAAGATGATCGAGATGCATATCTCGATCAATCGAGATGCACATCTCGATCAATCGAGAGTTGTGCAGATTGTAGATTTGACTTTTTCTCTCAGTCGTTGGATCTAGGGCTTTTATGGAACTTTAGGATATTTAAATGAAAACCCTAGAGCTTGTTTTTACACATTCAAGAGGGCAATATTCTGTACACATATATGGAGATTTTCCATTCCCTTTTGGACCTATAGCTGGAGATCTTGTGCAAACAATAGATCCAGTCATAAAAAAAAAGTGGCTGCTTTTAGTCAACCACAGTTGCTAATCTAAATCTTTAAGTGGAGTTCTCAGAGTCACAATCAGAAGAGTTTTTGTGCAACAGTTTTATAATACAAGAGTCCGTGAATTCGGAGCTACGTGTGGTTACGCCAGTAAGTACTACATGAGATAACAGTAGATTTAGGTTCCATTTATCGTATAAACTTCAATTCTATAAGTGAAATGTTGCCTTGAGAATTGTTTAGGTTAAATCCTCCCCAAGTTTTTTACTTTGAATCACAATTTCAAAAGTTTTCCTAAGTTATCATTCTTGGTGTTCATGTGATCTTTATTTATTTGATTCAAATTTCTTGCATAATTGATCTAATTAATTATTTGGTTGATATTTGATTAAATTTGAGACAATTGATGTCTAAAACCCTAACACAAGGCCTTTGTTCTTGACGCTGACAACCTCATTCTAGAGATTGCACCACAGGCCATTAAGAATGCTGAAATCATTGAAGGAAATGGAGTGCCAGGAACCATCAAGAAGATTACTTTTAGTGAAGGTTTGTTCCTATACTAACCTCTTAAGATAATATTAATTTGTGTTAGCATCTTAGAAGTACTAGTATTATTTTTGAGAAAATTTTACCATGGACTTGCTATATATACTTTTGCAACATAGTATTTGTATGTTTTTCGTTTTGATGGCATCATATGATAGAAGTGAGATATGTTTTTATATATTTTGCAGGCAGTCAATTCAACTATGTGAAGCACGGGATTAATGAGATTGACTATGTAAACTTTACGTATGGCTACAGCTTGATTGAAGGTGATGCTTTGACTGACACAATCGAGAAAATCTCATATGAGATCAAGCTAGTAGCATCCCCTGATGGAGGAGCCATCTTGAAGAGCACCAGCAAGTAGTACACAAAAGGTGACCATGAGATGTAGGAAAAACAAATCCAAGCTGGAAAAGAAAAGGCTGTGGGACTTTTCAAGGCTGCTGAGGGCTACCTCTTGGCAAATCCTGATGTCTATAAATATTAAAGCTTGTTTTCATTCTTGAGTGTCCCCTCTATCACAACTTCATGAGTTAAACTTCTTTTTTCTTTTTTTTCTTTTTTTCTTTTTTTTTAAAAACTATCCAGCCAATATGGTCTTGGGATTGCTATATAAATAATAGCACCGTGTTTGGAGTAGTAATCTTTTACTTGGAAGAGTGAAATGTTAATGTTGTATCACTTTGAATACATATAATGGATTTCATTTGAAAATCATAACGGTGCTTGCAGTGGATATACATAAACAAACTTGTGTCCAAATCTTAACCAAAAAAAAAAACTTGTGTCGAAATGAACATGTAAGGTAAGATGATTTGATAAAATCAATAGTAAATCGTGCTAGGGGTCTAAATGCTGAATAGTGCTTTTCTTTTTCTTTTCTTTTTTTCTTTTTTTTTGAAGCCCTGAATAGTGCTTTTCAAAATATCTTATATAATACATTTTCGCAAAACATATTGGAAGCATGGTCCGAATCATATGGAAAAGCATACATTGTAAAAGGAAATGGTTAAATTGTACTTTTGGATGGCCATAAGCCGGGTTTGGGTCAGGTATTCTCAAACCTGACAGGAATATTTTACCTGTGGATACCCAATTCCAATTCGTGATTAGCAACAATACCCGATTAGCACCTAGATTGTTTCAACATAGATATTCATATCCGACCTGAACCTGATTTTTTGGGCCTTTATTTTTTAATATTTTTTTCTAGTGATGAAATTTAAATTGGCAAAAAAGAAGAAGAATTCTAATGGCAAAATTTTAATGCTTATATGCTAAATGATAGAGTTGTAATTGTTAGGACATATATGTTTTCACTTGTTAAGAACATATGTCACTTATTTATGTAAATTGGCTAATCCTTTGACAAAACGCACTTTACTTATAATTAGGTAGTTCTAGGTGTTTTTAATACTTCAAGAAACAAGGTTTCAAGGTCAAGTGTTGAAGTCATCAAGTCTGTCCAAGAAAAAGCAAGCTGAAGTGCAATTTCATTAAAGCTCGACACCTGCTCGATAGCTACCTCGACACCTGCTATCTGTCGAGATTTAAAAACTCAGATTTCCAATCTGATTTTCTTGGGATCCGTGAATATGTTTTTGGGCCTTCTTTTCTTCTAACCCTAAACATATAAAAGGATTGTTTTAAGAGCCGTCAAGTGTGACACAAGTTGCAAAATCATTGAGCAATCCCTGTTCAAGCAAATTGTGATCAAAAGACGAAGTTCTTGACCTAGTTCATCTTCCTTCAAGAAGTTGCTGTGTATTTGCACCGTAGGGTTTTGTAACCAAGCATCTTCCTGCTATTCATCATAAAGGATGAACTGAAGAACTTTGCAGCCAACCTTTCTTCCTAAGTTGGTGTTCTGAAGTCGCGTACTGGGATCCGCGCATTGGTTAGTCACGTACTTGGGAGTCGTGCATCAAAGGTGGGAACTGTCGCTACAGATCAAGTCCAATTGGGTATTGGGGTAAGGATTCAACTGTAGGTTGGTAAGGTACTTGGGATTCCTTTACTTGTAACCGCTTAATTTGATAATAGTGGAGTTTCAGGAGTGGTGACCTGAAAATCACCCGGTGGGGTTTTGTCGCGAGGTTTTTCCCCATTCGTAAACAAATCACTGTGTTATTTAATTTCCGCTGCATATTTAGTTTTTGGTGATTTGTTTGTGCTTCCACGCAATGCATGATAAATTGATTAATTAAAAACTTGGCTAATTAATTAATTAGTTTTATCACAATGGGTCATTCAGTTTGTGGCCTATCAGTAATTAAAACATCTATTTCTAAACCCTATACAAGGCATACTCCTTTAATATTTGAAATATATGGTGTTGCTTGAATTATCAAAACTCCTACTAATATGGGAATTTTCCTTATAAAAAATATCCTTAATATTACTAAGAAAACTTATCAAAATCACTAATCACAAATCACTAATCATGAATCACTAATTGGCTAATAAGGAGACTTGTGATTTTTTTATTAATCACTAATTGGCTATAATAAAAGTTGTAAGGATCAAAATCACTAATCACAAATCACTAATTGGCTAATAAGGAGACTTGTGATTTTTTTGTTAATCACTAATTGGCTATAATAAAAGTTGTAAGGATTTGGACCCCTGGTACGTAAACACAATATGTTTAATCTAATTTATTAGCCAAGTTGTTACTTACGTTAATTATTCAGATCTAGGTTAAACAATCATCACATGTAACATGCACAGTGGTAAACTAAATAACACCCTAGGAAAAGCAATGAAACAACTCATTTCAAGGTAAAAAAAACCTAGGGGGAACTTTCCCAAGAGAACAATCCACTAAATCAACTAGAGATTTATAATCGAGAATGCTAATTCATAGTAAATCTAACACAGTTACCAAACTGGGCTTTGAACTCCTCAGATTTCTTTGATCTAGATCTTTTCTCACATAAATCACTTGTTCATGCCTTAATCTTTAGTACACTTGATAGCTGAAGGCTTGGCTGCAACTTTACTCCATCAGTGCTAGCAATATGGATTTGATCTCTATTAGGTTCTAAGAAATTAGGAACTAATGTATTAGAACTTTAATGTGTAATGTTGGCAAACTATGATTAAAATGTTTAGTCTAGATTTAGGCTGCTTAAAGTGTGTTTATGTGTAAAGTTGGAATCGAGTGTACTGTAGGATTTATTGTGTAAATCTGTAAAGCTTGATCGATTGAAAATTAGACTTGATCGATCAAAGCTCGTGTAGATTGTTTTTTTGCATAATTTTCCAACTCAGCCCAAGCTTATATGATGTGTAGGGTTTTATGTTTTGCCTTAAGTATAAAAGGAAAAACCCTAGCCACGTTTTAGTGTTGTTTTTTATGTTGTGTGTATGAATATTTTGTGAGATCTAGAGGTGTTTGCCTTCATACATACTTAGGGTTATCAAGATCGAGATTGATGTCAAGTGCTTGGTGATCGTTTCAGTTGCTGCGTAAAGAGCTTAAAGAAAACATAAGTGGGAGTACTTGTGGTTGCTATGAATCCAAGAAAGAAGTAGTCCATGGACTTGGAACTATCATGTGGTCATGGTAGTAAGTTTTCTACTCGAGGTAGCAATAGGATGTTAATGGTCTAAGCCGCTATTGTAAAATTTCAATTCTTTTATAGTGGATCTGTTTTTCCTTGCGGATAGCTAGGTTAAATTCTCCCCAGGTTTTTTAGTGATTTGGTTTTCCTAGGTTATCATATCATTGTGTTCTTTATTTTTCACATTGTTTACATGATATGATTTACTTGTGTTAACCTAAATTTGAATAATTTACCTAAGTAATCACTTGGTTAAATAACTAGATTAAACAACTTGTGTTTAAAGGGGTCTAAAAATGCACAAGTGGTATTAAAGCGGGTTAGCTCTAGTATTTAGATCATTTAATCTAAGAGTTGATCCTTGATCCCTGCTATCATGGATACTTGGAAGTTCATATTGCTAAAGTTCCTACTTGTCTACTTTTGGTTTGTGTCTTTTGTTGCTTTTGTTAAGTCTTTCCTTGAGTATCTTGGTATAATTACAGGTGATGATAATTATTTGTGTTATACTGCTTTAACCACCTTAAAGGCACGTGATTTTTGTCTTTGGTATTTGGATAGTGGTTCTTCCAAGCCTATGCCATGAAATAAAGCAATATTCAAAACACTCTTTGAAGGAAAGATTGAGATAATCATGTTTGGAGATGGAAGCAAATCTATGATCAAAGGCATTGGAACTGTGGACATTCCAAGGTTGATGGTTTTTGAAGATGTCTGGTATGTTGATGGACTGAAAGCTAACTTACTTAGCATCAGTTAGATTTGTGGCAATGGATTAAATGTTCTCTTCACCAAGTATGAATGTGAGATATTTGATGGAGGAGGTGACTGCATATGTATTGGTGTTAGGATAACTGACAGCTGTTATGGTATAACACCAAGTATAAGCAACAAGTGTTTCAATGCAAAGATCAACCAAGTAGACTTATGGCATCAACGGTTGGGACATGCAAGTCACAAGCAATTAGAGAAGATTTCCAAGTATGATGCAATTATTGGTTTGCCCATGTTTGAAAAGATAGAAAAGTGCATTTGTGGACCATGTCAGATGAGTAAAAAAGTTAAGCCCAAACATCCATCTATGACTAAAGTTCAAACTTCAAGACCTCTAGAGTTGTTGCACATTGCTCTCATAGGTCCTTCCAGAGTTCAAAGTTTAGGTGGAAAGAAGTATATTCTAGTTATTGTGGATGATTTCACTAGATATACTTGGGTTGTGCTTTTAAGAGATAAAGCTGAGGTTCTTGAAAAGATTATACACTTGTGCAAGAAACTACAAGTTAAGAAAGGTATTGTGATAGCCAAAATTAGAAGTGATCATGGAAGGGAATTTGAAAACACAAAGCTGGCTACCTTTTGTCAAATGAGCCTAGTCCTTCATGAAACTCAACAAGAACAAAGTGAGCCTAGTCCTTCATCAGAACAAATGGTACCTCCACATCTCTAGTCAAATGTCCATCTTCTAGAGTAAAGTTAAATCACCCTGCCACAAACATATTAGGTAGTTTGAATGATAACATGAGATTGAAATCCAAAGCCTTAAATGTAATTACTCACTCATGCTATTTATCCCAATTTGAACGAAAAAAGGTGGATGAAGCACTTCAAGATGTTGATTGGGTTAATTCTATGCATGAAGAACTTCATCATTTTGTCCGGAATGATGTGTGGGAATTAGTTCCTAGACTAAAGGGAGTAAATGTGATTGGAACTAAGTGGATTTTCAAGAAAAATTCAGATGAACATGGTACTGTTATTCGAAATAATTCAAGACTTATTGCTTAAGGATAAACACAAATGGAAGGGATTGATTTTGATGAGACTTTTGCACCGGTAGCAAGACTGGAATCCATTAGGATACTTTCGGCCATAGCAAGTCATTTGAATTTCAAGTTATATGAAATGGATGTCAACAGTGCCTTCTTGAATGGGATGTTGCAAAAGGAGGTGTATGTTGAACAACCAAAGGGTTTTGTTGATCCTCACAGACCGGATGATGTCTACAAGTTGAAGAGAGCCCTCTATGGTTTGAAACAAGCTCCCAGAGCATGGTATGATAGGTTAACTGCATATCTCATCGAGCATGGATTCAAAAGAGGATTTGCAGATACTACTCTTTTCATACGAAAGGATAAGAATTATTTTGTAATAGCTTAAATTTATGTTGATGATATTGTTTTTGGTGCTACTAATGATTCTCTTGCTCAATCTTTTGTAGATGAAATGAAGAAGATGTTTGAAATGAGTATGGTTGGTGAGTTAACTAATTTCTTTGGATTACAGGTGAAGTAAACGGATTCTGGAATTTACATCAACCAAGCAAAGTATGCTAGAAATCTTGTCAAGAGATTTGGACTTGAAAAGGCTACAGATGCTAGAACACCAATGGCTGTTAATACAAAGTTAACCAATGACCTTTCAGGTGAGTTTGTTGATGTTACATTATATAAAAGCAAGATTGGTTGTCTTTTGTATTTAACTGCCAATCGTCTAGATATTTCTTTCAGTGTTGGTGTATACTCTAGATTTTAATATAATCCTAAGGTTTCACATTTGAATGTTGTTAAAAAAAATCATAAAATATGTCAGTGGAACTTGTGATTATGAATTGTTCTATAGCAAAAAGTCAAATTTGTCTCTTGTTGGATTTTCTGATTTAAATTGGGTCGGCAATACTAATGATAGGAAAAGTACCACTTGTGGGTGTTTTTATGTAGGAGCCAATCTTGTTATTTGAATGAGTAAAAAGCAAATCTTGACATTTGCTTGGATTATTTCATGTTCAAGGAACTTGATTTTAGAATACGCATTCAACAACTCTTCCTTTAGCTCTTCAACTTCACATTTAGCTTCCTTAAGTTGCACAAGTGTGGATTTATGCTCTTCTTCAATTTTCTTCATCTTTCTAACCGCATTCTTTGCAACTTTGGCATATTTGCCACAATCTTCAAGCAACACATCATACACTTCTTGAAGGTTCTTCTCACCTTCATTGAGATACACATCTTCCGAATCATCAACTTCTTCACCTTTGGAATGTACACCTAGCTTATCAACCAACTCGCTCAATTCATATCTAGAGTCAACTGCGATAATTGCCATGAAAGCTTAATAGTTTCCCTCACTGTCACATTCTCCTTCTGCATCGAAATTTGAGTTTTCTGAATCACTAAGGGTAGTTGCAAACACTTTACCCATTCCTCTTAAATAATTTGAACATTCTTTCTTGAGATGTCCATGCCCATTACATTCATATCACATGATTCCTTGAGTTGATGACGAGTCTTTCTCATCCTTCTTCTTGAACTCCCTCTTGTCATTTTTGAAGGATGAGAACTTTCCTTTTCCAAACGACTTCTCATTGTTCGTCATCTTGAGAAATTTTCAGAAGTTCTTCGCAAAAAATGCCACCTCCTTCTCTATGTTGTCTTCATCGGAGGAATCACCCATTTGCTCATTTATAGTTTTGAGAGCAAGGGATTTGCTGGACTTGTGAGAGGGTAGTCCGAGCTCATAAGTTTGGAGAGATCCAATGAGTTCTTGAATCTTTATCTCATCCAAATCTTTACTTTTCTCTATGGCAGTGACCTTAGCCCAGAAACTTTCAGGTAAGGATCTCAAGATCTTTCTCACCACCTTGGCATCTTCAATCTTCTCCCCAAGATTGAGCTTGGCAATCACTATCTCGTTGAGTCTCCCATAAAAGAAATTGAACGACTCATCGTTGCTCATCTTTACTTCTTCAAACCGAGTAGTGAGCATTTGAAACTTGGTGTCCTTAACTTTCTTGGTACCTTCGTAGGTTCTCTCAAGAATGGTCCACGCCTCTTCGGTGGTCTTCACATGTAAAATCCTGTGAAACTCATTAGTAGAAACACCACAAAAAATAGCGTTAATCACTTTGCTATTGGCATTTGCCAAAGCAAAAGCAGCCTTATCCCATTTGGATTTGGCTATAGTGGGTCTTTCCCAACCATTTTCGACGGAATCCCACACCATCTCATTAATCACACACAGAAAAGCACATATACGTACTTTTCAAAAAATATAGTTACTCCCATCAAAATATGGAGGAGCATTAAGGGATTGAGATCTATCTATCTCACTTGGGGTCTAGGATCACACTAGGAAAATGAAATCTTATAAATGTACCCGCTCTAATACTAATTGGAAGCTTGGATTTGTGCTAAAACACAAGAGCTTGTTCAAACCCCCCAATTAAATATTACAGCTAGATTGCTTTTACTCTAACTTAAACTAAGTGCGGCATTAGAGTAAATAAGCGCAATGAACTGATAAAGCTACCCTAAGCCATATTCATCCATCATCAACAATAAAATGAAAGCTTAAAGAGTAAGAAAGAGAAATGCAAATACAAGATAATATCGAGACATGTTATCGAAGAGAAAACTGAAAAACTTAGCGAAAAACCTCTCGGTGACCCTCTAAATCGAAATCGATCCACTAGATAATAAAGTTGGAATACACAAATAACAAATGACCCTCCAAACCTAGTCTACCCCATGTACTTGAGCCCTCCAAGCTCCTACTACAAACTGACTTCTCGAAGCCCTGTCTTCTCTAGCTTTCTGGATCTCGCAATTTAGCCCGATTGCATCTACCAATGAATAGCTCCTTCCAATACTTCCTAGCAGTACCAAAATCTCAATTTACACTTAGTATGAGTATGGTAAGTGTTTGGGTTATCAACCTCTCAAAGATCTAGAGATAAAGAGGTAAGAGTTGAGGAAAACCACAAGGAAATATGTAAATGATTGTGGGTATAATAATCTCTAACTCTCAAGTGTATTTTTTAAGGTTTTCTCTTTGAAAAGTACTCTTTACAATTTGTGGGTAATGAGGGTGTTGGGGGGACCACAATTTGACTCCCTACAACCACTCTAAAAACAGGCTCGCGTGGCGTGATGTTAAATGCTATAAAAGATTTAAGTGTATCTTCTTTATCACTAATTAGTTTTGAGGTAGAATGACATAGCTCACGGTCCGACAAATGGTATCAGAGCCAAGGTCATGGGTTCGAGTCACGGTGTCATTGTGAGGGAGGGATTGTTGGAGGGACCACAATTTGACTCCCTACAACCACTCTAAAAACAGGGCCACATGGCTTGGATTACAGGTGAAGTAAACGGATTCTGGAATTTACATCAACCAAGCAAAGTATGCTAGAAATCTTGTCAAGAGATTTGGACTTGAAAAGGCTACAGATGCTAGAACACCAATGGCTGTTAATACAAAGTTAACCAATGACCTTTCAGGTGAGTTTGTTGATGTTACATTATATAAAAGCAAGATTGGTTGTCTTTTGTATTTAACTGCCAATCGTCTAGATATTTCTTTCAGTGTTGGTGTATACTCTAGATTTTAATATAATCCTAAGGTTTCACATTTGAATGTTGTTAAAAAAAATCATAAAATATGTCAGTGGAACTTGTGATTATGAATTGTTCTATAGCAAAAAGTCAAATTTGTCTCTTGTTGGATTTTCTGATTTAAATTGGGTCGGCAATACTAATGATAGGAAAAGTACCACTTGTGGGTGTTTTTATGTAGGAGCCAATCTTGTTATTTGAATGAGTAAAAAGCAAAATTATGTTGCTCTGTCTACTGTAGAACCAGGTTGTATTGCTATTGGAAGTTGCTGTTCAAAGCTTCTTTGGATGAAAAAGCTTTTGAGTGATTATGGGATATCACAAGACACCATGGTTATTTATTGTTAGGACATACGAGTTTTCACTTGTTAAGAACATATGTCATTTATTTATATAAATTGGCTAATCCTTTGACAAAACGCACTCTACTTGTAATTGGGTAGTTCTAGGTGTTTTTAATACTTTAAGAAACAAGGTTTCAAGTTCAAGTGTTAAAGGCATGCAAGTCTGTCCAAGAATCAAGTGAGAAAATGTTGAATTTTAAAGCTCAAAAGCTGCTCGACACCTCCTCGACACCTGGCTATCTGTTGAGATCTTCAGCTGATACTTATCGCAATCTCGATAGCTTCTCGATAACTGGTCGATCGATCGAGAAATTTTTTGTCCCCTCGACACCTTCTTGACACCTCCTCGATAGCTGCTATCTGTCAAGATTTATTAAATCTCGACATCTTCTTGACACCTCCTCGATAGCTGCTATCTGTCAAGGTTACGGGAATTCAGATTTCTGTTTTTAGGCCAGGCTTTTGTATTTGTGTAGGGTTTCTTTTCTCACAACCCTATACCTATATAAGGCTTATTTTAGAAGCCGTCACGTAAGAGAATACAAGGAGAACATATGCAAAAGGTGATCGATACCTTATTCTCTCTGAAAGAAACTACTGCATCTTTATGCCTTAGGGTTTTGTAACCAAGTGCTTCTTGATCTTCATTATTGATAAAGTGAAGAACTTTGCAACCAACATTCTTCTTCCTTAAGTTGGTGAGTGAGTCACGTACTAGGATTTGTGTAAAGGAGTTAGTCACGTATTGGGATCCATGCAACATCAAAGGGTGGCGTTCATATATTGAAGAGTTCAGAGGTTCTGAAGCGGTAGAAGGTTTTTGCTATGAATTCATCTACGGGGATTGTAGAGTCTAGGAGCAAAGGTTTTGTACTAGATCTGAAACTTCTCTTTACTATAGTGGATTGCCTTTCGGGAAGGTTTCCACCCAGGTTTTTTACTGTGAAACTGGATAGTTTCATTGGTTTTCCTGGCTTATCATATCTTGTCTTATTTACTTTTCCGCTGCATTCATTATTGACATGATATTGATGTTTGTTTGTTTTAACAAGTTTTATTAATAATAAATCTAATTAACAACTTGGGTTTAAAACTTGTTAATTCTAACAACCAGAGTCTAAATTTCCCAACATTTATTGTGATAATTCTAGTGCTATTGATATCTCTAAGAACCCTATTCAACACTCTAAGACTAAACATATAGAGATTAGATATCACTTTATTAGGGATCTGGTTGAAAGAAAGATTGTGGCTCTTAAATATATCCCTACTGAACGCTAGAATGTTGACATCTTCACCAAAACTTTTGATAGAAGTAAGTTTGAGACACTTCGTCAAGTAATTGGTGTGATTCTGTGTCCCTAATCATCTTTGGCTCTTATGGTCCTTGTGCTTCATCTTTCTATTCTTTGTGACCATTCTTTTTTGTTGTTTTTTTTTTCTTTGTTTTTTAGGATTTGCATTGCATAACATTCATGCATTTCATGCTAGATTGTTTTTGTTAATTCTTAAAAAAAAAAAAGTGTTTTGCATTATTTTTCTTGGATTTTAAATCAAGGTTGGCCATTTTATTTTTACATAACATGTTTATGTACCTTGTTTAACTTGGATGAGCTTATTTTATTGCACCTTGCTAGTTTTAGCTTTGTAGTGCATGTTATGTGGGAATTGTTTATAGTTTTGATTACACGATCTTGATCTTGATCTTGAAGTCACATGCTTTTGATTGTAAGGACTAAACAATCCTAAGAAAAAGGCATAAATAACCATCTCACTACTGTTTACTAGCCAATCATGAACACCTTAGTGCATATCATAAGATTTTGTACTCGAGAAAGTGTAGCACATACACAAAAAGAACATTAAGTGTAGCCTCGGTTTAAATAATAAAATTGGTATGTATATTATTGGGCTATAATAAATTCAAAATTAAATAAAATTGGTGTGTACATTATGAGGCAAATCAAGAAACTTACATGATTGCAAGCTTGTTTTCTAGATGTGAGAGTTATATGATGTAACTCTTTAGGTGATAGTCACTGTCAAACTTAAGTGATGAATTTTGCAGAAATTGTGATTGATCACTATTTACTTATCACCTCACATGTATCTCAAGCTATTCTAGTTGCACACACTACACAAGTTATTCTTTGTTAAACTTAGTACATTATATTGTGTGTGAACTTGTTGTGGCCATCCAAGATTAAAATTTCCTTGATTTTGATGCAAAATATGTTTTAATCTTTGAGATTTGAGGACAAATTAATTGAAAATCTTGTTTTTGGAAGATCTGGGTTAAATTCAAGGGTTTTTGAAAAACTTTTCATCTTATACTCATGCATTCCTTTCATAAAACATTGTGCTTTGAGAAGTTTCTGCATTAAAAATGCTTAGTTTTTCAAAAAATTGTTTTTTCCAAATTTTCGATCGATCAAATTTGTCTCTTGACTGATTGAAAATACGATAAAAAACCTTGGTTTGAATCTGCTTGGCTCGATCACTGCTCGATTGATGCTAGATCGATCGAATATAATTTTCGACCGATCGAAAATTGTTTAGAGAGTTTTTTTTAAAAAAAAAAAAAAAAATGTTATAATATTTTCCAGGACTTAAGATCAACTTGTGTTAAATTTCAAAATATGAAACTGCTTAGAATATATGAGCCTGGCTTCTAGAAATTTGGCCAGGTTTCATCCCTATTCCAAAGAGAATAAAATTCCTGTAAACTGTAAAGGCAAAAGCAATGTAACTGATCACTTACTCCACTACTCCT
Organism: Quercus suber; assembly: GCF_002906115.3. Classification (NCBI taxonomy): domain Eukaryota; kingdom Viridiplantae; phylum Streptophyta; class Magnoliopsida; order Fagales; family Fagaceae; genus Quercus; species Quercus suber. The sequence goes on along the minus strand of NW_027069756.1, from coordinate 305,165 downwards.
TAAAATCTAATGCAAAATGCACTCAACCATCCATTACATCGATATTCACTTTTTTAGAGTAGAGAATGAAATGTTCCTATCAGTGATGTGATTCTAGGACACTTGTTATCGCAAAGGAAGAAACTACGCTTGTTTACATCAAAAGAGTTCCAAATTGACATGATTTTTTGGTTGTGAAATCATGTGTATCATATTCACCCTTCACAAATTTGAGGTTCAAAACATACTGTTAATGTTGAATATCCTAAGCCAATGGTCTTACCACTTAACCAAAAAAGAGAGGAAGAATACCATAAATTATACTTGGCAAAATAGTACCCAAAAAATCCCTTCAATTTTGTAAATGAATAATAATAATTAAACTTTGTAACACACTCAACCTTACTAGGGGTCTTGAGTCTCTTGACATGTTCTTAGTCGACCGAGTAGATTGCCTTTGCCTCTTTTCATTGGTAAATCCATTAGCTAGATAGTATTGACTGTGACTTTAAGAGTGACTGTTGCCAATCACAATGTACTATGTTAATGTATATCATCAGATTCATCACCTCTATTTATCAACAGTTTTATTATTATTGGATGGCCAAATTAATTGGGTAATGGGTACCTGACCCTACCCAGCCCAATATTTTCGGGTATTACATAGTTTTCGATGAGAGAATAATTGGGTTAGATTTTACCAGAACCTGAAATTCTAGGATTGGGTTTGGATATTATCCGAACCCAACCCGTACACACACCAAAAAAAAAAAAAAAAAAACGTATTTCTTTTAACAAATACATAGCATAATATAGTCCAGTAGTATTTATTGTCCATGATTCCTCTACTTGATTAGGTTGTCACCTGCTTTAACAAATACATAACATAATATCGTCCAGTAGTATTTATTGTCCATGATTCCTCTACTTGATTAGGTTTTCACCTGCTTTCAATTTTTTTTTTTTTTTTTTTTTGAAGAAAGAGTGTAAAGTTGTGATTTCCAACTATGTTGTGTTGGCTTTAACTCCAAGCCAAATTTGATTGTAATTTCTTCAATCATTTTGCCATTCCACCTTAAAACTAATTCATGATGAGGAAGACACACTCAAATCTTTTATGGCATTTGACATCACGCCATGTGGCCCTGTTTTTAGAGTGGTTGTAGGGAGTCAAATTGTGGTCCCTCCAACAATCCCTCCCTCACAATGACACCGTGACTCGAACCCATGACCTTGGCTCTGATACCATTTGTCAGACCGTGAGTTATGTCATTCTACCTCAAAACTAATTAGTGATAAAGAAGATACACTTAAATCTTTTATAGCATTTAACATCACGCCACGCGGCCTGTTTTTAGAGTGGTTGTAGGGAGTCAAATTGTGGTCCCCCAACACCCTCATTACCCACAAATTGTAAAGAGTACTTTTCAAAGAGAAAACCTTAAAAAATACACTTGAGAGTTAGAGATTATTATACCCACAATCATTTACATATTTCCTTGTGGTTTTCCTCAACTCTTACCTCTTTATCTCTAGATCTTTGAGAGGTTGATAACCCAAACACTTACCACACTCATACTAAGTGTAAATTGAGATTTTGGTACTGCTAGGAAGTATTGGAAGGAGCTATTCATTGGTAGATGCAATCGGGCTAAATTGCGAGATCCAGAAAGCTAGAGAAGACAGGGCTTCGAGAAGTCAGTTTGTAGTAGGAGCTTGGAGGGCTCAAGTACATGGGGTAGACTAGGTTTGGAGGGTCGTTTGTTATTTGTGTATTCCAACTTTATTATCTAGTGGATCGATTTCGATTTAGAGGGTCACAGAGAGGTTTTTCGCTAAGTTTTTCAGTTTTCTCTTCGATAACATGTCTCGATATTATCTTGTATTTGCATTTCTCTTTCTTATCTTTAAGCTTTCATTTTATTGTTGATGATGGATGAATATGGCTTAGGGTAGCTTTATCCATTGCGCTTATTTACTTTTATTCCGCACTTAGTTTAAGTTAGAGTAAAAGCAATCTAGCTGTAATATTTAATTGGGGGGTTTGAACAAGCTCTTTGTTTTAGCACAAATCCAAGCTTCCAATTAGTATTAGAGCGGGTACATTTATCAGATTTCATTTTCCTAGTGTGATCCTAGACCCCAAGTGAGATAGATAGATCTCAATCCCTTAATGCGCCTCCATATTTTGATGGGAGTAACTATATTTTTGAAAAGTACGTATATGTGCTTTTCTGTGTGTGATTAATGAGATGGTGTGGGATTCCGTCGAAAATGGTTGGGAAAGACCCACTATAGCCAAATCCAAATGGGATAAGGCTGCTTTTGCTTTGGCAAATGCCAATAGCAAAGTGATTAACGCTATTTTTTGTGGTGTTTCTACTAATGAGTTTCACAGGATTTTACATGTGAAGACCACCGAAGAGGCGTGGACCATTCTTGAGAGAACCTACGAAGGTACCAAGAAAGTTAAGGACACCAAGTTTCAAATGCTCACTACTCGGTTTGAAGAAGTAAAGATGAGCAACGATGAGTCGTTCAATTTCTTTTATGGGAGACTCAACGAGATAGTGATTGCCAAGCTCAATCTTGGGGAGAAGATTGAAGATGCCAAGGTGGTGAGGAAGATCTGAGATCCTTACCCGAAAGCTTCCGGGCTAAGGTCACTGCCATAGAGAAAAGTAAAGATTTGGATGAGATAAAGATTCAAGAACTCATTGGATCTCTCCAAACTTATGAGCTCGGACTACCCTCTCACAAGTCCAGCAAATCCCTTGCTCTCAAAACTATAAATGAGCAAATGGGTGATTCCTCCGATGAAGACAACATAGAGAAGGAGGTGGCATTTTTTGCGAAGAACTTCTGAAAATTTCTCAAGATGACGAACAATGAGAAGTCGTTTGGAAAAGGAAAGTTCTCATCCTTCAAAAATGACAAGAGGGAGTTCAAGAAGAAGGATGAGAAAGACTCGTCATCAACTCAAGGAATCATGTGATATGAATGTAATGGGCATGGACATCTCAAGAAAGAATGTTCAAATTATTTAAGAGGAATGGGTAAAGTGTTTGCAACTACCCTTAGTGATTCAGAAAACTCAAATTTCGATGCGGAAGGAGAATGTGACAGTGAGGGAAACTATTAAGCTTTCATGGCAATTATCGCAGTTGACTCTAGATATGAATTGAGCGAGTTGGTTGATAAGCTAGGTGTACATTCCAAAGGTGAAGAAGTTGATGATTCGGAAGATGTGTATCTCAATGAAGGTGAGAAGAACCTTCAAGAAGTGTATGATGTGTTGCTTGAAGATTGTGGCAAATATGCCAAAGTTGCAAAGAATGCGGTTAGAAAGATGAAGAAAATTGAAGAAGAGCATAAATCCACACTTGTGCAACTTAAGGAAGCTAAATGTGAAGTTGAAGAGCTAAAGGAAGAGTTGTTGAATGCGTATTCTAAAATCAAGTTCCTTGAACATGAAATAATCCAAGCAAATGTCAAAGTGGAGCACATTAAAGCATGGTAAACATGTTTACATCATCTTAGAATAAAAACCCATTAATCAATTTGGACAGAAACCAACTCAAAAATCAAAAACTCCAAATTCCTATAGTTCCGAAAATTTCCCTAGAAATGCATGAAAAAAGTGGATAAACTAAAAAAGAAAGGGTATAAAGGTCTTACTTGCACTACAAGACAAAAACCTTGAGAAAATTTTGGAGGGAAAACGACAAAAATTTGACTTGAATCTAGATCGGTTGAAAAGAGAGAGAGAAAAGCTTTTTGAAAAGTTTGAAAAAGTGAAGAACATGTGAAAATCCTTTTTTTTTTTTTTTTAAAAAAAACTNGGGGGTGGGGGGGGGGGGTGGTGGGTGGGAGGTTTCTTGGCATATGGTAGTAAAGAAGTGACAAATCTTGTCTATATTTTGCAGCCAGCAGAATCAAATATGCAAAGCACAGGGTTGATACGCTTGACCCTGAAAACTGTTCATATGCTTTAGCGTGATTGAAGGTGAAGCTTTGACTGACATAGCAAGTATTTCTACTGAGGTCAAGTTTGTGCAAGCCCTGTGGAGGATCCATCATGAAGAGCACCACCAAGTACCAGACAAAGGGTGACTTTCAGCTCAAGGAGGAACAAATCCAGGCTGCTATAGAAAAGGGCACTGGACTTTTCAAGGCTGTTGAGGCCTACCTTTGGCACACCCTGATCTCTACAACTAAACCTTGTGTTTATATTGGTGTGTCCCATTCGCAGTTTAGGTTGCGGCTTTTTCTTTTTATATTTTTGTCAAGTCAAAATTTGTCCTTTGGTTTGCTAATAAAGAAGTTTGTGGTTGTCATTATCTGCTAGCTTGAGAAGTTCAAGTTGACAATTTGGGAAGTCAATAATGTGTAATTTTTTCAATAAATATATATAATGAGAATGAATCATTGTATTGCTTACAAATTGTGAGTGCATTTATTTCTCTTAGGAAATCCAAACAAAAAATTTAATTTCCAAGTTTGAACCATTTAAACATCTTTGACATTTAATTAGGTACAGAGCTCTGCATTGCAGCACTAAATAATAATACATAAATAATGATTTCCAAGCAATTAGCTATGAAACTTGTTGGCCCAAGAAATATCCGTAAATCATGATTTCAACACTATTGATCACTAAAATAAGTACTCAAATATTTGCAAGGTCAAGTCATGGTGGTACTAATAAGTTACTAACAGATTATGAGGAGCAGCATTTTGTTATAATATTTTCCAGGACTTAAGATCAACTTGTGTTAAATTTCAAAATATGAAACTGCTTAGAATATATGAGCCTGGCTTCTAGAAATTTGGCCAGGTTTCATCCCTATTCCAAAGAGAATAAAATTCCTGTAAACTGTAAAGGCAAAAGCAATGTAACTGATCACTTACTCCACTACTCCTTAAAATCTAATGCAAAATGCACTCAACCATCCATTACATCCGATATTCACTTTTTTAGAGTAGAGAATGAAATGTTCCTATCAGTGATGTGATTCTAGGACACTTGTTATCGCAAAGGAAGGAACTACGCTTGTTTACATCAAAAGAGTTCCAAATTGACATGATTTTTTGGTTGTGAAATCATGTGATCATCATATTCACCCTTCACAAATTTGAGGTTCAAAACATACTGTTAATGTTGAATATCCTAAGCCAATGGTCTTACCACTTAACCAAAAAAAGAGAGGAAGAATACCATAAATTATACTTGGCAAAATAGTACCCAAAAAATCCCTTCAATTTTGTAAATGAATAATAATAATTAAACTTTGTAACACACTCAACCTTACTAGGGGTCTTGAGTCTCTTGACATGTTCTTAGTCGACCGAGTAGATTGCCTTTGCCTCTTTTCATTGGTAAATCCATTAGCTAGATAGTATTGACTGTGACTTTAAGAGTGACTGTTGCCAATCACAATGTACTATGTAATGTATATCATCAGATTCATCACCTCTATTTATCAACAGTTTTATTATTATTGGATGGCCAAATTAATTGGGTAATGGGTACCTGACCCTACCCAGCCCAATATTTTCGGGTATTACATAGTTTTCGATGAGAGGAATACCCCCCCCAAAAAAATAAATAAATAAATAAATAAATAAATAATAATAATAATCTAATATCTTGTTTGTAGTTTTGGCCTTGTTTACATCTTGTGGTCACATATAGTAATTTTCTTTGTATATTTCACTCAAATGTAACTTTAAATACCATCAAATTACATCTTAGATATTAATATTGAAGCTGACCTTCGCCAAAGGTAATCTTCTTGATGGTTCCAGGTCCTCCATTTCCTTCAATTATTTCAATGGACTTAACGCCGTGTGGTAGAACCTTTGGGATGAGGTTGTCAGAATCAAGGACAAAGGCCTTGAAAAGCCTAGCTGGGGGGATAACTGAGGTTTCCTGAGATTCATGAGTGTAGACACCCATTATGGCTTAAAAGAATTTTGTAGTGATCAAAGGAAAAATGTGAACTATAAGGAGCGTTTTGATGAGTTTGAAGATGAGAGAGATGTGAGTACTGAAGGAGTAGAGGGTAGCTTTTATAGAGTGATAAGGAGGCTCAAGGTTACCTGGCATGAAAGTTTCAATAATAATTTATAGTCAAAGGAACCTCGTTTAGAAATTGTTCCAATTGCTATCGAAAGTTCGAAACCATGTCAAATTTTTGTATTTATTTCACATGAGTCTATTATTAACATTATCTATTTTTATTACATTTCAATCACAATGGATCACGTCAAACAGTTATAAAAACAATTGTGAAAACTTCCGCATTTCTAGATTTATTTTACGTATAGTTTGGAGGAAAACTAGTTGCACCATAACTCTTGTGATAATCCTGGAGGAGTTATTAGTGGAGCAACTGGAATACAAAAGCATAGGCGGTCTTACAATTGAAGACAAGATTAATTGACCATGTCATCAACCTGAATTGGTAAATATGGATTTTTGCTCATATATTAGTGAAGGACCAAGATTGTTTCAAATCAAAATTATTTATTCTTTACGCACACCATGTGAAAAATATGGATGTATAAGGATTGTGGATTGTGAAGGTAATAATTTTTCTTCACAGGATCTCCCTTTTTTTTTCTTTTTTCTTTTTTTTTTTCTTTTTTAAGGAGAAAACTATTCTTTACAGGATCCTAGTTTGATAAAGTAAAGCCAACTCATTTAGAAGCAAGTATTTTATTGTTAATAAAATACAAATTTGACACATCATGTTTGTCAAGTTTGTGGGGGTAAAAATGCCTCCTTATAAATAACATATATTGACTTATAAAAGAAAAAAACATATATTGAAATAAGAATTCATTTTACTTTATCTTTTGCTAAGACGCAAAATCTAAACATTTGATGGATGGCGCATTTTAACATCTTAATCTTAATTGGTAGCTCCAGACTCAAAGTGTCTATGTTAATCAACAACGGCTGATTAGTATAATAATAAATAAATAAATAAATAAATAAAATTATTGATTAATAGAGATGATGATATACATCAACATACTGTATTATGATTGGCAACAGTTACTCTAAAAATCATCACAATCATTACTGTAAGGTCCATATATTTTGGTATTGTCAAACAGGCAAAATTATGTGTCTTTAATTGAATTTTAATGTATCTTAAAGTTGTAATTGAATATCAAGATTAAGACACAAAGTCTGCTCAAGAAAAGTTTAAGAAAAGTGAATGTTCAGCATATGCCTCGATACCTCCACAATACCTCTCAATACATCGAGCCCTCTAGGCCACTTTCAGTCTCCTTAATAGCAAGTTTGATATATCTCGATATTACTCTTGATACCTCTCAATATATCAAGTTTCGTGTTTTAGCAAAAATCGACAACACAAAAAAACCCATAACTTGTTCGTTTCATGCCCGATTTGAGATCCGTTTGAACTAGTATTTAAAGGATATTATAATCCATCTATTAGAAGGATTTTTAGAGAGAGAAAAACTCCATTTGTGAGGCTAGGGTTTTTGTAACAAAATTCTCTCAATTTCATCATACCAGAGAGTTTCAAGTAATTATGAAATTCTATTCATGAAAAACCTAAAGTCATAGCATGTAGCAACCACACTGACTATCAAGAATTTCTTGGAGTCAGTCTGAGGTTCTAATTATAATTTTGGGTGTGTCATCTATGAAGGCATTCATATGTTGAAGAGTTCAGAAGTTCTAATGCGATAGAAGGTTTTTAATGTAACTTTATCTACTAGAATTGTAGAGTCTAGGGACAAATGTTTTGCACTAGATCTTAAGCTTCTCATTATTATAGTGGATTGTTTTTTGTGAAGGTTTCCTTTTCGGTTTTTTAAACCATGAAACTTATATGTTTCATTAGTTTTCATGAGTTGTCATATCTTGTTTTATTTACTATTCCGTTATGCATGATATTGATGTTTGTTTGTTTAATCCAAGACTTTTCATAATATATTTAATTAACAACTTTGGCCTCAAAACTATTTAATTCTATCAACTAGTGTCTAAATTTCCTAACCATTACTATCTTGCTAATGGCTTTAACTACGAAAAGAGGCCAGGGCAATCTAGTTGGTTATCTTACTGAAAATTTTGGTTCAATGCACCTAGACAGGTTATGTGATAAAACCTATCCATATACATTGAATCTATCTTTCGATTTTAATACATTAGATAACTTTATTGGGACCTCTCCAATGGTTGACTAACATGTCAAGACCCCTAGATGTGTTGAGTGTATTACAAAGTTTAATTGTTATCATTCATTTACAAAACTGAAGGGATTTTTTTGGATACCATTGTCAAGTATAATTTATGGTATTTAGCCTCTGCATTTTTGGTTAAGTGATAAGACCATGGCTTATGATATTCAAAATTAACAGTGTGTTTTGAACCTCAAATTTGCGAAAGGTGAATATGATACACATAATTTGACAACCAAAACATTCATGTCAATTTGGGACTCTCCTGTACAAACACGAGTAGTTTCTGTTTCTCCCTCTGCGGTAACAAGTGTCCTAGAATCACATCACTGATAGTAACATTTCATGCCCTACTCTTAAAAGTGAATATCAGATGTAATGGAAGGATGAGTGCATTAGATTTTTAAATAGGAGTAATGGAGTAAGTGATCAGTTGCATTGCTTTTGTCTTCACTCTACAGGGGCTTTTCCTCTCTTTTGGATAGGAATGAGACCTGGCCAAATTTCTAGAAGCCAGCCTCATCTTCTAAGCAATTTCATATTTTAAATTTAATACAAGTTGATATAAAGTCCTGCTTTGCAATGAAATTTTTAATCAATCAACAGACAACGAATTGACATCTACTATTTTTGGAAACAAACATCTACTTTATTTTAAAGATATGGTAAATGGTATATTCTAACAAAATGTTACTCCTCCCAATCAAAAATGTTTCTCTCCAAACTACCCTTCAAACACCTCATATATTTTTATATTGGGTGTGAATTTTAAAAATCTAACCGTGTGATTGCATGTTCTTATAATATCCTTCATGCTCACAAAATTCCAAAAAGATCAAAGATCGATTGCTATGTCACCATTTAAATATTTAAATTTCAAGTTTTTGTAATCTAAAATTGTGAATAAAAAATAAGTTTTTTTAATTGAATAATAAATAATATCCGATTTGAATGAAATTTGATATATATATATATATATGTTAATAACATAAAAAACATGCAATTCAACGAATAGATTTTAAAAATTCACATCTAATAAAAAGAAAAAAGTTTTGAGAGAAATCTTGTTCCCCCATCGATCAGTAGATTCAGTACCGCCTTGACTTGACCTTGCAAGTTTTTGAGTACTTAGTTTAGTGATCAATAGTGTGGATATCATGATTTAACGGATACTTCTTGGGCCAACTAGTTTCATAGCTAATACTAGCTTGGAAATCATGATTTATGTATTATTATTAAGTGCTGCAAAGCAGAGCTCTGCACCTCAATGTCAAAGATGTTTAAATTGTTCAAACCATGGTATTTATTATTTTTGTTTGAATTTCCCCAGAGAAATGAATGCACTCACGATTTGTAATCAATAACATGATTCATTCTCATTATATATATATATATATATTCATTGAAACTATTACACAACACTCACTTTCCAAATTTTCAACTTGAACTTCACAAGGTAGCAGATAATCACCACCACAAACTTCTTTATTGGCAAGCCAAAGAAGCAAATTTTGACTAGACCAAAAAAAAAAAAAAAAAAATAGCCACAGCCTGAATTGCCACAAATATAAACACAAGGTTTAGTTGTAGAGATCAGGGTGTGCCAAGAGGTAGCCTTCAACAGCCTTGAAAAGTCCAGAGGCCTTTTCTTTACCAGCCTTGACTTGCTCCTCCTTGATCTCATGGTCACCCTTTGTGTGGTACTTGCTTGTGCTCTTCAAGATGGATCCTCCATCGGGGCTTGCCACAATCTTGGTCTCATAGGAAATTTTTTCTAGATGTCAGACAAAGCATCACCTTCAATCACACTGTACGCAAATGTAAAGTGTTCATGGTTAACTTCATCAACCCTGTGCTTTACATATTTGAATTGGCTGCCTGCAAAATATGGACAAGATTTGTTACTTCTTTACTATCATATGCCAAAAAAGCCCCTCAAAAAAAAAAATTCTAAGATGATGTTTGTAGATTTGGACTTTTTTATATCTTGTGGTCACATATAGTAATTTGCTATGTAAATTTCACTCAAAAGTACTTTTAAATACCATCAAATAACATCTTAGATATTAATATTGAAGCTTACCTTCACCGAAGGTAATCTTCTTGATGGTTCCAGGTCCTCCATTTCCTTCAATTATTTCAGTGGACTTAATGGCCTGCGGTGCAACCTTTGGGATGAGGTTGTCGGCATCTACGACAAAGGCCTTGAAAAGCCTAGCTGGGGGGATAGCAGAGGTGTTCTCAGACTCATAAGTGAAGACACCCATGATGACTTTAAAAGTGTTCTGTAGTGATCAAAGGAAAAAATGAACTATTAAGGAGTGTTTTGATGAGCTTTGAAGATGTGAGAGATGTGAGTACTGGAGGATTAGAGGGTAGCTTTTATAGAGTGAGGAGTAGGCTCAAGGTCACCTGGTATGAAAGTGTCCATAGTAGATCAAAGAGTTTCCGGTAGTTCCAATTTTTTTTTAGATTTCCCACTATGAAAATTGAATAATAATTTCCAATGAATGAAATTTGTAATAATTTATAGTCGAACAAAGCAACTTTAGAAATTGTTTTAATTAATATAACCCAATTGATTCCAAATGTTGTTGCTAACCACAACTATTTCCTGAATATTAAAGTACAAGCTGCTATCAAAACCAAAACATGTGAAATTTTAGTACTTGGATTGTTATAATACAAGTACTTTCTGCGCTTAGTGGCCAAAGTGAGGTCATTTGATATAAGTGTTTTATTAACCCTGCATTTTTAGGATTTTCATGTGTTTGGAAGGTAAAAACTAAAAACTCATTCTTTCTTTTCCCCTTTTTTTGGTTTATAAAAATTATTGGCGTATATAGAAATTGACGATTGAATAATACCCATTTTAATTCTCAACCCAAAAAAAAAAAAAAATTGAATACACATTTTGTTGTTTTGCAATATTCTAATATTTAAGACTTTCTTCTCAATAAAAAAAAGAAAAAACAAATATCCAAGACTTATGGTTATGGAGGCTGTGGCGGGAGCAATTATTGCGGTGATTATAATTATTATTTATTATAATAAATATATTATTTTATTATATTGTTTATATTATTTTATTTTATTAAAAATTAAAATAAAATTATTTATGTTGAATGTTTTGTAAAATATAAAAGTAAAATAAATAAAATAATTTTTTGTGGTCCTAAATAATTAAAATTATGGTTTCGCAAATTTCAATGCCCATTCCTTTATCTTCCATTCAAAGAAAAAGAAGAAGAAGACCGACTTTCATTCAACAAAGGCTGGCGCTCGCCACTCGCCAGCACATTCCATGGCCCACGTAGCCTTTTTTTCAGTAATATTAGAAAATATTTTTATTCTAATATTTTAATTTTTCACATCAAATGGTTGTCCAGTTACAATATATATATATATATATATTTCTATTCATCCAGTGGTTTATTTATTTTATTATTATCTTCTATGCTTTCATAAATCGAGAACAAAATTAAACGAAAAGGTTTTTTTTTTTTTTTTTTTTTTTTGAGGAACGAATAAATGAAAAGGTTAAATTGCAAGTTCAGGGTAAATATTTGGATTTTTCGGATCCTTCCCTCAAAAAAAAAAAAAAAAAAAAAAAAAAAATTGCCCTTAAATGCCAAGTAAAATCAAAATGAGGCAGTTTCAATACAATAAAACTACATCAAGAAATTGGAATTTTCAAAAGGTCGTGGCATGATTAATTTAACAAGGTTTTTTTTAGAAGAATTTATTTAACAAGTTGATTATTAATTTTGTGGTAAAATCATTTAAGAGGTCTAATTTTTCCTCTCAATAACTATTTTGACTTAAGCCTACTTACTATTGAAGGAGTGAGTAATGCAATGAAGTGGTGTGCAAGTTTTAGTCCAACAGCCATTGAGTATATCATATACCAGTACCATATCAAAAAAGTTTAACGCAAAAATTTAACAGAATTCACGTTATACAAAAATGGTGTCTTAGAAACACTATTTCAATTCCACAAATTAGTTTGGATATCTCTAAGGCAAAAATTCTTCATTTTATATAAAAGTCGTGTCTTAGAAACATCATCTCAATTCAAATATGAGTTTGGATATTAAACATCCACCATTAAGGCAAAAATTCAATCTTATTCATGTTATTTTGAAATGAATCTTAAAACATAATTTCAATTCTACATATTAGTTTGGATATCAAACATCCAAATCTTTAAGGTTTAGATATCACTAAAGCAAAAATTTAATAGAATTCTTGTTATATAGAAATCGAGTCTTAGAAACACTATTTCAATTCTACATATCAATTTGGATATCAAACATCCAAATTTTTAAGTTTTGGATATCTCTAACACAAAAATACAATAGTATTCTTGTTATACAGAAATAATGCCTTATAAACACAATTTTAGTTTAACATCAAAATCTAAATAGCGTAAATTGTGGATGCTTAGGGAAAGTGAGGGTGAAATTAGAAGATTGTTTTATCATATTAATATAGATTTTTCTCTTTCGACTTCCCTTTCAAAAAACCATTAATACCCAATGTAAAGTTGTAATTTTCAATTAATTTTTGTTGGTATTAATTCAGTGTCAAATTTGATTGTATTTCTTCAATCATTTTCCTGTATTTTTTAAGGATCAAATGTAAAGGACTTAGTGTAGAAATTGGTGAAGAACTGTGAAGACAGAGTATCTTGGGATTGGCTTGCGATTGGTGCAACCCATGAAAAGCCACGTGAGGAGCACATAAGGAAGTTCAAATGACTCAAGTGTCAGGTGTGCTTCACGAGTGTCTCGCGACTTGGCCAACCCACAAGATACACTGACAGACTATTTTTTTTTGTGCATTCCTCATTTCTTTACCTATACTATAAAAACCCACATTACCCACAAAATTGTAAGAAGAGTTTCAGAGAGAAGACCCTAGAAATCCATTTGATAGTTAGAGATTGCAAAATTACAATCCTCTACACATTTCTCTTAGTTTTATTCACTCTCTTTCCTCTCTAATTCCTATCTTTTGAGAGGTTCTTAACCCAAACGCAAACCACACCAATTCTGAGTGTTATTAGTTGTTTTGGAGCTTTTAGGAAGTATTAGGTCATGCCATTCCATTATGGATGCAATTGGTGATAATTGTAGGCTACGGAAAGCTAATGAAGATAAGGCTCGGTGAAGCTCATTGGTAGCTAAAACTCAGAGGGTCTAAGTACAGAGGATAGTTTAGGCTTGGAGGGTTTATATTGTAATCTTTGTAATCCAACTTATTTACTAGTGGATTGATTCAGCTTGGAGGGCCGTAGAGAGGTTTTTATGCCAAGCACTTCTGCTTTCTTCTTTGATAACACATTGCGGTGTTATCTTGTGTTTGCTTCTCTCTTCCCTTTACTCCTTGTGTTTTATACTTAATTGTCAATTATGTATACCCATGCACTAGGTAAGAGTCTCAGTTGATTGCGTATTGATTACTCTTATTCTGCATTTAATTGAGTAGATTAAAAGCAGTTAAGCTGTAATTTAAAAACTGAGGGATCTAAACTAGCTTTAGTATTTATAATAGTGAGCTTTCACCCAAAACCCAAATGTTTATTTTCAATTACCCCATTGCATTCCCTTAAGCTAGGAGATCGGCTAGACCATAATAGCTCCTCTCTTGAAAAGCTCGGCTGGACCCTTGGGGAAAAGAGAGGGTTGTGTCTTTAGCTGAGCCCACCTCTTCCATTGCCACTAGAGCATTCTCTTGCTCTTCAAGAACACAACCAACCTCCATCATCCATGCTCTTCAAGAACCACCAATTGTGAACTTGGGAGAAAGAGTAACTTGAGTATGATATTAGTAAGTGTTTGGTCATTTGATTGACTTATTCTTAGATAATATGAAGAATGCTTACTTGAGATAAAGTGTCTTTATATGTTATATTAATTATTCAAAGAAGCTTTCCAAGATATTCATCTTCCCAACAGAATATTTTTGTATGGAGGGTGGCAAATAGAAACATAGATTATTGTAATTGGCTAGAACCATGATATTGTATTTAAATAGGAATATAATCAAAACTTTACCATTAAAGATTTCGACGGAGGTAGTAGGCTGGTGGTATCTCTCTCTGTGTCGCTCAAGTTTTGGAATCTTTGTCTTTTTCTTTTTTTCTTTTTTTTGAGAAGACATATTTCACATAAAAAAAAAAAAAATCAGATTTTCATTTAGTAAATTGTGCATGCATGCTTTATCATCCTACCATATATTACTATTCTTGTAAAATGTAATTTAGTTAATATTACCTACATCATTCCTAGCCATTTGAATGTTGATTGTTATATACATTCTAATTATCCGCCTAGAATCTTGATAAGAGTGCTCCTATTGCCCCATTATCAATGGTCAGAAAACTTCATAAAAATCTCTCTACCAATTGTCCCAAGTCTCAACAATCTCTCAATTTTCTAATTTCACCTCCAAATTTGTCCTCAGATGGGACCACCCTGGCCTAAAAAAAATTATATATAATAATTTAAAATTTTTTATTTGTCTACCCTTCAAAAAAATTTTGAGAACACCCTCAGTTTGTTTTATGCAAATAAAATTAAATTTTGGAGGATTATTTGTTCTACTTTCAAGCAAAAAGAAAAAGCCCAAAAAAATTTTAAACTAAAATTTGAAAAATATAAAATAAAAAATAAAATAAAATTGTAACATAGCAAGCCCACCCCAGGGAAAAAAAGCCCAACATTAATCCTAAAAAAAATAACCCTAAACATATTTTTAAATCAAAATAATTAAAAAATTTATTAACTAAATACCCAACCAGGCCAACCCAAATGGATTCTTAAAAAAAAAAAAAAAACTAACAAAAACCCAATACACATCCGCCAATTGATCAAATGGTAACCTAAAGGAAAAAAAACCTCATCAACGACAATGACTAACAGACCAAGCACATCAGCACCTCTGCCTCAAACTCAAGCAACAGAGCACATCACATCGCATCAGGCCTCAAACTTGAGCAACAGAGAACATCGGGCATTGGAGATCGGAGATCGGTCCGATCAGATTAGAGATTGCTTTGCTTGCAATGTCAACGCTTGGCCTTGAGTCCTCGCCTCAACGTACTGTCGCGATGCCGCCCCTCAGGCCTCCCTAAAGGTATTTTAGTTCTTTACACTTTACTTCTCTCTTTTTTTCTCTTACATCTTTGGGTTTGGTATGGTCTGAGAGTGAGAGCGAAGATCTCAATCTCTCTCTCTCTCTCTCTCTTTCTCTCCCTCTTTGAACTAAATGAGAATCTCTCTCTCTTTATCTGATTCTCTCTCTTTCTCTTTGAACTGTAATTTCCTTTACAGCTTTACTTTATAACTTTATTTGCCCATGTTTTGAATTTATCCGTTGATGAGTTTGTCTTTTTGTGTATTGTGAATTTATCCGATTGGCTGTCGTGACTCTTACCTATTGAATGGGGGGTGGATAGTGGCCATGGGGCTATGGAGTGGGATATTTGAATTAGGGAAGTTCGGCATGCAAAGGCAATAAAGGCTAACCAATACATTATAAAAGACAAAAATTAAATTATTTTAGACACTAGGTAGTGGGTTGAGCCGTGGATAATGCACATGGAGTGTGTGTTAATACACAGTGGGGTGTGTGCTAAAGTGTTAGTAGTTAGTAAAGAAAAATAATGAAGCAACTAAACAACAATAATAAATAATTTAATTAACCAAAACATTATAAAAGACAAACAAATTAAATTATGTTAGGCTAAACAACAATTAATAATTTTATAATTAATGAAACAACAATACAACAAATTGTAGTTTATAAAAGACAAAAAAATTAATGAAACAACTAAACAACAATAATTAATAATTTTATCAATATTTCAAATGAACTTATAGTTTATTGTTTATTCTTTCGCTTGAATTATGGACAAATATTTGATAAGAAAATCATGTACCCAAGATTCATCTCCTGTGCAAGATTCATCCAAATCATGTTGACTTTAACTTAGAAAATCTTCCTTCAGATCCTAGGCTATGAGAAAAGATATCATCTTATCATCCTAATAATCATGATGAAATAACAAGATTTTATTTATAAAAAGGCCCTTGTCAACCTGTTCTCCAAAACCATGATTACCCTCTAATAGATTTTTTTGGAAAGCCCCATCGATTTAGATCCAAATGGTATGTAAATAGAAAGTGGTTGGACTATAGTATAGACAAGGATGCAGTATTTTGTTTATATTACAACCTATTTGGGCAAGATGTTGGTAAGTAAGGAGGAGGTGAGACTTTTGTAACAAAGGGATTCAAACTTTGGAAGCAGAAAGAGAAGTTAAATTCCTATGTTTGAGAAGTTAATAGTGCTCATAACCAAGCTGTCAAGAAGAGTGAAGATCTAATGAAGGAAAAGAAATACATTTAAAGTGTTTAGGTTAAGCAATCAAATCAAGATAAAATAGAATATCGGGTTCAATTAAATGCAATAGTTGATTGCATAAGATTCCTTTTATGTCGGGAATTAGCCTTTCGTGGTCACTATTAGGTTCTAAAGATTTAAGAATTTATGTATTTAGAACTCTAATGTATAATGTTGGCAAACCATGATCAAAACAGGTTGTTTAGTCTTGTTTAGGCTTGATCAAAATTGTGTCTTTTATGTAAAGTTGGAATCAAGCTGATGCAGAAGTTACTATGCATTTCGGCCTGGATCGATTAATTGAAACTTAGGCTCAATCAATCGAAAATCGAGCAGAATGCGTTTTTCTGCAGAATTTCAACTCAGCTCTATTTCATTTAAAACGTTTAGGGTTTTATGTTTTGCCCTAAGTATATAAGGCAAACCTTAGCCACATTTTAGAGGTTGCTCATATTGCTGTTTGTGTGAATCTCTTGTCAAATCTGAGAGGAGCCTTTCTTCACACAAGTTTAGGATTATCAAGGAGGAGATTTTTTCAAGAACTCGATGATCATTCAGTTGCTATCATAAAAGCTTAAAGATACACAAGCAGGAGTGCTTGTACTTGCTGGAGAATCCAAGAAAGAAAGAGTCCGTAGTTTCGGAGCTTGCACGTGGTCGTGTCAGTAAGTTTCTACTGATGGGTTGCAATAGAATGTTAGTGATCTAGATTCTATTGTAAAACTTCGATTCTTTCTATAGTGGATTCAAGTTTACCTTGAGGATAGTCAGGTTAAATCCTTCCTAGGTTTTTTACTAGTTTGGTTTTCTAGGATGATCATATCTTTAGGTTATTTATTTTTCCGCTGCTATATATGATATGATTGTTTGATTGTGATAACCTAGATCTGGAATTTGGACTAAGTAATAACTTGATTAATTAACTAGGTTAATCTGGTTGTGTTTTAAGGGGTCTAAAAACATACAAGTAGTATCAGAGTGGGTAGCTTTTTGTTTGTTGATTTTTTGATCTCTAAGCTGATCCTTGACCCTTGTTGTCATGAAACATGCGCACTCTCTAGTTATTCCTCCTCACTTTGATGGGAATAATTATGCTTATTGGAAAGTAAGTATGAAAACATTTCTAAAATCTATTAATGAGAGAGTTTGGAACTCTGTTGAGTACGGATGGGAGAAGCCCACTACTCTTGTGAGTGAGTGGCAAACTTCTCAAAAAGAAACAGCTGCGTTCAATAGCAAAGATATGAATGCTATCTTTAACGCTATTTCTATGGAGGAATTTAAGAGAATCTCTAATGTTGAGGTTGCTCACACTACTTGGTAAATCCTCCAAACTGTGCATGAAGGCATAAAGACTTTCAAAATAAATAAGTTGCAGCAATTAACTTCTAGATTTGAGAGCATTAGAATGTCTGATGATGAATCCTTTGATGATTTTTATGCTAAACTTAATGACATTATTAATTCTGCATATAACTTGGGTGAAATTTATGATCAACCTAAAATTGTTAAAAAGATTCTTAGATCTTTAACTGAAGATTTTAGACCCAAAGTGACTACCATAACTGAAAGCAAGGATGTGGATTCCATCCCTATTGATGAACTTGTAGGATCTCTTCAGTCCTATAAGTTAGACCGACCTAAAACTAGCAAATCCAAGTCAATGGCTCTTAAGTTAGTTAATGATGTTGAGATTGGTGGATTTGATGATGAGCTCTCTACTATAGAGATCGCTTAACTTGCCAAGAATTTTAGAAACTTTCTTAGGAATAGTAACAGAAGAGCAAGAGGTACAAACACTGCTGAACCTAGAAACTTTAGGAAGAATGATCCCACTAAGGTTAACAACAATGAAAAATCTAAAGAAAAAGTTAGTCAATCTTCAAATAATTCTTAGTGATAATGAAGTTTCTGATGATAATGAAGTCTAAGGGGAAGGCTATGGCTGTAACCCTTAGTGATAATGAAGTGTCTGATGATGAGTCTGGATGTGATGAGAATGGAAACTTCATTACTTTCACTGCTACCACTGTAGTCAATGAAAGTGTGTCTGTTAAAGAGAACCCTTCTGATTGGGAACTCTCTGATGATACAGATCTTCAAGAAGCCTACAATAAACTTTACAAAGTTGCTGCAAAGGATGCCATGAATATTGAATTAGGCTTAAAGAAAATTGCATCTCTTGAGCTTGATAAGAAAAAATTGCTTGTTAAACTGTTTGATTCTAATGAACTTTTGAACAATGTGAAAACTGAGAATATGCTTTTGCTTGATAAAGTTAAGAAATTGGAACTTGATTTATCTGTTGCTAGATCTGCAAGTTCTAAACTTGATCATATGCTGAGTGTTCAAAAGGCTCCTTCTGACAAATCTGGATTAGATTTTGTTGAAAGCATCTCTGTATCTGCACCAAATTCCACAAACTTTGTTCCTTCTTCTTCCTCTAAACTCCTTGTAAGTGAGGTTGTGAATGAGACTGCTAAACCTGTAGAGGTCACACCTCCTAGGAAGATTAGGATTGATCTGAAAGAGTCTAAACCTAAAGAGTCTACCCTTTCTAAGGACAAGATGCATGGTAAGCCTATTTGGGTTTGTCATTTTTTGTGGAAAGTCCAAACACATTCGTCCTAACTGTTACAAGCTGCAAGCAGCTAAGCGAGGAAATAAGCCGAAAATGTCTAAGCTGAAAGTGTCTATGCCTCAAGCACAAGATCCTATGGCACTTATTGGTGAATTAGTAAAGGCTTTAAACCTTCATTCCAATTCTGGAGTTGGAAATCACTCAAATTTGAATAAGAATTCCAATGCTTGAAGTGCATATAAAAAGTTTTGGATGCAAAAGGCTCGATCTAATTGAGTCATTTTGACATGGTCCTTGTGCTTCATTACTTTACCCTTTGTGACCTTTTGTTCTTTGGTTTCTGTTTTTCTTTTTTGTTTCTAGGATTTGCATTGCATAACATTCATGCATTTCATTCTAGGACTGTTTTTTTTTTCTTTTCAAAATAAAAAATAAAAAAAGAAAAAAGAAGCAAATTTTGTTTTGTATTTATTCTCTTAGTTTTTGAAAACAAGGTTAGTCAATTTATTTTCACATAACATGTCTTTGTACCTTGTTTAGCTTGAATGAGCTTACTTATTACACTTTACTAGTTGAAACTTTGTAATGCATGTTGTGTGGGAAAGATGTTTATGGTTTTTGATCACTTTGTCTTGATCTTGAAGTCACACATCTTTGATTGTCGGACTTAAACCTTTTGAGAAACGCATAAATAACCATCTCACCACTATTCACTAGCCAATCATGAATACTTTAGTACATATCGTAAGATTTTGTGCTCAAGAAAGTGTAGCACATGCACAAAAAAAACATAAGGTGTAGCCTCGGTTTAAATACTTAAAATTGGTGTGTACATTATTGGGCTTAAAGCTAAATCAAATAATTAAAATTGGTGTGTATATTATCCCAACTATTTTATTAAGTTTCTGAACAACTAAAATTGGTGTGTACAATATGAGGCAAATTTAAGAAACTTACATGATTGCAAGCTTATGATCTAGGAGATGTGGGAGTTATATGATGTAATTCTTTAGGTGATAGTCTTTTTCAAATTCTATGTGATGAATTTTGTAGACTTTGTATTTGATTCCAATTCACATATCACCGCACATGTATCTCAACCTTTTACTAATTGCACACACTACACAAGTTACCTTCTAAACTTTGTACACATTATTGTGTGTGTTTTTGGTTTAACCAACCAAGTTTGAAATATCTTAAGTTTTTATGCAAAACATATTTAATTCTTGAGAATTCAAAAGGAAAATGTGTGAAAATCTTAATTTTGGGAAATTAGGTTTAAAAACTTGTGTTTTTGAAAAGCATTTTATCTCATACTCATACATGTTATTCATAAAATTCATTGGTTTGAGGAGGGTATGCATCAAAATCCATTGTTTTTCAAAAACTTATTTTTTTTACAATTTCGATCGATCAAACCTATTATTCGATCAATCGTAGTTGGGATTAAAAATTTATGTGAGCCTCTGTCTGTTTCGATTGATTTTTGATAATCGAAAATCATGAATAAGGTTTTTAAAAAATCTGGGTTTGACTTGTTCAACATCACTTTTTCAAAAGTTTTTAAGCTTTTCTCTCTCTCTCTCTCTCCGATTCAGACTAGGCTCCACATCAAATTTTTGTCATTTTCCTCTGAATTTTTTGCAAGGTTTTCCTCTCTCAAGCTTGGTAAGTCCATTATACCCTTCTTTTTGCATTTTATTTCATGTTTTCATGCATAAATTCATGCATTTATTTGGGATTTTTGGACCTATTCCAAATTGGGGTTTTTTGATGAATCAAGCCTTATTTTCTAAAATTGATCATTGGGTTTTTGTGCTAGGATGTTATAAACTTGATCTTGATTGGTTAATTTGATCTATTTTGTGATTTGTGAGAAATTGGATTTTCTAGGGCTTGAATGTACCCGAATTGGGGATTTTGTTCAAATTGAGTTTAATTGATGAAATTGGCTTGTTGAATTGATGTAATTGATCATTATATTATGTATTCTAGCTTGTGTGATGATCAATTGTCAAAATTTTAAAACAACAAGTGGTTTTCAAATTTTTGGGGTTTTTTTTTTAGAAATTTTACTCAAGCCAATTTGTGAATTTGAACTTAAATTGAACTGTTTTACTGCATTAGAACATGCATCATGACATTTAATGTTCATGCATTCATATAGATTTTTGTTCTATATTTTTTTGTGCTAACTTGCATCTGCCTTGGTTTATGCTTTGTTTTCGTTCTTTTGGTTTTTTTTTTTTTGGTGTCTTTGTCCTTTTCTTAGAATCATGCCTAGGAAGACTAGAGCTCATAGGTCTGTTCCCCCACCTTCTCCTCCCCCATCTTCTGTTGATCGTGAGAAGTTTCCTAGTGAGAAAAACCAAGAGATTTTTGAGACAGTGAACCTTAGGAGAAAGATATGGGCTGAGCGTTTTGTTGTGTTAGATGAGCTTGATCCTGCGATTAGGGCAAATTTTGAGTGTCGGGCCTGGTTACCTCTGTTGGATATTTCTGATCCTCTTCATCCAGCTACCCTGATTAGAGAGTGCTTTTCGAACATCTCTATCCACATCTATGATTCCAACACTTTGGTAAAGAGTTGGATACGGGGTGTAGAGTACACCATTACTCCTACTGTAGTGGTTGATGCTCTAGGGGTACCTTTGGTCCAGCACCCTGTTTACCTTTATGATGAGTCTCCTATTTTGAGTGATGTCATGTCATACATCACTGGGTCTACTATCCAGTGGGGTTCTAATCGTCGGATCACCACTGCTGAGCTATCTGAGTTGCACTATCTCTTCTTTAGGATAGCATGTCGTTCTATATGGCCCATTTCTCATCTTCACACCATTCCTCTTGAGTAGTGTGTCTTTTTGTACGCTCTTGTTACTGATGCTCCTATTAGTTTTCCTCACTTGTTTCTTCATTCTTTGAACGAAGTTGATAAGAGTTCATCTTCCTCTCATGCTCTTGTCCATCCCATTTTTATTTATAGGATTTTGTTATATCTTGGTCTAGATGATTTCCCTTCTTCTAAGCCCATACATGTTATTGCTCCCATAGGTGCGTCTTTTCTTAGATGGAGGGCTGCTCATCTTCAAGCTGGCTCTAAACACCTTAGGTCTGAGCCTTCTGGTACTACACCTCCTCCTTCTTCTTCTACAGGTCCTGCTGGTGAGGATGTTGCTGATCCTGTTGGTGATGCTGCTGCTACTGATGTTCTTCCACCTCTTTCGGATGACTTCGATATACGTCGTACCTTGGAGACTGTCATGACCATTCAGGTAGCTCATGGTCAGATTTTGGTGGACTTGCTGGATGAGATTCGAGCTTTGCGAGCTGACTTAGCCCATCTTCGTTCTCCTTCACCACCTCCTTTTGATGATGGCATGTGATTATCCTTTGGCATTCCATCACAAAAAGGGGAAGTAGAGTTTTGACACTCGTAGAGGATTTTTTGTTTTTAGGGGGAGTATTTATTTTTTGTTTTGCGGAGCTAGTGGAGATATTAGATTGTATCTAGCTGCTTCACTTTGTATATCATTTTTGGAGCTATTCATGTTAGGGGGAGATACATTTATTTTGATATATATGATTCTTGTTTCTTGTGTTCACTGCTTATTGTGAGTTATTCATTGATATATGTCTTTATTATGTGTTATGTGAATCATACAAGAATGTTTTATTTTATTTTTTGTATCTAACTGAAGGGGAGAGTTAGTTTACATATCTGTTGATTTACTGTTTTTCTGTCACACATGCGTTTATGCGTTTGTTGAGTGTTTCAGGAATATACAGGTTGATTCAATTGAGCTACTGTCTACACTTGCAACTGATGGATAGTAGTTAAAATTGAATTCATGTTTATGAGCATTATTTTTGTAAAGGGCTTTTATTTGTAAACTTTGAGGTTTTAATTTATGTTTTGTCACGGATTGCCGAAGGGGGAGTTTGTTAGGCTCTAAAGACTTAGGATTTGATGTATTTAGAACTCTAATGTGTAATGTTGGCAAACCATAATTAAAACAATATGTTTAGTCTTGTTTAGGCTTGCTCAAAGTTGTGTAATTCATGTAAAGTTGGAATCGAGAGGCTGTAGATGCATTAGTGCATTTCGGCCTGGCTCGATCGATCGAAGGATAGACTCGATTGATCGAAAGTCGGCCAAAATTTTTTTTCTGCAGAATTTCCAACTCAGCCCTATCTCATTAAACGTATAGGGTTTTATGTTTTTGCCCTATGTATATAGGGCAAAACCTTAGCCACATTTTGAGAGTTGCTCTAGTTGTATTATTGCTTATATTTTGCGGTTTGTGTGAATCTCTTGTGAGATCCTTGAGGAGCTTTCCTTCACATAAACTTAGGGTTTTCAAGGTAGAGATATTATCAACACCTTGATGATCAACTCAGTTGCTGCCATTGGAGCTTAAAGAAACACAAGCAGGAGTGCTTGTACCTGATTGGAGAATCTAAGAAAGAAGGAGTCCATGGATTCGGAGCTTGCACGTGGTCGTGTCAGTAAGTTCTACTGGTAGGTAGTATTAGGAAGTCGAGCGTGGGTGGTTGTAAGTCCTTTTGTATGAACTTCGATTCTTTCATATAGTGGATTCAAGTTTACCTTGAGGATAGCTAAGTTAAATCCTCCCCAGGTTTTTTATCGATTTGGTTTTCCTGGGTGATCATATCTTTGTGTTCTTTATATTTTCGTTGCTTTATATCTTGATATAATTATTTGATTGTGTTAACCTAGATTTGCATAATTTGACTAAGTTAATCACTTGGCTAATAAACTAGGTTAATCCAATTATTGTGTTTTAAGGGGTCTAAAAACCTAACACTGACTTTGCTTTAGCCAACATGCCTAAGCCAACCAACCCCAATAACTCATGCTGACTTTTGTACATGATGAAAGACTATTACAAGTGTGCTGGACATGGTGCAGTGCACCCAACACTTGTCAAAAAAGTTTTAACAAATTAGACTTATCTTAATTCCCAGACAACCCAAATCCCTTTCACCATGACCTCAATGTCGGCCTCCATTGCAATACCAACAACCAAGGCACAACTGCCATACACGTTAATTAACTTCTTTGAAATTAAATTCCTATTCGCTAGCGAAAGTGAGTCTTCCTTCTTCTCCTAGGCTGTAGAACTGAAGTCCCTTCTTTGAAGGTGTCATAGTACCTCTAGGTAACAAGTTTACCTATGAGGCTTTGTGGGTTTTTTTCTTCATGGGTTACTGGGATACAGTTTGTTAGTTTTTTATTTTCTGATATAATGGAAGACCTAACCAAATCGTGGAGCTGCCTTACATTATCGGAAAACGAAGGCTCAGACCTTCGTGTAACGGAAGAACAGGTAGAGATTGAACATGTTTTGGCAGTAAAATTTCCTAATAAGCGTGCTCTTAATATAGATGCTATTGCCAAAACTTTCACATCGATATGGAGAACAAAAAACGGATTTAAAGTTCAGCGGGAAGGGGATCACATTGTTCTCTTCACCTTTGACGATAAAAGTGAGATGGAAAATATTGTAGCAACTGAGCCATGGAGCTTTGATAAGCACTTAATGGTGCTGTAGAAGTATGAGAAGGAGGCAGGTGGAGTTCAAGTGGGCTACGTTTTAGGTGTAGGTGCATGATTTACCAATCCGTTTCAGGAACAAAAGAGTGGCCGAGAAGATTTGTGAAGCCATTGGAACAGTCAATGTGATAACTGATGAGAATGAGCATGAAGGGGATGGATTTATTAGAATTTGAGTCATAGTTGATATTTCCAAACCTTTGTCCCGTGGTAGGGTGATCTCTCTTGATAATGGTAAGGAATTATGGGTGTTGTTCAAATACGAACGACTCCCAAATATATGTTACTGGTGTGGTTGCCTTACGCATGATGATTGGGATTGTGAACAATGGATTGAATTAGAAGGCAGCATGTCAAAGGAATCCCAGTAGTTTAGACCATGGATTCGTGCACCACCTTTTATTCCATCTAGGAAACATGTGATCAAAGTCCCCAGATTTTACACTCAAAAGGGAAAAGAAACATCTATTGCACCTCCTCCAATAGCGAGGAAACCACCGATGGTCGTGATTCGTACAGGGAAGCCCTCACCGGAGATAGTCAGATCAGAAAAGGAAAGTCCAGACATTACGCAATAGCATGAAACCAATGCGGATTTTCAGGAGGACAATCCACAATTTTCAAATCCAATTAACTCTGATGTGGGGATCCCAAGGAATTTAAATTTGAAGTCAACAAATGCGGAGGAGCGTAAATCAGCTAATGAGTTAGAGAATTAGGGAGATTGATTATGAATTAAATAGATTTGCTCCCAGGATAATTATAGCAGCCAAAAATATAGCTGAAACAGGTAAGGAAAATGTGATAGCATCATTATTAGTAAATGGTGGGCAACCCGTGGACACTCAAACCCCACGTGCACAGTAGCCTCTACTTTCACCTCAATTACCACGTGTGCCACTATCAGCTATTAGTGAAAACATAATTCAAACAACAGAAAGAGGTGCATTTTGGAAAAGGTTAAGCAGAACAGATATGGTGACAGATATTGAAATCGAGGATACCTTGGGGGGAAAAAAGAAGGGGGGATAGCTTTAAGGCCAATCTGAGTTACCTAAAAAGAGAAGGGTTTCTCAGGGGGGTAAGACAAACAAATTGATAGTGGCGGAGGCTAGTTCCCAGCCCCGCCAAGACAAATGAGTATTTTATGTTGGAACTTTCGGGGGCTTGGGGACCAACGAATAGAAAATCAGCTTGCAGAGATGGTGTGGGCAAAAGATTCCTCTGTTATATTTTTAGCCGAAATATGGATGGATGAAGCAAGGCTAGCGTTAGTGCAAGATCGTTTGAAGATGAAGAATAAATTTATAGCTCCTAGAAGAAATAAAACTGGGGGTTTGGTGATTTTTTGGAAGGAGGGTTTCAATTTAACAATTGAGACTTTTTCACAGTACCACATAGATAGTACAATAAAAAAAAAAATAAGGAAGGGGAATGGCGTTTTACGGGTTTTTATGGGGAACCAGACACTCAAAAAAGGCATGAAGCTTGGGGAAGGTTGAGGAGTTTGAAATCAAGGGGAAAGGCACAATGGTTGTGTGCAGGAGACTTCAATGATGTCACAAAACAATTAGAAAAAATTGGGGGAAGAACACGACCATATGGACAAATGCAAGCTTTTAGAGATGTGCTAGATGAATGCGGATTTATGGACTTGGGTTTTGTGGGACCTATGTTCACTTGGCATAAGCATTTTGCGGATTACACAATATGGGAGCATTTGGACCAAGCTGTTGCAACAAACGATTGGTTTTCAAATTTCCCAGATACATAGGTGTACCATTTGGATGTGACGGCCTCTGACCATAAAGCTCTGTTGATTCGGCCAGAAGGTATGGAGTGCAGCCAGCAAAAACCTTTCAGGTTTGAGCAGATGTGGGTGGTAGAGCAAGGGTGTGGAGCAACTATTGAAGCGGTTTGGAAAAGAGACATTGAGGCTACGGCTTGCAACAGGGTGATTAAAAAAATTCATAATTGTGGGGAAGGTCTTTCAAAATGGAGTAAGACAAGTTTTGGGAGTGTGAGACGTGAATTAAAGGAGAAAAGAAAGCTGCTCTTTAAGGCAGAACTGGCAGCAAGCAGAGGAGGAGATGTGGCTCGGGTGAGAAGGCTTGAACAAGAAAATAATTTACTGATGGATTGAGAAGCTCAAATGTGGTCCCAACGGTCAAAGATTCAGTGGCTTAGTGATGGAGATAGAAACACCCGGTATTTTCATAGCAAAGCTTCTCAACGTAAACGCCGAAACTACATTAAAGGAGTCTATAATAAAGAGGGCAGATGGTGCACTGATCAAAGAAGTATTGTGGATACAGTGGTGGAATTTTATCAAGGGTTGTTCACTTCCTCAAATCCAACCAGCTTTGATGATATTTTGGGACAAATTTCACATGTAGTGACCGAGGAGATGAACTTAGATTTAATAGGGGACTTCACGGCACATGAGGTAGAGGTTGCTCTCAAACAAATGGCACCTTTAAAGTCGCCCGGACTAGACGGTATGCCTCCAATTTTTTATCAAAATTATTGGTCTTTGGTTGGAAGTGATGTGACAGGTGCTATTCTTATGCATTTGAACACAAGTACTTTTCCACCTTCACTTGGTCACTCCTTTATTACTTTAATCCCCAAAGTGAATAACCTTGAATATATTTCTCAATATCAACCTATTTCTCTTAGTAATGTCCTTTATAGGTTGAAAAAGGTGCTGCCCAATATAGTGTTTGAACAACAAAGTGCTTTTATAACAGACCGTTTGATTTCTGATAATATTATGGTTGCTTTTGAAACCTTGCATTACATGAGAAATCATAGCGCAGGGAACACTGGTTATATGACACTTAAATTGGATATGAGTAAAGCCTATGATAGGGTTTAATGGTTGTACATGGAGAAATTGATGAAAAAGATGGGGTTTTGTGAGGCTTGGGTGAAGCTAATGATGGGGTGCATATCCACAGCCACTTATTCAATTTTGATAAATGGTGAGCCTCATGGGAACATTGTGCCAACTAGAGGGCTTCGCCAAGGGGACCCTCTTTCCCCATATCTTTTTCTACTTTGTACAGAGGGCTTTCATGGCTTATTGAAAAAAGCTGAAGATTTGGGAGTAATCAAAGGAGTTTTTATTTCCCGTAATGGTCCTAAACTAACCCATCTCCTTTTTGCAGATGACAGTCTTATTTTTTGCAGGGCACAAAATAAAGATTGCCAAAAGTTGTTGGAGATATTAGATACATATGAGAGAGCATCCAGACAGCAGATAAATCGGGATAAAACCACCCTCTTCTTTAGCAAGTCCACATCTTAAGATATGCAAGAATCAATTAAGCAAGCTTTAGGAGTTCCGGTGGTCCAACAATATGAGAAGTACTTGGGGCTGCCATCGTTTATTGGAAGAAAGAAAAAGGAGAGCTTTGACTGTTTTATCACGGATTGCCAAAGGGGGAGATTGTTAGGTTCTAAGAAATTAGGAACTAATGTATTAGAACTCCAATTTGTATTTTGTTGGCAAACCATGATCAAAACATAGAGTCTAGGTTTAGGCTTGCTCAAAGTATGTTTATTTGTAAAATTGGAATCAAGTGATTGCAGAATTTATTGGACTAAATCTGCAAGGCTCGATCGATCGAAAATTAGACTCGATCGATCGAACCACGTGCAGATTATTTTTCTGCAGAATTCTAGTTCAGCCCAAACTCTACTTAAATGTCATGGGGTTCAAGTAAAACACTCCTATATATAAGGAAAACCCTAAAACGTTTTTTAAGTGATTTTTTGAGAGATTAGAGTGCCATCTTGTGCCTCTTTTTGTAGATTTAGGGTTTTGTACCCAAATCTCTCTAAGGTTGCTCTTTATGCTGTATGTGTGAATCTCTTGTGAGATCTAGAGGTGTTTGCCTTCACATATACTTAGGGTTTCCAAGATTCAAGATTATGTCAAGAATTTGGTGATCATTTAGTTGCAGATTCAAGAACTTAAAGATACACAAGTGGGGGTGCTTGTACTTGATTGAAGAGTCCAAGAAAGAAGGAGTCCGTGGATTCGAAGCTTGCACGTGGTCGTGTCAGTAAGTTCTACTGGTGGGTAGCATTAGGAAGTCAAGCGGGGAGCTTGTAAGTCCTTTTGTATGAACTTCAATTCTTTCGTATAGTGGATTTAGTTTACCTTGAGGATAGCTAGGTCAAATCCTCCCCAGGTTTTTATTGTGTGGTTTCCTGGGTGATCATATCATTGTGTCTTTTATATTTCCGTTGCTTTATACTTTTGATATGATTGTATGTTTGTGATAACCTAAAATTGCATAATTGGACTAAGTTAATCACTTGGCTAATTAACTAGGTTAATTTAATTGTGTTTTAAGGGGTCTAAATTTCCTTCAACATAAATTCCTAAATCTTTAGAACCTAACACTCGTGTTTCAAGTGAGCCATATAAGCTCTTCAAATTTAAAAAAAGAAGTATTATTAGACATTTGTTAGGTTTTTTTGCTGTGTATATATAACAGCATAATGACGTAGCATATTTTTAATTGTTAAAAAAATTACACATGACTACCAATTCACAATATGAGTATTGGGAAAAATTCCATATAAGTTAAAATAAATTTTATCAAGTACAGCGGAAGTACAACCGCACAAGAACGTAAAAAATTTACTTGGAAAATTCTTTCTCTTTGAAGGGAAAAACCACAGGCAAATTCTGAATAATTTCACTATATTAAATAGAGATTACAACACTTAGAGATACAGCTTGAATAATGAAAAAACTCTCTTTTTCTTTTCAGTCAATGCTCTCTTTCTCATTGTGTATCTCTCACAATTTTCTCTTACTCTCTCTATTTTTCTCTTCTCTTTTGCTTGTTCTCACTCACGCAGTTCTTCTGCACTTAGTGTATGTTTGGCAAAAAAAATTTTGCCAACTTATTTTACTATTCAGCTTATTTTTGCTACTATTTATGGGTCTTACTGTACTATTTCAATTAATTTTTAACTTTATCTATAGTACTTTCAACAAAAAATTTTGAATTTCAATAAAATAAGTGGATTCTAAATAGAGTACTCACTTTCTTTGAGACATCAATTCTTGACATCAATTCTGGGAATTCTAGCATTTTACCCTTAGTTTTTTAAAAATTTAGCAATATGCCCCTGTTTTAAAACTATTTAGGTCCATGCCCCTGTTTTGAAACTTGATTTTAATAAAATCGAGTTTCAATCAAAAAACTCGATCGGTTTAAAATCGAGTTATGCCAAATGAAACTTAAAAAAAAAAAAAAAATTGTGGAACTCGAGTTCATAGAGCTTGAGTTCCATACCTATAGCTACGTTTAGGGAGCCCTATAGTAGCGTTTTTAATGGAACTCGAGTTCCATGCAATTTTTTTTTTTTTTTTTTTATCACTTTATACTTGTAGCTACGTTCAAGGAGCCCTATAGTGTTGTTTTTAATGAAACTCATACTCCATGAACTCGAGTTCCATGCAAGTTTTTTTTTTTTTTTATAAGTTTGATTGCCCCATACTCGATTTTATAAGGGTAAAATGCTAGAATCACCATTTCTTCCTTTCATACTCTTGACTTCAAGTCACAATAAATGCAACTCACTTGTCCTGACTTTGCTTCAGCCAACATGCCTAAGCCAACCAACACCAATAACTCATGCTGACTTTTGTACATGATGAAAGACTATTACAAGTGCGCTGGACATGGTGCAGTGCACCCAACACTTGTCAAAAAGGTTTTAACAAATTAGACTTATCTCAATTCCTAGACAATCCAAATCCCTTTCACCATGACCTCAATGTCGGCCTCCATTGCAATACCAACAACCAAGGCACAACTGCCATAGACCTCATTGCGAAATCAAAACCTCACGCGCGCTGGTCTCCATAAGGACAACACATATTGACAAATCAATTAGTTCAAGAAGAAAATTCGATGTTGGTGACGTTGACTTCAAATCTCAAACGTGTACAGAAGAAAATCGATTTGATTATTTTTTATTTATTTTTATTCTAACTAGATATTTGTGGAGATCCAAGTGTTAGACTCTTCGATTATGCATGCCTATGGAATCTTGAAGTGTATTTTCTATTATATACCCTTGGTTCAAATCAAATTTTAAAATTGGGAAAAAAAATGGTTTATTTTATATAGATTTGGATTTTTTATGTAATATCGGAGCTTTTTGAAGCCAATCCATTCATTTATATAGATATGGATATTTTATATTGCTTGTAGAGGATCATCATGATGTTGACATGGCTTTTGTTAGGAGTTGTGGAGTTTGGAAGTGGGATTTGGATTTTGCAATGAAGTCTGTGGCGGTTGTGGCTTGATATTTGGAATTGATTTGTAGGCTAGTTTGGAGGTTTTGGTTAAAGAGATTTGGGTTTTTTAAAGATTGGGATAAATATAATTTGTAAAAAAATTTGTGAGTTGATAATTATGTGTAATTTTTAATGATAAAAAAATATGCCACAGCACTTAAAAAATTGACATCTCATTGTTTTGTTAGACGCAGACAAGCAAACCAACTGAAGGACCAACATCACTCATTTTTTAAAATTCTTAAGGGATTAATAGCACTCACTTGAAATTTCAAAGCCTAATTATGCTCATAGGGTATACTTTAAGAACTAACAATATAGTTTCACTTTTATTTTATGTACTATTACATTCAGTTTAAAGATCCAACCTTCTGTCTTTGTGTTTTGAAGAGTGGCGGAATCTATGTTCTGGGAAATAGAAGAACATGAAGAGTCTTTGATATCTCTCTCTCTCTCTCTTTCTCTCTCTCACACACACACACACATATGAAGCTGTAGAGGAAAGAGAATGAATGAGATTAATTTTATGTTGATATGGTTTCAAAAACATAATCTCTTGCTTCCTTGGCTACATCGTCATTGTGGTTGTGCTCCTACCATTTCAGATCTAATAAAAAAAATAGCATTTTGCGAGAAAAATATCCACTGTTTTAGTCCCTCTTCAAACATCTGCAAAACTAATTCAATCAAACCAGTTCTCAAGTTTCGCGGTTAAACTAGCGATTAATGGTTTTTTGTTGTTGTTGTTGTTGTTAATTTCCAATTTTTGTGATTAATCGAATTGGATTGGTGTTTGGTTCTAGATTGAATTGACAGGTCTGGCCCAGTTTTTAAAACAATTGTTAGGTTCTAAAAATTTAGAACAATTGGCAAATTGTGAGCACAAACTTGTCTAGATATAGATTTCTAGATCTATAGGTTTGATTAGACAATACTCAAGGTACTACATGTCAAAATACAAGAACATTCAAGCTACAGAAAAGAGAATTCAAATTCAGTGAAATTCGACCGATTGAAAATTAGATCTGACCGATCAAAAATCACAGACATAAAATTTCTGTAGAATTTTATTTCAGCCCAAACTTTGCTTAAACATTTTGGGTTTCAAGTGAAACACTTCTAGTATATAAAGGAAAATCTTAACTACGTTTTGGGAGCTTTTGAGAGACTTTGGAGGTGCTCTTGTGAGATCTAAAAGGTATTGTGCCTTCCTCTTCAAAGTCACTACTAGAAATCATTCTCATATTATTAGATCCAGTAGATTTGAAGTTGTTGCATACAAGATCAACAACTGCTGATGATCTAAACCTTCAAGGGTGGTCTTGGAGTCACAAACTTGAGAGTTTGTGCTGCTAAACTTTTGAGTGGGATCTCAAAGTCATAAGCAAGGGCGCTTGTGTTGCAGAAAATCCAAGAAGAGAAGGAGTTCGTGGATTCGGAGTTTGCACGTGGTCGTGTCAGTAAGTTACTACTGGAGGTAGCAATAGATTTAGAGTTAAATCTGATTGTAAAAACTTCGATTCTCTTATAGTGGATTTACTTTACCTTGAAGACAGTTATGTCAAATCCTTTCCAAGTTTTTACCTTGAAGTGGTTCGTTTCATCGGTTTTTCTGAGTCATCATATCGTGGTGTTGTTTATTTTCCGCTACTTTGCATGATATGATTTATTTGTATTTAACCTAGGTCTGAATAATTAATCTAAGTAATTACTTGGTTAATATATTAGGTTAAACAACTTGGTTTAAGGGGTTTAAACATACAAACAACAATGATATTTTATATATTATTTTTTTAAAAGGAAAGGTTAGAAACTTATATTTTATCTTTGAAACTTGTAGTTAGTGTCCATAAAACCATCAAATCATTAACATAGCAAATTTTTAGAATGTATCATATAAACTTTCCCCTGGTTGTAAGCTTTAGCTCAAATAAAACTTTCTCTCCTTGTAAAGTGCAAGAATAGAGATGAGGTTGTGGTTTCAAGACTCATTGGATGTGTATGTAATAACCAATTAAAAAAATGGAAAATATAAAAATCACAGGTGTGCAATGGTCAATGGTGTGAGAAAGGAGAGGCAAGGAGAGGCAAGAGAGGTTTATTAATTTATTTAAAGGAGACGGGGAAAAATAAAAATCACAAGTGTATCGCAACTTTTTTTTTTCCTTATTGATATAAATATGTTGACGTTTAAACTTGGCACGAATTTATTTATGTACTAGATTTTTTTTTGTAGTTTTTTTTTTTCTTATTGTATGGGATTTTCATTTATATAACTTATAATTATTTTTGAGAAACAAACACATATATACACATAAGGGAGAGGAAAATGGGTGAGGAGAGTCGAGAGAGGATTATTTACATTTATAATATGTAATGACTCACTACATCATATGTTTACAATCCAAAGGCAATCAATATCAGGATAATTTTCTTGCAAATTATTAGTACTTTTATTAAAGAAAAAAATCATAATATTAAAAAATATATATAATTTTATAATTTTTATATAAATCCAATTCTTTCACTATTCTTTCATTTATTCAATATATATGATTCAATTTTACTTAGTCAAAGATTCAAGGATTAATTTCTATAATAAATATAAATATCCTAGCAAATATTGCCTCTTTTCGTTTATAAAAAAAACATTTATGTGACACGCCAAGTACGAAAACAATCTAATGCATGTGAGCCCCATCAACCAATTAAAGTATGCACAATAGCCTATCAAAAAAAAGAAAAAAGAAAAAAAATATGCACAATAAATCCATAAAATTATTTTAATTATCACTTCATAATCATTTTCCGTCATGTCCATCTTGCAAATTAATGGTGCGGAATTCCGGGAATCCCAACGAATTAAAGCATCGCGTTGTACTTCACATGAACAATTTCTCATGTTATTTTTTCACCACCTTTGTCAAAGGCTGTCTCCAAAGTTGAAACCCATATACCTCATAGTCTAAGCACAGCCTGACTTTGGCGAAGACCAACAACTGCTGTTGGTAGAAGCCTAGATTTTAAGGATTTTATGACCAGACAAAAACAGGCAAGGCGGGGCGATGGTTATTGAATGGCGAGTGGTGACATTAAAGTTAGAGAAATGCATTCACAATACATTCTTGACAAATTTTAAGGAGTAAGTTTTTATTAGCTGTTATTGATGGGTAAAACAGTAATTTTAATAGTGCATTCAAGTTTAAACCAATAACTTTTTACTACATATGATTTGTTGTGAAAATGTTGTAAATATAACACTTCTCTTAAAGTTATTGCACCGTACAATCTCAACCCTTGAATACAAATTTTATGTCTTACCATGCCATTTGTATTTCACTTTTTATATTCCACCTATTACAATTTATTTTCACTTATCTTATAAAATAACTAAAGTTTTGTAAAAGAATCAAATACATGACATGTCATAATTGGTGGAGCATTAAGTGTAACTCAAAAAGTGGGATAAAATATTTCTATTTTTGGACAAGAAAATCTAAAACCACGATATTTTGTAACACAATTTTGCCACGATATAAGAGCATACATTAACTATCCATTTTTGAAAATTGTTTATGCGAATTTGAAAAAGCTATGAAAAAGGTTAATCACTTTTTCATTTTTCCATAAAAAGTTTACTTAAATGGTTTCCTAATGCATGCCATAATTAGTAAGACCCTATCTAAAATAACACACATAACCAAAATAAATTTATAAACAATAAGCTAATTAATCATTAACAAAAAGATGTTCCTTTTTTTAAAAATTTTGTATTACCAACTCATAGTTGAACATTTATTAATTCTTAATTTGTGCTCTTGGGACCTCTTGATTAAATAGAAAATGAATTGCTATACATTACAAAAAGAAACCAATAATAAAAAGGACTTTGTTCATGTATGCTCTGGGTCGCTCCTTTAGGAAATACTTTTGGAAAATTTTGTTAAAAAACAACTAATTTTTTGACAATTTTTTGTGTTTCATAAAAGTAGTATAAAAAATTCATAAAAAATTTATTAATAAATGCTCTAAATGCACCCGTTTAAAAAAAAAAAAAAAAAAAAATTTTAGCTTTGAAACTTGTAGTTAGTGTCCATAAAACCATCAAATCATTAACATAGCAAATTTTTAGAATGTATCGTATAAACTTTCCCCTGGTTGTAAGCTCTAGCTCAAATAAAACATTCTCCCCTTGTAAAGTGCAAGAATGGAGATGAGGTTGTGGTTTCAAGACTCATTGGATGTGTATGTAATAACCAATTAAAAAAATGGAAAATATAAAAATCACAGCTGTGCAATGGTCAATGGTGTGAGAAAGGAGAGGCAAGGAGAGACAAGAGAGGTTTATTAATTTATTTAAAGGAGATGGGGAAAAATAAAAATCACAAGTGTATCGCAACTTTTTTTTTCCTTATTGATATGAATATGTTGACGTTTAAACTTGGCATGAATTTATTTATGTACTAGATTTTTTTTGTAGTTTTTTTTTTTCTTATTTTATGAGATTTTCATTTATATAACTTATAATTATTTTTGAGAAACAAACACATATATACACATAAGGGAGACTGGAGAGGAAAATGGGTGAAGAGAGTCGAGAGAGGATTATTTACATTTATAATATGTAATGACTCACTAAATCATATTTTTACAATCCAAAGGCAATCAATATCAGAATAATTTTCTTGCAAATTAGTAGTACATTTATTAAAGAAAAAAAAATCATAATATTAAAAAATATATATAATTTTATAATTTTTATATAAATCCAATTCTTTCACTATTCTTTCATTTATTCAATATATATGATTCAATTTTACTTGGTCAAAGATTCAAGGACTAATTTCTAGAATAAATATAAATATCCTAGCAAATATTGCCTCTTTTCGTTTATAAAAAAACATTTATGTGACACGCCAAGTACGAAAACAATCTAATGCATGTGAGCCCCATCAACCTATTAAAGTATGCCCAATAAATCCATAAAATTATTTTAATTATCACTTCATAATCATTTTCCGTCATTTCCATCTTGCAAATTAATGGTGCGGAATTCCGGGAATACCAACAAATTAAAGCATCGCGTTGTGCTTGACATGAACAATTTCTCATGTTATTTTTTCACCACCTTTCTCAAAGGCTGTCTCCAAAGTGGAAACCCATATACCTCATAGTCTAAGCACAGCCTGACTTTGGCGAAGACCAACAACTGCTGTGGGTAGAAGCCTAGATTTTAAGGATTTTATGACCAGACAAAAACAGGCAAGGCGGGGCAATGGTTATTGAATGGCGAGTGGTGACGTTAAAGTTAGAGAAATGCATTCACAATACTTTCTTGACAAATTTTAAGTAGCAAGTTGTTATTAGTTGTTATTGGTGGGTAAAAAAGTAATTTTAATAGTACGTTCAAGTTTAAACCAATAACTTCTTACTACATATAGTTTGTTGTGAAAATGTTGTGAATATAACATTTTTCTTAAAGTTATTGCACCGTACAATCTCAATCCATGAGTACAAATTTTATGTCTTACCATTTGTATTTCACTTTTTATATTCCACCTATTACAATTTTTCAACCATTACATATTATTTTCACTTATCTTATAAAATAACTAAAGTTTTATAAAAGAATCAAATACATGACATGTCATAATTGGTGGAACATTAAGTGTAACTCAAAAAGTGGGATATAATATTTCTATTTTTGGACAAGAAAATCTAAATCCACAATATTTTTTTTAGAGAGCAATTAAAATCACTTATGTATTCACTATATAAGTGAATATATAAGTGATTTTCACTAAATTTCCCCCATTTTACAAAGCCTTGGCCAAAAAGTGGTGAAGTTTTGTTACAACTCATAGAAAGAGATTACTATTTTATTTGGATGGAAACTCACTAAAAGCGTACAATTAATGATCATAATGAACGCTTAAGGGCATTGTAGCTAAACCATATTTTTATTGTTTTTAACAGAGACATTCTTGATTCAAATTTTCCTTTCCCTATTTGTACCTACTGAATTTATTAAAAAAAAAATGATAATATTCAACGTTCCATGGAGCATTTATTTTGTTGGTCTGAGAAGGGTATAACATTGGTTTTATTTTTATTTTTTGGGTATAGCATTGTTAATTTCATTTACTGAAATACACGGTCAAGCCTTGTAGCTGAATTGGCACATTTTTATGCATAAAGTGCTTGGGAGTCTGGGGGGAAAGGGTTCGAGCTGCGGGGTTAGCAGCATGTTGTAATTATCTCTCAAAAAAAAAAAAAAAAAAGGAAATATACGGTCAGGCACACATTCATTCGTGTAAACATAGAGTCCAAGAGCTTAATTAAAAATACTAAAAGCAATTCTTTTTATTTAATGTAAGTGAAAGTCACAATAACTTTCATTATTTCATAAAGCAATAATAAAAAACCAGAAAACACAACCATTTGGTCCCACAAAAAAAGAAAAAAAAAGAAAAAAAAAAAAACCCAAACAAAACAAAACCACTTGGCTGTAATATAACGTCGCTACAGCCATGCAGCAGTAACTAAAACGTTTATATTCATAGCTAAAGACAAAGTGTGACCAACATAGTCAACTTTATTAACATTTAATACTACATGGAAACGATGATTTTTTTGACTAGGGATCTTTTATTATTATTCTATAGTAAATGTCGAGATCCGGTATTAAGCTCTGTAAATCATCCAAGCTTTGCTGAAAACTGAATATGAAAACCATCTCCAAATCCTAAAGCAGGGGATCGAATCACCTCTCCTTCTTTGATTGTAGTCATCCTTAATCAGCCATAATTCAAATACAATAAATTAACAAAATAAAAATCAGTTTTTGTTCAACTTGTCTAAGTGCTGCATATATTCATGTAAGAATAAGAAATAAAGTACCTGTATTTGGTGAACAAGATGTGAAAGAAAACACCCATTAGAACCTTGCTGAACTCGGCTCCTGCACATGATGTCATGCCTGCCCCAAATGGTATGAAATTCTTTGCTGACACATTTGCTGAGATGTTCTTTAATCCCATAATGAAATGAAAGATTAGTCAAATATAGGAACAAAGATTAAGGATTCTCACCAAAACTAATCAGTCCATGATGAGTATATATCAAGATTTTAACTTTGGAAAAAAAACAAAACAAAAACCAACCCACCTGCCATCTCCATGGATTGAAGGTAAGAGGATCCTCGTAAGTGCTTGGGTTCAGTTGAAGGGCGGCTGGAACTACCATAAGCGCCCAACCTTTTGGAATTGTATACCCTACAGTCAACGTGCCTCCTATTATTCTCAACTTATTTCATAATGAATGTGCATGTCTCATATTCTCTGACTCGCATTATAATTAAGA
This sequence comes from Quercus suber, assembly GCF_002906115.3. Classification (NCBI taxonomy): domain Eukaryota; kingdom Viridiplantae; phylum Streptophyta; class Magnoliopsida; order Fagales; family Fagaceae; genus Quercus; species Quercus suber. The sequence goes on along the minus strand of NW_027069756.1, from coordinate 266,699 downwards.
CAACAACTAATTACAATGATACTAGCTCCCGTTCTGAGAGTAATTATTAAGCACATTTGAAGTACAACAAACTTGTTACTTTGCAACAATAAAAACTAGTTATTTAATATGGAAAAAAAGTTAACAGATACTTTAAAAATATTAGTTTAAAATATATTTTTAGAAATTTTTTATGAAAAAAAGAAAAAGAAAAAATCAATGAATTTTTTTTACAGCTTTTTATATTTCTCATAAAATTAGTATTAAAACTTTTTTAAAATCAATTATTAGTAAATATTTTAAGAACACGGATCCAATAACAAAATAATATAACATAAACTCAAAAAGTCATGTGAAACAAATAGTTTTTGTATTAAATGATTTGCTTTTTATTGGTTTGGCTATCCCAACACCCCCAAAAGAGGAAAGAAAAAGGACAAAATATGTTGAGAAGTCAACCAGTTTGATTTTGAACTTACCATTTACTTGAATGTCTTGGAGGGTTCTTCTCAAAATCCCTGGAGCAACACTAGCAAGTCTAAGCGATTCATTGATAACCTATATGTTCCAATTCATTGGATTGTAAGAATTGTTGGCAATTGCTTGAAGTTCTTTGTTAAAAATTAAAAAGAAAGATCGTGCGCCTTAAATAAAAGGGGAGTATCTATCTACTCACATTATGAGTAAAAGTCATAGATTTGTATTCTTTCCATGTAAGCCCAGAATTGACATCTTCTCTGTTCTTAAGAATTGCTTCATGCTCCTCCTAGGAATAACATATATATATATATATATATTTAAAGTGATATTAACATTTAAACACCAAAAAAGCTTCTTCTAAATCTATGTTACGTAAAATTTTGGAACTTCTTTGTGTCACTAACCGTTAATTCTTGTATCACTTTTGGGTTTTCATTAATTAACATAATGGCTAAAGTAAGAGTTGACGATATGGTCTCAAAGCTAGCAAATAGAAGCCCAAACATCATGTAGATGACGAATTTATCGGTCAAGAACGTCTCTGTTTTCATGTCAGCCAGAATCTGATCAAGAAAATCTCCTTTGCGAATTTCTGGATTACTCTTTCTCTCTTCTAGTTCGCTAGTTATTATGCTTATTGCTTTCTTCTGGTTCTGTATGACAATTGAATAAATATATTAGATTACATTCACATAAAATATGAGAAGGATGTTTTAGATTTTGAAATTTATAAGGATCAAGTTTGAGGAAATTGCCTGTAGACACCTATGATAAGCAGTACCGGGGATATTAATAGGGAATGACATAAGTCCCTGCAAGAAGTTAGTAAAAGATTCACAAATATCTTCCTTTGATTTGTCTGCCTGAAAACTGAACAATTGCTTTGCTGTAAAATCAAAGATCATCTGCAAATGATCAACAAAAGTAGTTAAAGAAAGAAAAATGAGTATTTTGTAGTAGCTACTTCAACTTTAATTACTCAAAATGCTAAGAAAGGAAGATCTAATAATCCTTAAACAATGTTTCCAAGCTTCATTAGCATTTTAGCAATTAAAAATGGGTGAGACGCCATTTTAATGTATGTGGCATCAAGTTTTTTGAGAGTACGGGACCCATAATGATCATTATAATCTATTTTCAAATGTTTTACTATTTACCATTGTTTCATGAAAAAATAAATAAAATTATAAGATTATTTATATATAGGCCATAGGTCCATATATACAATTTTATCTCCTTTTTCTCATTTATTTTGTACCTCCTGAAAAGGTTATGTCTTGGAAGTTTAAAATATAAGTTCCATCTAAAATAATTACTGGGATCAGTTATAAACATATATAAAAAAAATACTGAGGCATTATCATGATGGAAATTAGTTATTAAAAGCTTACCGCTGATGTGCTACTTTTCACTTCCAAACTGGGTAGTTTTGACCAACCATGTAACCTTTTATTTATTGCATCCTCTAACTGTGGCAGCATCTTGTCCTTGAGGGCCTCAGGACCAAAATGACCCAAGATTACATTTCGAAGGTACTTATGAACATTTTTATGAGCATTAATTCTTGCTGCATCTTGGTGGAGAATTTTTGCAAAGGAGTCCATATACCATCTTTCAACCAATTTTCCTTCTTGTTGAAAAACATAATAATTGAATTCTGGATCAGATGATACCACAACTGGCCGTCCTGCCAAGCTTGTTCGAAATATTGGACCATATCTAAAATGGCCCCCCCAAAAAAAGAAAAGAAAAATAAGTTGGTTACACGAAATGTCATATTTATATAGATGGAGTAAATATAACCAAAAAGCAAACCAAAAAAAAAAATGCATGTGATTGTGTAATATAATGACCCATATCAAGAATAGAAAGTTTGCAATAGAAATGTGAAAAACAAATTAGATGAGACGCAAAAAACATTGCATGTGGGTTATTGTGGGCTTACTTCTTCATCCTATTCTTGATAAAAGGTGGGGTGTCTATGGACTTGCTTGACGCAAGAAGACCAAGGGTCTCCCCAATAAGTGGAAAGCCCATAGAGCCAGGAGGTAATTTTCCATTGCATTTAGGGTTCCTCCATCTATAAAGCCAATGTGTGGCAATCACTATAAGTAAGCTAGCAACGGAGAGCCAAACTGACCACATCTTTAGCTAGTAGCAAGGAGGAGTTGCAGATGCCAGTAGTATAGGGGCAGCTTAGGATTGGTTCTTATGGACAGAATTAGTGGCTCTTTATATAGGCAAAGTGTATGACATCATATGACATCATATATAGATTGACAAATAGGCAGGAGTGTTTCTTTTTTTCCTATCAGATAAAAATAATGTTAAATGGTTTGAAATTAACAAGTAGAAACTATACTCTCAATATAGTCAAGTCCTTTTTTCTGAATTTGAATAATGTAAATGAAATACCACAATCAGTTAATTACTGTATAGAAGAAAATGGCAGCCACATTTTGAAAACTTTGGATTTGATATGGACAACTAAGAAAAATCAATAGACTAATAGACAGATTTCAATATCTCATTATTATTTGAATAGTACGTTAACTGTAATTTCTCTGCAGCCTAGAGAACAGATTAGTTGACTGCAATATGGTATATACACTGCTATCACTATCCACATATAGGAGTCATAGGACCTAGTAGGTAGGAACAAAATTGCGTCAAATAAATTATTTTGGGTCTACTTTTATATATTCAAATAAATTATTTTGGATTAGTCAAAGCAACCAATTAATAACAAAATTGCGTCCTCAAGAATTCGTATCAGATCACGTATAGATCATCAGCCAATGAAGCAGTTGGAACAAAAAGTTAATTCCCTCCTCTGTCGTTAGTAGCAGATGCAATAGATCATGGAGAAAATGATACAAGCTCAATATATAGAAGAAGAGAACATGCAAACTCATGCAAGGGCTAACCATGAAGGTTGGACGAGTATGAACACGAAAAAATAAAAATAAAAGGCTCAGAGCTCTGTAACTCTACATAATTCACATAGGATGTATATCTTTGCCAAAAAATTAAGTTTCAAGAATGAATTCCCAACAAATGACATTTAAGACACCAAAGGAAAACACTTTGTGGCAAAAGGAGGATTATGTGACTGATTTATTTTGTTATTATTGGATAAATATGTTAAACACATGTTTTACTTATTCAAAAAAAATGTTTGGATTAAGATTTGTTTGGATTAGGATTAGTTTTAATGATAGTTTATAAGAAGTTACTAGTAATTATCTTTTTTCATTTGGAAGTTTGTCTTATATAAATTCAAATGTTGACAATGAAAACACAATTTCACAACAAATCCTAGATAATATGTTATTACTGGTTATAATTTGAATCCAGTATTGATATTACTTTTACCAACTAATAATAGCTAATAACAATTTATCACCTATAACTTGTTACAAAAATGTTGTAAAAATATTGCGGATATATCATTTCTCAATTGTGTTTTTAACACGTGTTTAAATAGAGCAAGGGGGCATGCTTCCTTCCCCCCCCCCCCCCCTCCAACAAAAAAATAAATAAATAAATAAAAGACAATTTTTTTTTTTTGCATGCGTCATAATTAAAACTAGCCTTTTCAAATTGAAAGTTGGCCAAAGAAATCTAAAATATAAATCACTTGAGGTATATTTTTTTGGGATTCAATTTGTTCGTTTGATGTTTAGCATTGAAATTAAATGTTTAATACTTTGCGTTTGGAGTGATGTTATGCTATTTAGTTCCACCAAAAAAAAAAAAAATTATTTGAGTGCTTTTTATTTTTCGCTTATGTGTTTTTTTTTTTTTTTAATACATGTCAATACTAATTGGTTTATTAATAAGAGGAATGTTGGATATACTTGAATGATAATAACTATGACTTTCAACTCTCATGTTTCATGCTATACCAATTGCTTCTATTTATTCTTCCAGTTTTTAATGCAATCATAACAAGAATTTTCAATTATGAAGATTGTTAAAATTAGGTTTTGCAACAAAATCAAAGATGAATTTAGAACTGATTCTTTGATCTTGTACATTGAAAGGAAATTGTTACAATAATTAGTACTAAACAAAATCAAATTCCATTATGATAGATTACAAATGGAAATGATTGAGTAAAAATGTGTTAAGTTTTTTTTTATATTTTGTTAATAGGAATAAATACTAATTTTATATTTCATGTATCTTTAAAAAAAAATCTTGACTCCGTCTTGCGGGTTGCCGTTTGAGAACACTAGTGCCTGGTGGTTGATTGGAAAAGCCCCGAAGTGGTAGGTAAAACTCTTTGAATGCTCCTTTGTCTAGAGATGATTAGTTGATATGGTATGTGTTTTATGATACATTGGAGATAAGATAAGTAATTCCCTCAGGCTTCTAGACCAAGAAACGTATTATTATAAACTTTAATTCAACAGTCTTTCCACGAGGTCATAAGAGTATAAAAAATTCGATATTTTTATGAGAAAAAGAACATATGTAAATTAGAATTCAGAAGTCAATTTTTTTCTGCCCCTGTGATATCAAATTCTATTTCTATTTTATATCTATATATAAAAAAAAAAAAATGCACAAATAGTGCTTCTTTGGTTTGTTCAATTGACATTGTAGCTATAGTAAGTAACTATTAGATTCTAAGACTTAGGAACTAATGTATTAGAATTTCAATTTGTTTTATGTTGGCAAACCATGATCAAAATATAGAGTCTAGGTTTAGGCTGCTCAAAGTGTGTTTATTTGCAAAATTGGAATCGAGTAATTGCAGAATTTATTAAACTAAATCTGCAAGACTCGATCGATTGAAAATTAGACTCAATCGATTGAACCATGTGCAGATTTATTTTTCTGCAGAATTTTCAATTCAGCCCAAGCCCAGTTTGACATGTAAGGTTTTACGTTTTACTCCAAGTATAAAAGGAAAAATCCTAGCTACGTTTTAGAAGTATTTTGATGTGCTGTGTGTTGAATCTTTTGTAAGATCTAGAGGTGTTTACCTTCATATACACTTAGGGTTATCAAGATCAAGATCCATGTCAAGAACTTGATGATCGCTTCAGTTGCTGCTTAAAGAATGTAAAGAAAGTCACAAGTAGGAGAACTTGTGGTTGCAGTAGATCAAGAAAATAAGTAGTCTTTGGACTTGGAGCTGTCATGTGGTCGTAGTAATAAGTTTTCTATTCGAGGTAGCAATAGGATGTTAGTGGTCTAAGTTCTATTGTACAAATTTCAATTCTTTCATAGTGGATCTGTTTTACTTTGAGGATAGTTAGGTTAAATCATCCTCAAGATTTTTACCGGTTTGGTTTTTCTGAGTTATCATATTGTTGTGTTCTTTATATTTCCGCATTATTTACATGATATGATTTTATTGTGTTAACCTAAAACTGAATAATTTATCTAAGTAATCACTTGGCTAAATAACTAGGTTAAATAACTTGTGTTAAGGGGTCTAAAAACGTACAGTAACTACAATGCTTTTTCTTTTTTATTTTCTTCAGTCATCGGTTTGTGTTTTTATTTTTTTATTTTTTTTCTTTTAAATATTTATATGAGTTGACATATATATTTTTATACTGACACAACAAATTTCACAATATTTTCACAATTATTAAAGTGTCAATTTCTTATAGGTCGAAATAAACTAATAAAATATGAGACTATGACCAACCATAACTGAAATAAATGTTTTATGAAAATGTTATAACACTTGTTGGGTGAATATGTAAAAGTTACAGTACTTTTTGGTTTGTTCAATATGTGCAGTTCATCACTTCATTGGCTCTTTTTTTTTTTTTTTTTTAATATTTATATGAGCTTTCATATATATTGTTATACTGGCACAAAAAATTTCACAATATTTTCACAATTATTGAGGTGTCAATTTTTATAGGTCGAAATAAAATATGAGACTATGACCAACCACAATTAAAAATAAATGTTGTGTGAAAATGTTTTACCACTTGTTGTTATCACAAAATTTTCACAATTATTGAGATCTTAGTTTCTTATAGATCAAATAAAAAAAAATGCTAAGTCCACAATATTTTCACATTAATTTCATAACAAATCATAGGTAAGCTACTATTGATGGATAAAAAAGTAATATCAGTCGTGAGTCCATTTTAAAATTAGTAACAACTTGCCAACTAGAATTTGTTATGAAAATATTATGGACATAGCATTTCTAAAAATAAATAATAATATATCAAACCAAAACTTACGCGACTAAAAATAAAAATATTGTGACATTTTGTTGTGTTCCTAGACTTCTTTTTTGGTTTAGTAAAATTTGGTGAGCAAAAATTCATTGTTTCATACCTTTTTTTTTTTTTTTTTTTTTTTCATTTCCCAATTAAAAACAAATAACAATTTACCACCTATGATTTGTTGTGAAAATATTGTGGATGTAGCGTAACTCTAAATGAAATTATAAAATATCATACTAGGAACCACCTTAGCTAAAATAATGGTATTGAGAAAATATTGTGACATTTATTGTGTTAGTTTTTTTTTTTTTTAGCCCAAAATTCATAGTTTTACGGATAGTTTTCTTGGGTTGACTTTTTTTTCTTAATTTATTTATTTAACACATTGTTTAAAGTAAAAAACACATAGTTTTACCATAAAAAAAGAATTATGGAAAAAATTACTTTCCCCCTTTATGTTTGGCGTAGTTTCATCTCCCAGCTTTAAAGTTGAATAATTTCTTCTTTTATACATCTAAAACGCCTCATTAAATTTTAATGTCTCAAAATGTTTTCTTCATGTATTTTGAGTTTTATGTATTAGTCATATTTAGAAAGTAAAAATGGTGATGTATGGTATTCTATTTGTTACCTAGAGAACACTAATTTATTAGTGGTTTAAACCTTCTTGTTAGGTTTTTAGACCCCTTAAAACACAACAATTGGATTAACCTAGTTTATTAGCCAAGTGATTAACTTAGTCAAATTATGCAAATCTAGGTTAACACAATCAATTAATCATATCAAGAAATAAAGCAGCGGAAATATGAAAAATACAAAGATATGATCACCCAAGAAAACCAAACCGGTAAAAAACCTAGGAAGGATTTAACCTAGCTATCCTCAAGGTAAACTTGAATCCACTATATGAAATAATCGAAATTCATACAAAAGGACTTATAAGCACCCACGCTCGACTTCCTAATGCTACCCACCAGTAGAACTTACTGACACGACCACGTGCAAGCTCCGAATCCACGGACTCCTTCTTTCTTGGATTCTTCAATCAAGTACAAGCACTCCCGCTTGTGTTTCTTTAAGCTCCAATGGCAGCAACTGAGTTGATCAACAAGGTGTTGATAATATCTCTACCTTGAAAACCTTAAGTTTATGTGAAGGAAAGCTCCTTAAGGATCTCACAAGAGATTCACACAAACCACAAAATATGAGCAACAATACAACTAGAGCAACTCTCAAAACGTGGCTAGGGTTTTGCCTTATATACCTGGGGCAAAAACATAAAACCCTAAACATTTAATGAGGTAGGACTAAGTTGGAAATTCTGCAGAAAAAACATTCTGACCGACTTTCGATCGATCGAGTCAGGCCGAAATGTACTAATACATCTGCAGCCTCTCGATTCCAACTTTACATGAATTACACAACTTTGAGCAAGTCTAAACAAGATTAAACATATTGTTTTGATCATGGTTTGCCAACATTACACATTAGAGTTCTAAATACATCAAATCCTAAGTCTTTAAAACCTAACACTTCTAAATTTATAATTTTATCTAATAGAAACTTCAATACATATGTCTTTTGTTATTTTGTTCTTTTTTTTATTTGTTTTCTTTCTTAGTTAGACTCATAAAATAAAATGATAAAGAAAGAAGTATGAATAACAAAATATTTATTGCAAATGGTTATAGTTATTTAATTTGATGAAGAGTTTTAATTATAACATATGTCATAATTTATTGTGAAAATTTAAATATTGTGACAATATTTTATCAAAACTTAGTTGTTAATTGTTGAAAAATGACAACATTTGTTATCATTCTTAATAGAATATATATATATATATATGGAGAAAATTGCTTTTTGCCCCTTTCAAAAAAAAATCAAGCATTTTGCCCTCTTTCTCAAATTAATTAGGGAAATGCCCCTCTTTTGAAAATCGAGTTTCTGAAAATCGATTTAGGCCCTATAGCGGCGTTTTTAAGGACCCTATAGTGACGTTTTAAGGACCTATAGTGACGTTTTAAGGACCTATAGTGACGTTTTGTAACTCGATTTTCATAAAGTCGAGTTACATGCAATTTTTTTTTTAACCTATAACTCGACTTTATGAAAATTGAGTTATAAAACGTCACTATAGGTCCTTAAAAATGCCGCTATAGGGCCTAAATCGATTTTCAGAAACTTGATTTTCAAAATAGGGGCATTTCCCTAATTAGTTTGAGAAAGAGAGCAAAATGCTGGATTTTTTTTTTTGAAAGGGGCAAAAAGCAATTTTGTCCATATATATATATATATATATTTGTGAGTAGATATTGTCTTTAGTAAATAAGTTCTAAGAAATGAAAAATTATTTTGTATCAAATGATACTATGTTATTAGTATCAAAATCCAATAAACGAGAGATATGTGTGCAAAAATAACTATTCACTAACACATGTCTTTCAACTGTTAGTGGGTTAGTTATTTTTTATTGACATGTCCCACACTTATTGGATCTTGATACCGCTAACATAGTTGAAAGCTCGAAAATGTGTTGAAAACACAAGAGCTGTTTAGACCCCCAATTAAAATTACGGCTCGATAGATTTTACACTAACTTACTACAAAGTGCGGAATAGTTTAAATGCGAGGGGATGAACAAGTAAGCTAATCTAATCCATAAACTAAGCAACATAGCAGTATAATGAAATAAACAAGAGTATGGAAGAAGGAAGCAAACACAGAAAACACCGAGACGTGTTCTCGAAAAGGAAACCGAAGAACTCGAAGAAAAACCTCTCTGCCGCCCTCCAAGCGGAAATCGATCCACTAGACAATTAGTTGGGATACATGGGTTAGCAAGAGACCCTCCAAGCCTAATCTATCCGATGCACCTAAGCCCTCCAAGCTCCTACTCCAACAAGGCTTCTCGGAACCGTGTCTTGTCTAGCACTCCGGATCTCGCAACAAGCTCTAGGTTGCATCTGTCATTCCAGGCTTCTTCTAATGCTTCCCAGCAGCACCAAAACGTCTCACAACACTCTCAAAGGATGTGGTAAGTGTTTGGGCTATCAACCTCTCAATGGTATGGAAATGGAGAGGGAAAGGTTGAGGAGATACCACAAGCAAGTGTATAGAGAAATGTGGGGATGACAATCTCTAATTCCCAATGTGTTTGGCTTGGGTTTTCTCTCTGAAGCATTCCTCAACATTTGTGGGTAATAAGGGTATATATAGGATAGGTGCAAAATGTGTGAGTCAGTCAATACAGGCTGGCAGAAGAGCTTGTCTTACAGGAAGGCCTTACCCGCGAGATACTTGCAAGAGACAGCTGTCTCCACCTGGCCTGACTCTTCGCATTCCAGCACGTGCAGGGCACATGCTTCACTTCGCAGGAAGCTAGGTCGCGACATACCCGCGAGAATCCTTCAGCCTCCAAATGCTTGAGTCTTCACACACTCTTTCTATCACACAATCCTTACAACAAATCCCAAAATAAATACAGGGTATAAACGATTGAAAATAATTACAATCAAATTTGGCACGGAATAAAAGCTAACAAAATACATAGTTGTAAATAACAACTTTACAATCTCCCCCTTTGGCTATTCCGTGACAAAACCCTAAAACAGACTCTAGACTTAAACGTGAGTTTGGGAACAAAGGCAAAACTCACTCACACCTAATTCTAGATTCTGATAAGCTCTTGAAACATATGAACAAGTATCTCCTGAAACACAACAACAAAATAATATCATTGTATGCTTTGAGGGTTTTTTTTTTTTTTTTTTCGAGAATAGTTGACTTAAGGTTGATTTCCTTTTATTGGTATCATCTTTGAAAACGTAGATTTCTTTCTTTTCTTTTTATAATTTTTTTGAGGGAAAACTGAAAAAAGTTTTTTTTTTTTTTTACTATCATTAAATCACCAAAATAATTAATAAAAAAATTGAAACAACATTAGCCATTGGATCGATTTCTACTATCATGAAATTGTTAACAGAACTGATAGTGCTCAAAGTATAAGCAATTGAAAATTGAAGCCTCGTACAGTCTCTCATTAAGGCTAGTAGCATCAAAAGCAAAGCTGATACAGTTCCACTTATATAATAAATACAGCATTGCATAGACAAACTGTTGGGAGCATTTTAAGACTCAAAATTTGTTGACTCTTCAACTACAAGCAGAGGATCTATTGGGGGAGGAAAAAAGAAGAAAAGAAAAGAAAGGTTAGGTTGATGTCATTTCATTTCATATAACTGTCAAATATATAATTGTCATCTTTTCATCTAAATTCTTCTTTTAATTTTGCAATACTAAAAATATAGGGTTTTTCTTTTCTCCCTTTGTAGATATAAAATACAGGACGTCTTTTTGGAAACACTTTCATAAGAAACTTTCAATCTTTATTTGTAATAGAGATGAGCTGAATAAGCTGATTTTTCTGACAACACATCGAAGCCTTTATATGGTGCTTCCAGTCCTATTTCTAGCCTTATCCACAATCTATTATCAAACATTTTTGGAGTAATGAATAAGGGTAAATGATTTCTGCTTTGCATGCCAGTAGATTTGCCTACTTTTTTTGTTTGTCTTTTAATGAAAATTCTTTAAAATAAATTAAAAATTAAAATAAATAAATAAAAACCATAACAAAATCTAGTGAAAAGTGCACTTGGTACATATATTATGCATTTGAATACCGCTTATTTTGTTGAAAACTGAAAATAATAAAAGAATAATTTTTGGTTACCGTACACACAAAAAAAATACTGTTCATTTGCCTTAATGCACTGTTCATGCCTATTAACAGTGCAAGAGGCACTGGTTCTTAAAATAATAATAATAGAAAAAAAAAAAAAGCCAAAAACGCAGACGCCAATCCAAACGTAGCTATAGAACCCATGAAAACACAAGCATGCTTGACAGCTTGAGGCCAGGATAGATGCACGTAGGACTTTTCATTTGCTAGGGTAGGGATATAACATCCTTCAGTACCAGTGGAGAAATTTTATTGGTGGAAATCTGCATTTCCCTTCCTACCAGTTCGGCTAATCCCCATAAACTTCAGATTCTTGCCGACTCGCACAGTGATCAAGTAGGGAGATGCCAAAACTACTTAATTGTTTGTTAGTATCAGGATGTTGGTGCATCCTTTTCTCATTAAAGTGACCAAAAATATCCTGATAGTTGAGCATAAATCTGTAGCCTTGCTAATTCAATTTGAGTTGCAACCACCTAAAATTCGATTCTCCATTATGTTTCTTACAAATAAAAGTTTCTCCCCTCCATTTACTTCCCTTATTACCTGTTGCTTGAACAACTAGGATTGCCTACCACTGTAAGCCGTGTACTGTAGACATCCGATAATTTATCCGTGTAGCATCCTGGTAACAGATCCATGATATGCCATAGTATTTTATAGCATAGAGCTGGGACGCCATCTGGTCCAGGAGCTTCTATTGTGCTCATTTGGAAAAGGGCATTCTGCAGACTTTGCACTTCCTCAGGTGTAAAATCTGTATTTAAATATCTTTGCTGATCTTCACTCAGGCTTGCAATTCTCACCTCAAGCTTAAGTTGCAGCAGCATTTTCTCTGTTGTTAAGCCCTCAGTCACTCCACAAATACTACTAAAATGAGCAACAAGCAGCTTTGCTATCTCTTTGATTGGCCATCATGTAGTTTGAGTCTCAAAATTCTATTGATAAACATTCTCTTGTTCACTAAAAAATGATAATATTTAGCATTCCTCTCTCCTTTTAACTTTAAGTACCAGTCAGCTCTTACCTTTTGTGCCCACATAATTTGTTCCTCTACTAAAGTAATTCTACTAATATAAATTACAGATTGTCCCACAAGTTTAGGCCATTAGAAAATGATAAATTTAACTATTTAACCAATATTCTAATGTGCATATAGAACTCTATCTCTTGATACATCTTGTTCTATATTGATCAATTGTTGCCGTGTGATAAGAACTTGCTGGAATATGAATATGAATTGTGGAAGAGTAAGAATGGTGAATGGGAATTTGTAGTTAATGTAGGCCACTTCAAGGGACCTAGACCTCCATAGAGAAAGAGAGAGATTAAAAAGCCTTAATGAATAATATTGGAGATTAAACCACCAATTGATCAAAATAGTGGCTGTTTTGAAAAGTGTTGGAGATCTTGCATATTAAGAATTAGGGTTGTAAGGTTGAATTTATTCAATCATGTGTTGTTTTTATTCCGTGCCAAATTTGCTTGTAATTTAACAATTCGATATCCTGTATTTAAGTGGGAATTATTGTTTACGCTGAAGTACAATTTTTTTTTCATTCAAAAAAAAAAAAAATTGTACTTTCCGTAAACAATAATATTTTTACAGTACAATGAAAGTGATAATAAGGTACAAGGTGCTCATGAAGTTATCAATATAATATAAAATTTAAAAATAAAATAGAATACATCTAATACATTTGTCTAAAACTTGGGGTGAAAAGAATTGAGCTTAAAACAAAACAAAATTTAATGTTAATGATAACACTCCTTAGATCTCTAAAGTAGTGTGTAACTCTTCTTTGTTCCTCTCTATTGGTCTATTTGATTGCTGGGAGACGACAGGAGCCAGAGGAATTGGCAGAGTAACCCACACCATCAGGTCCAGGAGTGCTGCAGTCTGGATTATTCTTGCTGACATTGTATGGTGTTGTGCTCACCCTGAATGTACACAAGCAAAATTTACTGCTCAGAGTTCCAATCCTCAACCCAGCATATAAAACAGAATTAGTGAACAGCATCTACGGCATTAAACACCAAAATTTTCAGTAATGTAAATAACTATTGACTAACCGTACATGACCTCAACCACATGTTTCCACAACTTAATTACAATGGAGAATAATGATCTTTAAAGAACCAATATGCACATAGAGCCTCTCGGCCGTGAACAATGAATCAGCCATTGTGTGGTCAGTCACAATTCATTTTTCAGCAGTAGTCCATAGTATATTAGAACTTAAATGATGAGCTCAAGGTTTATATATAAAAGAAGATCCATAAGGTCAGTAGAACTTAGGGAAACTCAAACTGACTCCATGTCAGAGTGTCCAAACTGATTCTCAAAAATAATTTGCCAAATTGTTACAGTCCTAAGGCATGGGCTAGCTAATCAAATTGGTAAAAATAGTTCCAAAAGGACCAAAACAAATAACAGTTAGATAATTCACTTGAGGCAACTAAGAAGAATTATGAACATTGCTCATAGTTGAAAAAAATATTGTGATGGACCAATGAAAATATATACTCAGCTTGAAATGGAAAAGTAAACTAGTAGTTACCTTTCCCTGCGCTTCTCTAAAAATCGAGCCAAGGATGCTTTACGTGCTTGAGGCAAAGCTACTACAAACACACACACAAAAAAAAAAAATCTTGTTAGGCTGAAATTAGTCATATAGTTTATAAATCAACTCTATTATGCTGATATCAACTATAGAGTTTATAATTTTGACAAATGAAACAAGAACCAAGGCATAAGCTCTACACAAAACACTAAGTTTTACCCGTTTGAATTATGGTTTTAGCAGCACATCCTGCTGGGCTGACTACTTTAGGAGGCTCTGAATGTTTAGTAGGAAATGATGAAGATCCCCTGGGTTTTCCTATCACTAATTCATTGGTGCTACTTGCTACTACTCCAGGCAGAGAACCAGCTTGGGATGTAAGAAAAAGAGGACTTGGAAGCCCTGGGAACAGTGTTGTGGTATGGGACTGGGTTGTAATCGAATCACTTGGGGAAGGCCGAGGAATCAATGCCTGCTCTTGAGCTGTTGATTGTGTTATATTATGCGCTGGAGAAGACCCATTTCCAGCCAGTAGCATAATTGCTTGAGCCTGAGCAGAGAAATAAGGTATTTCAAATGAAAAGAAATCACATATTGAGTTCAATAGCCATATCAGAGAATGCTTGAAAGATTAATACCTTCTCAGGAGTCACATCATCATAAACACAGACTGAGCCAGCATAAAAGATTGTTAGCTGAGTAGGTGCCTTGGAGGATTTTGAAGCATCCCTACAAAAAATAAATTTTTAATAGAGCTTTTCCATTAGAATTGGTAATTGGTACATATTTTTTCAGTACTTTTTACATTTTGGTACCTGAGATCAGTGGTACCAACCATGGAACCTCTAAGTGGCACAACAGAAATAGGGGCTGTGATTCCTCCAAGAGGTTGTGTTTTTATGGTAGAACCAACAACATTCTGGCTTGTGGATGCAAGATGAGACTGGAGAACAGTAGTGCCCAAAGCGATTGGACTTGTTTGATTTAGTTGATTGGAGACTGGGAATATTCTTACTTCTTGGGGACGATGAACTGAATGCGCATCAAAGTGTTGTATAGGATAGGCTGTCATTGCATAGTGGTTCCCCGCTTGCTTATCAGTAATTAAATTCTTCTACAATAGTTAATATGAGAATGGAAAAATAAAATCAGTTCATACAGAACCAACCAATCCAAAGCTTATTAAAACAGCATCCAAACTTCACTCAAACTAACATAATCAGCAGTTCACAAAAATGATGTTGTTCACAATTCCCAGTACATAAACTGTTGTAGGTAATTAAACTTCTAATTTTCCAGCTCAAGATAAACTTTAATTGCTTTAAGAAGAAAACTATGTAATTTGCAATTAAGCGACTATTCTACATCATAAAAACAAAAACAAAACGAACCTGGATTACACCCGTGTAAGATTTCTGGTTAGAGTCAAAAACATTGGCAGTTGAAAGAGTCATAAACCCAGATGTTGCTAGTGAATCATTTACATTCTTTCTCGGCCTATCTTCCTGAGCAGCCCTGAAAGACAGGAATTGAGGAACAGCAGATACCTTGTTTGAGAATGACCACTGCATGCCTGAACCTCTAAGCAGGGCTGAAAAAATCAAAGAAAATGGAAAGTGATGGCCAAGTATGTATACCAAACATTAGAACTCCCAATTGAACTAAATATGAAATAAAGCTCAGTTCATCTTTATCATATTGAAAACAAATTCCTTTAGTACCTCAAAATTAAAATGTAGCAACTTGATGTAATTTATGTCCAAAGAAATAGAAGAAGGGAAAATTAACATCATCTAAAAAAAACTATATCCCAACAAGAATCATTCATGACCCTCTTACAAGGTAAGCATAAGTAACAGAATCAAATATTCTCAAAGTGTTTAGTAAAAATGACAAAGTAAGATTAAGGTATCATTTACATCCATAAAAAAAATAGATTAAGGTATCATTGTCATAAGAAATCCTTAACAAGAAAATTTCCCTACCAAAAATCAAAAAGAGGAAAAAGGAATACAGCACATTGACAACTTACTTTATGTCACTTAGCGTAGAAAGAAAAAGAGAACAAATTATGATGACCACAAAGACTTGGATCAATCTTAAATAGCCCAAAAATGGTTTTAAATAATTAGTCAGAAGAACATTGAGCTATACGCTTTGTAGTAAGCACAGACTGTAAATATATCACCCAATGTAAAAAAAAAAAAAAAATGTTTGTTCGGATAGTATTTTATTGTATATTCAGATAACAACTGGCCAGGCAATACTTTTCACTTTTCAGAAGATCAAATTTTAAGAAAACTAAAAAAATAAAGAATATTAATTCCTTATGATCACAGCCATTATTTAATTGTAATGCACCATATAAAAGAACAAAATAATTTCATTTGGGTATAATTTATTTACAACGTTTTTTAATAGGTTAGTACTTTTATCATAAAAATTGTAGCACCCTGGACAGGCACAACTGTTTAGTTTAATAAACCTTTTTGTTTTAAGCTGAGTTTTTAGGGTATAATAATAAACTATGGTTTTTTAATAGGCAGATCAACGTGACACATTAATTTAATACACCCAATAAGCACATCATGCGCATGTTACCAAAATAAAGATGGTCCTATCACTGATGCAACAGGCTAAAGTATGAAAAGGACAATGTTAAAAATTAAAAAATATATATCTATGACTTATTAAAATAAAAGCAAGTTCTTCTTCTTGTAAAAATATTTCAAAAACATATAAATATTAATACAACTAACCAACGCTCCAAGTCCAACCACATAGTTCTCTGATTGACTGACCGACTGACCCACAGTTAAAAACTTCAAAGTTCAAAGTTCAAACCTAGCCCAAATTAGCACATATTAAATTGTAAAACATTTCATAAAAAAATAAAAATCAATATTAAACTAAAATACCGTACGTTCAAGGCAAACACTAGTACTACATAAACAATAAATTTTGCAATAAAATGTGATTTGTGCAACATCGATTTAAAATGAATAGCTAGAATCACTTTTATCATCACTAATCACATCATCTTACTAAATTGTGATTTTTTACAATTTGTGTAACATCAATTTCAAATGAATCGCTAGGATCATTCTAACTGTCACCAATTACATCATCTTACTAACTCAGCAATTATGAAAAATTTGTGAAACTTAAAAAACTAATAATAATAATTTAGAAAAAAAAAAAAAAAAAAAAAAACTATGTCCCCTCTATGAATTACTTAACAGGCACTTTTACTATGTTCTCAAACTATTCATCTTACTAAATTGTGATTTTTACAATTTGTGTAACATCAATTTCAAATGACTCGCTAGGATCATTCTAATCGTCACCAATTACATCATCTTACTAACTCAGCAATTATGAAAAAAGTTGTGAAACTTAAAAAAAAAAAAAAAAAAAAAAAAAAAAAAAAAACCTATGTCCCCTCTATGAATTACTTAACAGGCACTTTTACTATGTTCTCAAACTATTGTATTTTGTACCACGAGCTTTTCTTTTCACTAGTGGTGGTGGTTAGCCAAACCAAGGCCGGCTGTATATTGTTTGTACCTTAGGCTAAATATATTTGTACCATGTGCCAAATGCATCGTACTAGCTCCTAAAGTTTCTCATGGTGTAAGAATTTTCCCGCGAGAAGATGAAACAAGAATCTAAACTGTTGCCGTATTCATGTTATATACACACATATATATCACTCTCAATCTATTTAAACAAGAAAGGTCATAATTTGGTTCCAAAGAGAGCAAAGAAGCTATTTGCAAACGCAAAAACCTGCAATTATAAGTACCCAATTGAAGAAAATTTGAAAAGGAAGATATGAAAAACCATACCTGAGCTCACAGAGATAGAGTCATCATTGAGCTCTTCTTTCACTGTGACTGAAACATTTTTTGAGCTCAAACCCAAAAAGTCCCTCTCCATCTCTCAAAATTTGTATCAAAATTACAAACAAACAAAGTCAAAAAGAAGTTAACAACACACGCCCCCACTAGCAAAAAAGAAGAAGAAGAAAGCAAAGCTTCTAAACCATGCAAGAAATGTCTGGTTCTACTTGTGCCATAGAATTAAAGAAAGAAAGAGGGAGAGTGCGGAGGGTGTGAAAAGCAAGCTTTGAATAATAGCCTTTGTTTTAGGTAGGTTTTTTTTTTTAAAGGAGGATTTTATTAAAAACGTGACATGTGGAACGTGGGATGAAAAAAAAAAAAAAAGATTCGTTTTGAATGGGAAAGAGGATGGTGACCGGTCGATCCGGTGGGGGACCGGGTGGTACCGGTCAGCGACCACGTGCAACAGCGAACCTCGTAAACTGGTGGGCTCTTAAAGTCTGTCTGACACGCGCCCAATAGTGGTGCCACTTTTATATCTATTTATCTATATTCTCTTTTCTTTTCTTTTTTTTCCTTTTTTTCTTAATACTTTCAAAAATAAATAAATATTATTTGATTCTTGAATTTTTTTTTTTTATAATTCAATAATTGGGATCCGAATTTAAGTAATGTATGAGATAAATGATTCAGGATGATTTAGTAAAAAGAATAATGATCAAATTTAAAGATAATTGCTTAGATGTATTTTTATTCGTTAAGTACTTAAGTTAACTTGTGATTAATTAATCAATGAAATTACGTGATAAAATTTAATTTGAGAATAAATACATTTACTAAAATCTTGTATCTAAACTTGTCTGTAAGATAAATTGAAGATACAAATATAAATTGAAAATTACTAAATTATTCATTGAATGCTTCACTAAGAATCCACACATACGTTTCTCAAAAAAAAAAAAAAAAAAAAAAAAGAGGAATCCACACATACGGACTCAGTCTCAAAATAAATGATTGAATAAAAATGTTTAAAAGCTTAAAGCTTAAATATTCAAAATTTATGATTTAGGAATATTTAAAATATAACAGTTTGTCATTAAAAATAAAATGCATCATTTTTTTTTATAGATACAATAATATTTAAATATATTTGTTTTATGATAATTACATTTCATCATCAAATTAGACGTTAATTGATTATATATATATATTGTGTGTGTGTGTGTGTGTGTGTAAGATTTGAATCCAAATCCCTTATTTGATCATAGTTTCAAAGCTTAAGTGTGTGTCTATAGAGTAATTTTTACAATGAATCTTAATATACAATATTTCACAATTGTTAACATGTCATATCGAGATTGGTGTTTAATAAAAATAATATCAATTTGTGTGTGTATATATATATATATATATTTATAATAATTCAGTATTACAGATAATGAGATTTGATTCTCAAAAAAAAAAAAAAAAAAAAGATAATGAGATTTGAATCTTGCAGTGTTTCATTAAAACACCAGTAATATTAGCTATAAGATTATTACAATAATAAACACCATACTTATTTGAAAATGATGTTACTTCACTCTAATAAATCACAATATCACATAATAAACTCATTATCTAAGCTAGTGAAATAGTAAATTAATGTAAAAAGTAACCACTCATAAATCATAATGTAACGTATAAAAGTTTTAACAAAGCTAATTATCCTAGTGTTTAGAAAAAACAAAAATGCTGATAATTCTAGAAGATCTCTTATTTTCACGAGAATGTGAAAAATGTTGTGTGTATACACTATACACCATTATTATTATATATTAGCATGTAACTCCATACAAACGCATAGATGCATTTAAAATTAAACAAAATTTTTACTATAAAAATATAAAGAATTAGTCAAATTAATTTTTTTAAAGCATGTAACATGTGCATTCATGCATACATATAGATATATTTAAAATTAAACACAATTTTTATCATAAAATATAGATAATTAGTCAAATTATATTTTTAAAGTAAACGTGATTAGTCACATATTAAAATTCTTACCTCAATTTATACTACTTATGATCATTTTTTTTCTAATTTTTAATAAGATAGAACGTGTGATGATTTTTATTTTATTGATTTATTGAGAAACATGTGGTGATTTTTATTGAGTATATGTGAGTTTTATTTATTTATTTTATAATTCATTAATATTAGATTCTTAGTATTTTGCACTCATTAACTCACTTGACACAAAGATTAAAAATTTAAATAGACATATAACACAAGTTTAAGTAGATAATTATGGTGTAGTTCCTACTTAAATTTGGACATATGGCACAAAATTGGATTATAATTTCAAATTCTAATTCAATTTTCTCTAAGTTTTACCTATTAATATATATATATATATATGACTTATAAATTTGATTTTTTTTTTTTTGTTATATGATTAGGTTTTATGGTTTATTACATTGACTCATCGTTTTCTACTCTAAATTAACTAATTTGGCACAAAATTTTAAAATTTTAGATTAGATGAAATATGTGGTGCAAAATTAAACGCCAATTGAAATTCAATTTTTACACTAAATTAACTCACTTAGCACAAAATTCTAAAATTTAGATTAGATGAGACACATTGCGTAAAATTAGAATCTAATTGAATTCCAATTTAAAATTTAATTAAATTTTCTCTTATTTTACCTATTATTATAGAGATGGGTTAAGTTACACTTGTATAACTCTTATAATTACACATTTTTTACACCGTAAATTTCTTAGAAATCTAACGGTTAAAAAAATATCATTAAATGCTATTATTTTCCATCTTATTACCTAATTAATACAACATCTCTCTCTCTTTGTCTCTCTCCTTATTTATTACTCTCCACCATATAGTATTTTCTTCTACACAATCTAACAAAAAAAATTGAAAAATAATCCTCTAATAATTGATTTCACAAAACTACCAATAACAAGAGTCAAATGACTGAGACAATTCCTCCTTTCTAGTGCACCATTTCTTCGATACCAGACTGCCTATGCCACTTCATATTATTGTTGATATATTAAGAATGCACCTATTTAAGTGGCATATTGGCATTATATATGTTTTGGTGCATATCCATGTGAAGAGAGTTTACGCGTTGTTTGGTAAGGATAAAAAGAGTTGGAAACAATAATGGCCAAGATTAGTTAAGTTTCCAATTTTTTTTTCCTTTTTAAAATCTTCTTTACGTGAAGGACAAAAACAGGTCTGGATTATCAGATTGCGAAAAGAACAATATAAAAGAGAAAGAAACGGTGGCACATTCCATTATAAACTGCCAGAATGACCACAAATGGCATAATTTTCAACCTCCAAATTTTCCTCAGGCAGATCTAAAGCAAGTGGAGACTTTGGCTTGGATAAACCTATGAATTACTTCAAAAGGTCATAGCCTATCACATACTAAACAATCAAATCGGAGGTTTATCCAATGACTCTTTGGATAAGGTGAAATTGTAGAGATGATGGAGGCGTGAAAGTATAGTGCAAAAAGAAAGACAAGAGAAAGAAGATAATGATATGGGCAAAAAAAAAAAGTTAATGCTTGGTTTTTTTTTTTCTTTAATAAAAGATCAATACCTAAATCACTAATTTTTAAAAAGTAATAATGATACTATTATGAGTATTTTTGACCCTTAAATCTAATAGTAATCAATAGTTTACAAAATATATAATTCTTTAAATTACACTAGATGTAACTTGAACCAATCTCATTATTATATATATATATATAGATTATCTTATATTACAAAAAAAAATTAAGTTTATCTTGCTTTTGCTCCTTATCCAAAAGGAAAAAAATAAAAAAAATAAATAAATAAATCTTGCTTTTGCTCGTGCTTCTTTGTGAGTTGTGACTTACGTGTGTGTGAGTATGATTGAACGCTTCTCGAGGAAAAAAGTTAGTTGATTCAATGGGCTTGTCAGGTTAAGCGACAAAAATAGTGTGAAGGAGCAATTGCATTGTGCCACGTCGCCAACTGTCAAGACGTATTTAAAACTTGCGGCGTTCTCTACCCAGTATCAGTGTCTCTCTCAGCCTACGGAAGATTTTTTATTTTCTGTTTTTTCCCCCTCAAGTTTTTTTTTTTTCCCCTCTTCTTTAGGTAAAGTTTGGATAAGCGTCCAGTTACATTAAACTATTAAGATTATAAGTTATAACACGTATTTACTTTTGAAAACATATTTTTATTTTAACGGATTCAATGTATTACATATATTGAACCTAAACCTCATTTTTTTTGCTTTTGGTTAGATCTTCTAGATTTTTATATTTCTTGACCTTTGTTTTTTTTTAGAGCCCAATAATCTTAGGTTATGTTTGGCATGATAGAAGGGAAAAAAAAAGTTTAAGAAAATGAAAAAGAAAGGGTAAAAGGGAGAGATAATTAAATAATAATAACATCTTTTATTTTTATCTTTATAAATTATAAATTATTTTTTTATCTTTCTAAATTATAAATTAATAATTAATTATGAGGATATAAAGTTAATTTCATCAAAAATTCAAAGTTTTCTAAGAGTATAAAAGCAATTTTATGAATTTGGAGGGAAAAAAAAAATTGGTGGGACTCACAAAAATTATTTCTCTCCACATTTCCTTTATCTCCTCTATTTACTTCTAACTAAACGAAGGAAAATAAATTATTTTTCTTCCACTCTCTCTCCCATGCTTTCTATCCAAACATTACCTTTAAATTCAGGACATGAAGGCTTTACTCACCCTTTTTAATTTATTACAATTTTTTTTTATGTATTTATTGATAGTAGGAGAAAAAAGACATGATTCGAATTTCAAACATGAGATATTATAAATAATATAATTACTGTTAAACTATCACTTAAACTTCAATATAAATTTTTATGTCAACAAAGCATGTTGGAGCATTTTAATATTCAACAACAAAAATGAATATGCATGCTATCAACAAGGGTGAAATGGAGAGAGGTTTCTCTGGTGCAATAGGAACACGCTTCCTAAAGCGCAGTAGAATTCGTGTCCTTTCTTTTGGAAGGAGTTGTGTGTTTCCTTGGAATAACAAGTTATTCCAAGGCTAGTGGGTTTTGTTTTTTTTTGGGGTTTGGAAAACAGACATCAATTAGAGCTTCGCCTTTTGTTCCTTCAAGAAAAGCAGTGCTTTCTGTTCCAGGTTTTTACAAGACGAAGTTGGGAGTATCTTCAAAGTCAGGTGTTCATGAAGTTGGGAGTAGGACTGAATCGGTGAAGGTGAACCACAAAGCTTAGGAAATGGCGCACGGTCCAGTGGCAGCGCTCAACACTGTGAATTCAAGGGACTCTATGAGTGAGCAATTAATGGATGAAGCCGTTAATTTGGATGCTCCAGAAGTAACGCATACAATAGGGAAACGTAAAGAGGGTGTAATCAATGTCTCATTATCAACCCCACAATTTTCGGGTAATCATAATACCGAGAATTAAGGGGCAGATTTTTCAACCAAAGAATTTGATGCCAGAATAAATGAGATTGATTCAGAGATGGGAAAATTTGATCACATTAACTGCATGACCCAACCAAGCAATATTTCTCAAGATATCTTAGGAGAGGCACGTGAGAAGCATGTGTTAGCCAAACCACAATCAACTTAGTGCACCTAGACCCGATTGGAAAGGAAAACTAATAGAGAAAAAACACAAGAACACTTAGCCACCAACTTAAGTACTAGGAGCAGAAGCAACAAACACATCAGGAAAAAGGTATTGAGTACCAAGGAACAAAGCAAACTGAGTGGAGGGAAGAGAAGTGGGGAAGCCCATCTGGAGTTACCAAGTAAGCGTAGGCCGGTTTCAAAGGATGATGAATATAGTTCAAACACAATGGTGGAGGCTGAGACTCAGCCCCGCCAATCGTAATGAGCTGCTTAGTATGGAACTGTCGTGGGCTTGAGAACCTATGTACAGTGAATGAGCTTGCTAGTCTGGTGCGGGTTAAAGATCCATCTGTCGTGTTTATTGCCGAAACATAGACAGATAAAGCTAGGCTAAAAGATGTGAAAAGAAAAATACAGTTTGATAACATGTTTGTAGTACCAAGAGCAATTGATATGGGAGGGGGATTAGTGTTGTTTTGGAGATCGACTATTGATGTAATTGTGGAGGGTTCGGGCATAAATTATATCGATACAATGTTTCAAGAAGAAGATAGGGTAGGGATTGGAGTGATCATCTGAGAATGCTAAGGAAAAGGCTTGGCACACATGGTCGGAATCATCCCTCTCCCCTTAACTGTCATAGAGCTTGAAACTTTGGCTATATCGAAGGCTTTACAGTTTGATGTTGATCTGAGTTTGGAAGATGTCACCCCAGAGGGAGTTTCAGAGATTGCAATAAACGCTTTGAATGTAGATTCATAGTTTTTGGAATCCTTTGGTTTACTTAGTCGTGATGTTAAATGTTTTGCAAGTTTATTTCATTGTATTAGGTTTTCACATGTTCATAAAGAATGATTGTTGTATTCTCACATAAAGAGAAACGACAATGGGATTGCTCATAGTTTGGCTAAAAATGCATTATGCATACCAGATTTTCAAGTATGGATGGAAGATGTCCTATCTCATATTGGTTTGATTTTACAATTGGATGTAGTTGAATTTTATTAATAAAATCCATTAGTTTCTTTCTCAAAACAAAAAATAAATAAAATAAATAAAAATGAATTTATATTACAATATATTATAAAGATGTGGGAGTTAATATGAAAGATGAGGAATTAGTGAAAATATTTAATCCCACGTTGAAAATAAGAGAGACAATTTTATTCTTTTTAATTGTGGTGATTAATGGGCTAATATGAAGAGCCATTAACCCACTTAATGGACTAGCCATTTTGGCCTTTTCAATATTTAGAAACTCCTTATCTCATCAATTAATTGTATAACTCCAGCCGATTATATTAATATTTAGCAATTAGTCTTGTAACACCAACTATATCAGAATAATAGACCTAATTAATCAGATTAATTTGAGTAGTAAATTTGTGGGGCCCATTGAGCCTATAAATAGACTCATTCAGGCTCATTCCAATGTACACCAAAAAATCCAGCAATTGCAAAGAATGGTGATCTTTCTAGTGGAGCTTTGGGCTTGAACACACCTCACTCTAAATAGTGTTGTGTATTTTTTCTCTTCAAATTAATAATATTCAGAAGTATGATTCAATTTATCTTTGTGTTATTTCCATTATTATTGTATTTGCACGAACAAAGCATAATCAAAATGTTGAGATATTATTAGTGCAATCCAAAAATTGAGTTGAACATGGGAAAAAAAATAATGAAATTGTGATATCACTTCCAAATTAAGGAAAAATAAGTTTAAAATGGACAACCTCATAATTTTTAGGTTGGGATTATTAGTATATATAATTTATGTTAAAAATTATAGCCACCAACTAAGAGTATTGTAACGCAAAAACATTACTTAACCTCCTTTACGAGGAGATTCAAGATTTAAATATACCTATTACCTACTCACTTTTTTGTATCAAGTGAATTATAAAAAAATGAAAGATAAAAGCAATAACTAGGAATCCACCGGACTAAAAGCAATAACTAGGAATCCACCGGACTAGAAATCCATTAGACTTGTTAGTTGTTTCTGACTTAGAAAACTCTAGAGAGACAACTACCCAAGGATCATACGGAGAAGTGGATTGAAGATCTTGAGGTCAGCACTCAGCACCCTCAAAACCTTCTTTTTTTAATATTGATCTAGTAATTTAAAATAGATAGGTCCGAGAATAACATATTTTAGTAATTTTTTTTGGGTGACCTTCCTTAATAATAAAATTGATTATGATATATTTTAGGTTGCGTGGAGTGTCTTTGACGAGTTGCAAGAGTTTTGAAAGTAGGCATCAATTGATGTATGTAACATTTTTTTTACTAGTTATATTTTGTTTCAAATATATAAGTTAGGTTCCAGTTACACTTGATGTAACTTTAAGCAATGTTACACTACCCAATATTTTTTTAATTAAAAGTGAATTTTGATAAATCCACCATTAGATTACATTATTTTTGTATATTCTTCATCCTTACAAAATTTAAAGATAATCAAAGATCAATAATCATGTCATCAATCAATTGTTTAAATTCAAGTTTTTGTAGTTTAAAATAATGCATAAAAGATGAGTTTATGAATCGAATAGTAAATTACATCTGATTGACATGAAAATTGACATATATGTTAAGAATATATAGAATATTTAATTCAACGGTTGGATTTTCAAAATTTGAATTTCGATAACAAGTTATTGAGTGGTGTAATATTATTTAGAGTTACATCAAGTGTAACTTGAACCCAACCCCAACCCCAAATATATATATATATATATATGATGTTTTATTTCTTAAATAACTCTTTGTCATTCTTATAATTTTTTATTTAATTATTTTAATTACACTGATTTAAAGAACATAACTATAATCTCTTCCTTGTTGAAATATTATAAATTAATTTGATTCAGTTGGTCATTTAGAAAGTTTCTATTTTCTTCAAAGTCGGATAAAGCATTTGTAAATCTTGTAAAAAAAAAATTGACCACAATATTTGTTTGAATTGTAATATTATGATATGTGATTTTTTGATATGCACTTAAAGGCCTGTTTGGATTGAAGGGGAGGGAGAGATAGTGGAGGGGAGTAGAGTAGAGTTAATTAAAAATAAACTAATTTTGGGCTAAAAACATTAATATTTACTATAATTTTAAATTATTATATTAACAAAAACTTTTATTCATTAAAATAGACCCTAAATTAGATAACAATTTTTTATTATAATGATTAGTTTTAAGCACAAAAAAAAAAAAAAAAAAATTCATCTTGAAAAAGATTCAATTGTGGAACTGCCAGTCAATGAGAGAGAGAGAGAGCGAGAGAGAGAGAATTTTTTGTGGTGGTATTGGTATGTAATATTTTAGAAAGGTTTTGTATTTTTTTAATTTGTTTTTTATTGACTATAAAAAACATTTTTTTTTTTATGGTAACTTCATACTAAACATCAAAAAATGCATAAAAATGTTTTCTATATAAATAAATAAATTGTTAGGATCCAAAATTTTGCTAAATCAAAGAGTTATATATGACTTATGAAGCCTTTGTGATTTTATTAAAGTATGATATAAAGACAGGGTATGGGAACTTTATACTGAGAACAATAATATATTAATTAATAACAATATGAAATTTTTGCATGTTCAATTTTTCAAAATAAGATTTTTTTTTTTAATCAGGAATATATAATGTATATATATAGACACACAGTTGAGAAAAACGTACGTCACTAGTGACATTTCATTCCTTTTTTATTTAATAAATGTCCTCCATCAAACTTAAAAAAGCAAAATCTTTTTACAATTAAAAAGAAAAAAGCAAAAGAAAAAGGAAAGGTCACTATCTATGTCATTATTCCAGGAGGAAAGCCAAACCATAAAATTTATTGAAACAAACAAATACATAAATAACAAGAGGAACCTACCACTTCCACACTTTTAAAAGTTATCAAATAAAAAATCTAGCGTAATGGTAGGGGATGGTGGACTCAAATCTATCTAGAAATAATAAGAAAGAAAGAAAGAAACACATGCAAATAATGTTCTCTCTAAAACACAGCATGTGATCGGCGGGTCCTAAGTCCCAATCGGTCCCCGCAGTGCACAACCCCTTTAAAATTAAACCTAATCTTCTCTCTAAAGCAAGGCTGTGACCACTCTCTCTCACTGCCCATGTAAATAATGTTTTGCCAATTTGCAAGGTGATGTGTTTTCATGCTTCTTTATTAATTTGGTTTGGTTTTGGTTTTGGTCCCACCCAGCCATTCTTCATTGTACGTACACACACCTTTTCTATTTGTTTTTTGGCCATAGATAAACCTTGGTGAACGTACGTGTTAGGATTATTACAGTAGTACACCACTTGCTTGAAACTTTTAACCCTTTTTATTTTTGGTGCCCCACTCCTTAGTCCATACCATTGGAATCACATTCACATGGAGGGAGAGGAAATTGTTTATATTCCAGGCGCATGAGACTATTGTCTCATTGACAAGTGGGTTCCACACCTGTCAATAAGACAATGGTCTCGTGCACCTATTGCATGAGATACCATCTTCATGGAAGGGTATATCGGTATTAACCTCTTACAACATTTAGATCCTACAACATATTAATTGGTGGGACTCACGTGTACATACATATTAGAAGGGAACTGTTGCACAAGATAATTCTTACACTTCATGATAATTTTGCTAGAAACACTTTCATCAAAAAATATGAAACCAAGTAGTATCTTGCACTTCATGATAATTTTGCTAGAAACACTTTCATCAAAAAATATGAAACCAAGGACTACTATATTTTAATCGAAACAAAAGAGCATTATGAGCATATGCTCATTTTTTTTTTTTTTTGAGAAAGGAGCATATGCTCATTAATTACTTGCTTTTGTAGTCAAAAGGTCACGGTAGGGAATCCATCGTTTTATCAATTTCAATTAATCATCTATGTTATGAGATAATTAACTAATTATTCAAAAACCATAATTATCCACAAAATATATTTTGTGCAAATTAATATATCCTCATCTTAAATTGTGATACGACACATACTAATTAATTAAAATTAAAGCCAATCATAATTAATGTCATAATCACATTCTTTTAACCATAGTTTACAAGAATGTATCTTAACCATTAAAACTTGATATAGCTTGATTTTTTTTTAGAGAGAGATAATTACAATATGGTGCTAATCATGCAAACTCGAATGTCATAGGTTGAAACTTTCTTAAAAAAAAAAAAAAAAAAAGTTCCCAAACACTTTGTGTAAGAAGATATACCAATTTTGTTACTATGCCTTTAGCAATATGACTTAATCTTCTGATTCGACAGTCCAATTTTTGCATTCAACATGACATTTTAATCGCTGAGCTCTATTTTATTTTGACTCAGGTTATTGTTATTTTTCATTTAACACTTCAGATGATGTTTCTGCATTTTCATGGTAAAAATTACTGTTTTGTCCCTATTTTGTAAATTTGAGCCCTGCTGGGTGCAAAATGAGGTATCTACCCCGTCTAGATTGTACAAATAAAGGAGGTTTTGGTGTTGATCTGAAGGCTTTTGCACTGAATTTGTCGTTTGTGTACTGCTTCAGGAGCTAGTGTGTGTACATATATATATATATATATATATATGTGCATTTATATTTTGTTCTTCTGTTCTTAGTGATAAGTTCTCTGATTAAAAAAAAAAAAATTCTAAATTAATAAGATTGATTCACGCTTTCAATAGTTAAAAATTTTGACGGCACTATAGGCCAATTTGTAACCACTCTTTTTGGGACATTGTTGCTCAATCCAACGAGTACATACATATATACTACCGTCCATGCAAAGTAACAGCCCAGATTCGTGCACTTGAGAAGAAAAGAGTAAAAAACCAAGCTAGATATACTAGACTACCAAATCTTATCATGCAATTTTTATTTATATACTTATTTATTATTTTTATAAGTTTAAAGCTACAATACAAGTGGCACAATCAATCAATAAAATGTTCTTTATTTTACTGATAATATAATTAGTGCTCTCTATTTTTTATACTTTTCCAGGATAAAAAGTTGTAATCCACACTTTTGGCTTGTGTTTCAAATAGATACATGGCATGGGCATGTGGAGGGACAAGGATGAAGCCAAAGGCTTTGATCATATAATAAGGTTGGAGATAACTTGCCAAAACAAATTCTAGCATGGAGATAGAAAGAAATGTGTCCCCATCTTTGCTTTGGATAAATAATTGTTTTGGACGTAATATCATAGCCAAAACTTGTCTTGTTGATTTTCTTTTCCTCTCTAAAAATCTAATAATAGTCCCAAATATTAGTTTCATAGTTATTAAATCTAGGCTCAATCATAGTATACAAAACGTCAAAAAAAAAAAAAAAAAAAAAACGCCTTCTATATGCATTTAAAAATACAACCCAACCCCAACTTGTCTAAAGGAACAATTAGTTTATTAGATATTTGATGCGTTAAGAGTAATTGTCCATGCATCCAATATATTTATCATTTTTCATTGTGTGGATCCCACACTACCGTAAAGCCATAAATTATGATTATATCTATAATAATGCTAATACTCTTTCAATTTGTTTTTGATAGTCTCTTTCAATTCAGTCGGACAATTGATCTCCATAGTTCATTATAATTTTTCTTTTGTTTTTTGTTTTTGTTGTCGTTGTTGTTGCTTTCTTTTTTCTTTTTTCTTTTTTTTTTTCTTTTTTGTGACATATAAAGTTCATGATTTAAGTATTTGAACTTAATTATTCGGGCTTCATTGCAACTAAGAACTATGATAGGTGACAACTAAAGATATGTTTGGAATGCTGAATGGAGTTTACGTTAGGAATAGTAATAATTAGGGTAAATTGCAAATTACATCCCTAAAGTTTAGAGATGTTTAGATTTTACACCCTAAAGTTTTAAAATTTAGATTTTACTCCATAAATTTTAGGGTGTTTTAATTTTACTCCATAAAGTTTATGAGTGTTTGAATTTTATACCTAAAGTTTCAGAATTTTGAGATGTAAAATCCAAACGCCCTTAAACTTTATAGGGTAAAATTCAAATTCTGAAACATTAAAGGGTGTGTTGATACCCGTTTTTTATTTAAAAAAAAAAAAAGGTCCAATAGCAAAAAAGCCCAGTAACTAGCAAAGAGAGGTGGAGAAAAAAGATTCGTAGGCAATGGTAGAAACAAAGGACTATAAGGCCTAAAGGGCTAGCCTGGCAAGAAGTAACAGTAGGCAGGCCTACAGACCCAAAAAGAGGCAAAAGTGGGGCAAGCCCAATAAGCCCATGTCATCCTCCATAGAGGATAAGCATAGGCAGAAAGGACGCAAGAGTAGAATGAGACAAGGTTGAGCAGCAACAGCAGAAACAATGTGGGAGAGAAAGAAAACAAAAATAGAGAGTAGTGGAACAACCACACCATGATCAAAGCACCACCAACCTGTACCTAGCCAATACAAAGGAGTTAGGCCAACGGTTAAGAGATTTATAGAGGCTGTGGTTTGGTGGAGGGGGAAAAAATGGCCTATTTTCGATTTCCAGCCAGGGCCTCTTTTGGGAGATGCTCTGCTGGGATGGCATCTTTGCCAAAAATGGGTGGTAGACGGTTGGGACCACTTGATGTATGCCAGAGAAGAAAGTGGAGAGAGACCTATAGCCTTATCCGTTCAAGCTAGGGGGAAAGGATCATGGCCAAACCAAACGAATTAGGATCTGTTGTGGAATGGGTAGTGGAAGAGAGAGAATGTACTGGGCATGCCCAGATGTAGTGGTGGCCGAACAACCAATAGGGTAGTGGGTAGCCTTGAAAATGTATTCATAGTAGACAAAAATGGTTGATGAGCCATAGGGGTAAAAGAGAGAAATCTTATAGGATTAGCCCAGTATAAATAGGAACAGTAGCCATAAATGGAAGGGAGATAGCAACTAAGGCAAGAAAACAGAGAAAACTAAAAGAGAAATAATAGAGAAAAGAGAAAGAGTGAAATAAAAAGAAAAGAGAGTAAACACAGTAGAAAGGCATGCATCAATAGGCTATCTTATCCCTCCTTCTTATAGCAAACTCATTCTTTGAAATCCTGAAGTAGCAACAAGTAGCGATCTAGGCTCATTCCCTAGAGTGCACAACTTTGATGGCTTGGCCCAATAGCACGGTTGTCCAAGTTAGGGTTCGGGTTCTCTTTGGTTCACCTTTTGCAGAAAGGCTTACCATTTTACATTCTGTTGTGTCATTCGTACATTCTGCTGTATTATTTTCACATTCTACTATATCACTTAGCATTCTGCTATACTGGTTATGTCGATTACATCCTAATTATTTTTTCCCTGATGTAACTTAATTATCCTCTGGCTACAAGATATTTGCTCCTGAACCTATGAATGCATACTAACATTTGTGAATTAATATACATGCATTTGTTAATGGTTGTTGTCTTTGTTTTTGGATGCTAGATTTGTGCAAAGACTAGCCCTTTAGCAAGGTCCTGCTAGAATAGTGGGCCAGGCCCAACTCTCCGACCCACAGCATTACAAGTCTTAGCCTAGTAGAACAGGCTCAGCCCAATAGTACAAAAGGCCCCCATATGGTGTAAAATCCAAATACCCCAAAACTTTAGGGGGGAAAAATCCAAATTTTGAAACTTTAGGATGTAAAATCCAAACATCTCCAAACTTTAGGAGTGTAATTTGCAATTTACCTTATTTTTTTATTATTAGGAATAAAAGATATTATAATATAATAACTATTTCTATTCATAAGTTTGGTTTTTTTCTTTTAATTTATAAATTGGTTTTGATAGTTACACGTGCAAAGTTTGTAAAAGATGATACATATGGAAAGTTTATAGTTTTTGGAAATATATTAATTTTAAAAGTTGTCACATATATTAAATAATAGGCTAATAGCTATTACAACTATATTCAAAAGGAATAGTTGTTCCTCAATGTAGGCACAACGCTCTTTGGGTCGGGGGGAGTACGCATTGGTCGAGTGGACAGGGGGGGGGGAGAAAAGATAATGGAGTCACCATCTAGTTTTATGGCCTAAGAACCATGTATATAGCGCCCTTTCGTGGAAAGAATAATCTTACTACCAAAGTATGGGCTCGGAGTTTAGGTACGGCTTAGAAACGTGTTGGGCACTTAAGACCGCCCAACTCGTAGTTTGGCTTCCACTCATTGTGTCTTACATCTTAATCTTATTAAAGGCATGTTCAACATTACATCTTAAACTCACACACACACTAACATACATCTAAGCATACAACATAGCATCTTAATCCCAAACCCTAACATACATCTATCATGGCATATCATATCAAACCTAACATACATCTATCATGCATATCACATTATCTCATCCAAGGCATCAAGCAAACAAGACATTCAAGGGCAAAAATATGGACATGGCGGTAATATATTAACATCAAATATATCCAAGCATTTAAGCATAGTATCAAAGCATTAAACATGCATGTCCATTAAACCTAAACAAGATCATATCCCAATCAAATGCATGTACATGTGAATGCATGCCTTACCTTACTGTGTCACAACACCTATACATCAATGGATGGACATGTGAATGCATGCTAATGGTATATCAAAGATTTAATTGAAAACAAACCCTAATCTAGCATGTGAAGGATAAGTAAACACAAACAGAGAAATAGAGGCTCAAAAGCATAAAAAAGAGAACAAGACAGAGGCATATATTATAAATGAAGGGAAGGAATAGAAGTAGAAAGATGCAGATTAGGGTTTTTGGGCTTGAGTACGTGTATGCATACATAGGTCTTGTGTACGCAGCACAGTTGTATGCGTACACATACTTTGAGTATGGGTATGCATACACACCTAAACTCTAACCCAAAAACAACAAGAACAAAACAAAGCATAAACAAAACTATTAAATCTAACAACCAAACATGCTTTAAAACATAAAACAAAGAAAACCTGAGCTTAAACAAACATGTTATATCACAAATAAACAAGAAAACAAAGAGAACAGAAAGATTAAAACAAGGAAAAGCAAAGAAACGAGAAAAAAGAAAGTTTAGAACTAATACCTCAAAACAAAAACTCTTTGGCTTGATTTTGACCGTTCTCCTTAGTCAAATCTATTCACAACCAAACAAAATTGAATGGTAAACTTCAAAACTTGAAGATCAAGACCAGAGGTCCCACTTAAAAGAAAATTGACTTGAGGATTTTTTTGAAAAACTCCCTATTTGATTTACTATTTCTAGTAAATCTTAGGTTTTCCCTTAGAATTTTTTGTATGTTTTGAAAAGGTACCATATATAGCTTTATATAGTGAGAAAATGGGGGTTGGAACGGCTCCCAAACGATGTGGGATTCATTCCAAACCTCAGCTTTAATGCAAAAAACTTATCTTTCATAGTTTCTAGAACCTTAGCATGCGTATGCATGCCTGTGTACGCGTATGCGGATCTGGAGCATGCATACGTATACGCATGTTTGCATACACATGCCCTAGGGTTTCCATGGCCTTCTTTTCCAAAAATATTTTTATTTAACTCATAAAAGAGTTATATTTTCCATAAAAAACTTCCTCAAGTCAAATTAAGTCTGATCGGACCCTAAACCAGCCTTGGGCTTTAGAGTTTTACCATTACTGGGGAACGGGGGCCTGAGTCGTATGAGGTACAAAATGCGATGTCTACAGATACCCCTCTTTTGATTCGTGAGATCCACTAATGGAATCAAAAGAATAAAAGACAAAATATTTTACTTCAACGTACAGCTCAGGCCTAACCCACACACATGACACACAACACGTATACATTGGGTAAGGTGTAACTTTGTGGAGTTGCATGAGATTCATATATCCGAATTCCCACATTTGTTGCTCGAGAAACGAGCATTGACTGGTTCACTATCCCAGAACCTGTTTTGCCAATTGCAAGCAAAAGGCGAGTGACTTACTATCCTAGAGTCACTAAAAAAGAAAAACAAACATGGCTAACAGCTGCAACCATCAACCAAACAAACAAGGTGCTCTTACAAGGTTAAAAAAATACATATTAGTGGTGTCCATTTGGGGCTCTTGCCTCAAACTTCTTCAGGTGGCTTGCGCCTCTTATCTTTCATCTTTATCTCTACTTGTTCTAGTGAGGCTCTTGCCTCAGGGTGACTTTGGTCTCTACCTTTGTCTCTACCTCTTCTAGTGTGCCTGCATATTCAATTCCTTTGGGATATGTGCACAAATTATGCATTCTTCTCTTCTGACTTGTATGAGATTTGTGCTTGCATATTCAATTCTCAGAGGATATGTGCACAAGTTTTGTACTTTCTCTTTTGACTTGTACGGGATCTGTGCCTGCATATTCAATTCCCGGAGGATATGTGCACAAGTTCTGTACTTTCTCTTCTGACTTGTATGGGATCTATGCTTGCATATTCAATTCATGGAGGATATGTGCACAAGTTATGTACTTTTTCTTCTGACTTTCATTAGATTTGTGCCTGCATATTCAATTCCTGGAGGATATGTGCACAAGCTCTTGGTGCTCTGACTTACGGGTAAGTCCTTGGTGAAAGATCCACCGAGGAGAATGATTTGCTGAGGAGTGTATTAGTGACCCACGAGGGAGCCTTCTTGATAATTTTGACCTACAAGGAAGTCTTTGGTGTGTGACCTACTAGGGAAAATAACTTTGCTGATGAGTGTGTTGGCAATCCATTGAGAAGGCCTCCTGATGGTTTTGACCTACAAGGAAGTCTTTAATGGTATGTAGTCTGTCGGGGATAAGATAACTCGCTAAGTAGTTTTACTGGTGACTATGACCTACGAGGAAGCCTTTGATAGGGTGTAGTCTGCTAGTAAAAATCTTCTTCTTTTCTTTCATGACTCACTGGGGAACTTTTGTTGACAGATACTTTCTACCTCTTTCTTATTTTTGCACTCTAATCTTCCCCCTTACAATCTCTTATCCCACACTCTCTTTCTCTCCCAAACTCTCTCATCTCCATGGCACCTAAGTCCAAGAAAAGTTCCTATGTGCTTTTCGGCGATGTGTTCAACCTCACATGCTAGAAGGAGGCTATAAGGCTAAATGAGCCACCTTCGTTGACCCACAGGCCACATGATCATCTTTTAGAGAGTGCAAGGATCAGATTGGTAAGTTTTTCAAGTTTTTCTCATTTTCAAGTTTTGCTTTGATCTTCCTTTTTAATAAGTTCTTGAACATATAAATGCTTGAATTTTGTTGTGGGATGGGTTTAGATGTAAACTTGATATTTTAGGAGCGGTAGGAACATGTTTAGGATGAGTTTAATCAGAGTGTTGCTGAAACTATTGAAGAAAACTTTTTGTTTGTGCTCATGCGTACTCAGGTATCAGCTTGCTTACGTAGCTTCGATAGGCCAAGAATGTATTGACCCCTTGTGATATATTAATTGATTAATTAGCCAAGTTTATTAATTAATTAAATTAACATGCAAGATGCGTGGTAGCACAAATAAATCACCAATTAAACTAAGTATGCAATGGAAAATAAATTGACACGGTGATTTGTTTACGAATAAGGAAAACCTACACAGCAAAAATTCCACCGGATGATTTTAAGGTCACCACTCCCGAGAATCCATTATTATCAAAACAAGCGGTTACAAGTAAAGGAATCCCAGTACCTTATACCAACCTACAACTGAACCCTTACCCAAATACCCAATTAGACTTGTTCTATAGTGACAATCTCTCCTATTTAATGCACAGCTCCTGGCACGTGACTGACTAATTGCATAGATCCTAGTACGCGACTTGATCAGCAACTTAAGAAAGATGTTGGCTATAAAGTTCTTTAATTCATCACACGATGAAGATCATGAAGTTGCTTGGTCACAAAACCCTATGGTGTACAAACACAACAGCTTCTTCAAGAGAAAGAAGAACTAGGGCAAACTAGGCTTCCAGTCACACTTTTCTTCATACTTGTGGAATTGTGCTCTTGTGCAACTGTGTGTAATCTTTTACAGCCCTTGAAATAATTCTTATATATGTTTAGGGTTATGAGAAAAGAAAACCCAAACATACACTCACGGATTGAATGAAAAACAGCTCTGAAAAACTGAGTTTCATAAACCTTAATAGATAGACATCTATTGAGCTAGCTGTCGAGCCACAATCTAAAGCAGCTTTTAAACCTCGATAGATGCTAGTTGTTGAGCTTTAAAATCTGGCACTTTATTACTTGATTCTTGGACAAACTTGCATGATTTTAACACTTGAACTTGAATCCTTATTCCTTGAAGTATTAAACATATCCTAGATCTACCCAATTACAAGTAAAGTGCGTTTTGTCAAAAGATTAGCCAATTGCATAAAATAGTGATATATGTACCTAACATTGAATCACATATGTCCTAATAAGCTTACATCCATGCATACACGAACAATACTCATTGTACGCAGGCTCCCATCATATGTACGTGTCCGTGTATTTCATTTTACACAGACGCATGATCCAACTTGCATATGTGTGTGGCATCCTTGAGTACATAGACGTGGGTCCGCGTGCACATGCTAGCACTCAGAAACCCTATTTTGACTGTTTTAAATCCTTTTACACTTATTTTCTCATCTGACTATCATTTTAATGCTCTATTTTCATCCTTTTGCCAGGCCTTGCCCGCTTTCCCAAGTGGGGGTAGCACCAACCATGTTGCTTCATGGTACTGGATCATGACCCAGGAGACCAAAGGCTACATATGTGCTACAGGCTTTGAGCCTATCATCTGCCTACTACCAGAGACCTCTGCTAGCGCTATTTTTGTGTAGTGCTTGGCTGAAAGGTGGTGGAACACTACCCACACCTTCCATATTACTGACCGGAAAATGACGGTGACTCCCTATGACTTTCACCGGATGACTGGCCTTAAGTGCGATAGGACGTTTATCAACCTGTGGGGTGCTTCAAATGTGCAATTGGGCATTGATTTGCTCGAGAGGAGGTATTCGATGGATATGATTTGTTACTATGATTTTGAGACAGATTACAGGCCTCTCCCATAAGTGACTATAGACACTCAATTTTACACCCATGATTTAATCAAGGAAAATTACTAGAATGACCATTGATGTGCCCTAAAAATCATGATTGTATAACAAGCATTAACTTGTTCATTGCATATCACAAAAATGATCTCGAGATTCTAATGGTCACGACAGTATGCCTGATTTCCAAATTGGACCGTCAGATTGAAAGATATCGCATGATCAAGTTTGCACGGTCAGCATGCATTGTGTTTACGTAAAGTCGACCACACATGATTAATTTAAATTAATTCTAATTGGTTAAACAATTAAAATTTGACGGAAATTTAGACCCCTTAAACACACAGATTGCGTAGCCTAGATTAATTAGCCAAGTTGTTACTTAGTCAAATTAAGCAATTCTAGGTTAAAACAATCCAAACAATCATATCAAGAATATAAAGCAGCGGAAAATAAATAACACAAGATATGATCACCCAGGAAACCACACGGTAAAAACCTGGGGAGGATTTGACCCACCGATCCTCAAGGCTAACCTGAATTCACTATGAAAGAATTGAAGTTCGTACAAAAGGACTACAAGCTCCCCGCTCGACTTCCTAATGCTTAAATAAGACTAAATACAATGTTTTGATCATGGTTTGCCAACATTACAAATTAGAGTTCTAAATACATAAAATCCTAAGACCTTAGAACCTAACAAAATTAATTAAATAATTTTGTGATTGGTTGATAATTAGTGTCTAAAATAGGATTGCTTGCATGGGAATAAAAGGGATAATTGGATAACAATAAAATTGCAGATAATCTAAACTTTACAAGATTATTTTAGAATATTTATCTACATGATAATTGTTGCTGAAAAAACCTGAATTATCCAGAAAAGAGATAAAAATCTTAGAATACAGATTGAAAACACGTTAAAGTGTAAGGCCCGGCTCAAAAAAAATCTAAAAGAAGTCTAAAACACACCCGAACACAAAAGCGTGATTGGCATCCAAGAGTGCCATTCGGCACTTTCAAAGTTCCGAATGGCACCTATAAGGGCTTTGGCCCGACGCTTTTCGAGTGATGATAAAACACATCATTTTTTACTTTTTCGTAGAAGGATGCATCCTAATTCACATTCTAATCGTTGTTGCTTATTTTTTAAGCATTCCAGCCTCTATAAATAGAGACTGGATCTCAAAATTCAAGACACTCTTTGACGCTCTAAGGGAGACACTTTCTCACACTCTCAAATTTCTCATATTTTTGATCTCCCTTTTTGATATTCTCTCTTAAGCTAGGGTTTTTAGGTTTCAAAGATAATTTCATAAATTTCTTTGAACTCTAAAATATCCCCTCAAGAAGAAGAGTGCTCCATGCAAGAGGTTGTTTCTTATTAACCATTTTTTTTTTCTTATGTTTCTCTTGTTGTGATGATGCATGTTTATATATATATTTTTAGTTTAGTTGTTTCAAATATTCATATCATGAATTGTTGATTCGTTTTGTTGAAAAATGTTCTTGATTTTTTTTTTATTATTGTTATGATCTATTTCTTAGTTTCAAAAATCTGCATGTTATCACTTCTTTTTCTCAAATAAAAACGGATATGCATTGTCGTTAGATGCAGATATAAATTTTTCTCAAAATAAAAACGGATCTACATCTTCATTAGATGCAGATTTGAATTTTTCTTAAAATAAAAATGGATTTGCATCTTTCTTGGATGTAGATTTGAATTTTTTCTTAAATCAAAAACGAATTTGCATCTTCATTATATGAAGATTTGAATTTTTCTCAAATAAAAAATTAATTTACATCTTCATTAGATACAGATCTCAATTTTTTTAAAAAAAATAAAAACTGATTTATATATTCCTTAGATACAGATTTGATTTTTCTTAACATAGCAGATTTTGAAATAAGAAAAAGATCATGAATAGTTGTGTTTGTTTTATTTAGTGCATGTAGCAAAAATTTATTTAATGAATGAAATCCTCTTCTAAAGAATCTTTTTCATATTTTTTGTACATATAAAAAAACAGATCTTATTTTTCTTTCATGAAAAAACCAATTTTTCTATTTCCTAAAGACAAATCTGATTTTTCTTTCATAAAAAAATCACTTCTTTTTAGTTCTCAAAAAAATGATCTGTTTTTTCTAAACCCAATTCAATTTTTTATCACAACAACAAATCTAAATTTTGTTTAACAAAGAGGAGGATGCATTCATAAGTAAACTTGTATGATTTAGTTTTTTTTTCATGTGTGCAACATATCGTTCATGTCATGCATAAAAGGGTACATTGCTCATGAGAGTCTAAAAGACCAGACTCTGTCTAGGCGGAATGGGTGCCTAACACCTTCCCATTCCGTAACTTAGCCTCCGAATTTAGTGTCTTTAGATAGGTATACCTAAGTCTTATCTTTGTCCTATTTTTGGTAGATTGTAACTAGGACAAAAAGCCATGTAATTATTTAGTAGTTTTTAACTAGTACCCAAAGTCATGTAATGCTCAATTTATCATATATGTATTCTTTTTTACTCAATCAATGAGAATGGAACAATTCGGTCATGTATTTTTATATTTAGTTTTTCTTTTTTTTTTTTTATAAAAAATAAGTGGCGACTCCACATCACTTACCCAAAAAGAGAAGTGTCTTTTAAAGCACCCAAAAATCTTTTTTTTTTTAGAGGGACTTTTATGGTCTCTTACAGTGAGTCATTATGATTGTGCCCAAATGGCTATGACTTTTTTGATGTATATCTTGGGGGCGTATCTCTTTGCCAATAAGGGGCAAACAGTGTCTTTGAGGTAGTTGTCCCTCTTTTAGGATTTCGAGAAGGCTCGAGAGGCCAACTGGGGCCAAGCATGTCTTGCTTACCTGTACTCATCTTTGGACACACTTAGTAGAGGGACTTTGCGTCAGCTAGTGGGGCCTCAGAA
The DNA here is from genome assembly GCF_002906115.3 of Quercus suber. Classification (NCBI taxonomy): domain Eukaryota; kingdom Viridiplantae; phylum Streptophyta; class Magnoliopsida; order Fagales; family Fagaceae; genus Quercus; species Quercus suber. The sequence continues at coordinate 226,306 of NW_027069756.1, read as the reverse complement.
GCTCCTTGAGTTTAGTTCTCTCATTCCTTCTAGCATCTTACAATGCATGTGTTCCCCATTCTTGTAGTTGTGCTTATTTATATCTCATCTAGGCTTAGAGAACTGTGCTTTGCATTCTTGCTACTTACATCTACACTTGTACCTTGTAAACTACATTCATATCCATATCTTGTGCTCATTGCCCTAGCAAACTGTCATCTTGCAAATTGTCATCTTGCAAACTATCATCTTGCAAACTGTATTTATATCCATATCTTGCAAACTATACTCATTCTCCTTGCAAACTGTACTCCTTCTCCTTGCAAACTGTACCCATTCTCCTTGCAAACTGTACACATTCATCTTGTAAACTGTTATCTTGCAAACTATCATTTTGCACACTGTCATCTTACAAACTGTCAACTTACAAATTGTGTTTTCTCATTTCAGCACTGGGTTGTGAAGTATGGTCTTATTGCTCGTAGAGTGGAGGTGGATCTAAAGAGCTTTTCCTCAGTTAGGACTCACTTTGACAAACTTTCTTCTGAGGAGGTAAGTTTGTCACTTTCTCTCGCATGTTCCTAGGACGTTCCTTCTAACCCTATGTGTGGTCACAGGTAGTTTGGAGTCCGTGGGCAGATGCTTGTGCTGTTGCAGACCCAAACTTGGAAATTGCTGCCATCATCACTTCCGAGATCACCTAGCCTTTCAAAGGTGCTGGTCTAAGGGTTATTTATTTGGCAAAGATGGTATGCTGCCAATTGGTGGGTAAGGACGTACTGTGGGTCCCAATGGATCCTCCATAGTTCATGCTTGCCCCACTTTCCATGACAGATGCCAAGTACCAGCTATGGAAGGATAGTATCCCTTATGCTGAGCATCTCACAAATGACATGGAGTATGACAAGTTTAGCGAGACTCGTCTCATGCTTGCCCTCATTCAGGAGGTATGCATCTTTTTCTCTCCATTTCCCTTCATTCTTCTTTTCTTGTATTTCTGCGCATAGTGATGTCCAAATATGATGTTCAGATCAGGTTGACCCTTTTGCTGGTGGTCCTTTTGACCCTCCCCATCTACCCTAGTCAGTCTATGCCTATGGTCCTAATGGCTTTGCTCGAGAGTGTGCAGTGGGACGTAACACAAACATTATAGGCTACCTTTTTCCTGAGGGTACATGAGCGGTGAGTTCCTTTTTCTTTTTCTTTTTTTTTTCCTTGTCCTATCTTTTCTTTTCTTGAATCTCTCAAAACTTGTCCTAACACTGTCTTCTTTTTAAATTCAGCCCATTATACAAGGGCATGAGGAGCTTGTCTAGCTCACTAGGAACCTCAAGCTGGAGGTGACTGATTATTGCAAGCAGATTTATGGTCTTGGAGGATTTGCTTACCCGAGCACTGTGATGATGATGAGGATGATGGTGACGGTGGTGATGGTGGTGGTGCTAGCGGCTCAAAGACAACTCTTAGCGATCAGTCGAGGAAAAGGTGCTACCAGTTATGACCCTGCAGCTTAGACACACAGACACATAGAATAATTCCCCATTTCATTTCTTTTCTTTTTTATTAGCATATATTTTTGCACTTTGGATTTTATTTGAGACATTGGGTTGTATTTAAGAATATCATCTTTTATTTTTGCTTTTATTTGGGGACACATACTTAATTTACAACTTATGGGGATAATTGTATGCAACTTTATTTTCCTTGGTCTTTAATGCTAGAAATTTTGAGCTTGATTATGCCTTGAGTAGTTCTTTAGGTCATGTGAGTCATGAGAGGAGCCTTGATGAAGGAATCAACCTCCAAATAGGAAAAGGAATTTGGCTCTACCTTCTTCCATGTGCGCGTGTACACACGCCTACGTACATTGGTATGGACCATGGGTATGCAACCTTGATCATGCATACGCATACTGCAGGCCAAAAAACCTTAGCCACCTCTTTTAAGTATAAAATAGTCGTCCAGGGCCTCCAAACCCTCAGAAAACACCTTTAGGGCTTCCCAATGGCATAATTCACTCCTTTATCGGTTTCGGCATGGATTAAGAAGCTTAACCCCAGTTTCAAAGATGCTCTCATCCCCTTCAGTCTCTCTTGCATCTTTCCCTATCATCAAATCAAAGTGCATGAACCTCTTCTCCGTGCTGCTGCTAAGTTTTGGATCCCTATTCGGTATGTCTTCCAATTCAATGGTGTGGAGTTATGCCCTACTCTTGAAGAATTTAGTGCAATCATGGGCAAATCTAATATTAATTCCCTTATTCTCCCTACCACTGATGAGGATTTTTCTATCATGGCCTAGCAACTTTTAGGGATTTCTCTTGGCACGACTCAAAAGTGGTGCATGCTTAACAATCTTAACATCCACAAGGTTTTCATGTACTTCTCTTAGCGGAATGTTCCCGTGGCCGGGGCGTAATGCTCCCACTATCTCAATACCTTTTATCAATGCCTTCTTGCGAGGTATTTATTGGTGCATGAGACATCTCGTGTGGATCAAAAAATGCTTTCGGTGATCATCAATCTAGAGAGGGGAAGTTTCGTGGGCATGATCTTGGCCAAGACTCTCAACGGCTTGAATGCTATTCATAGAGGGGAAGCAACTTTCTTTGTAAGGAGTCCTCTCCTCCTTTAGGTATGATCCTAAATTTTGCCTAGGTTCTCAACATCGCGGGATTGCTTTAATTTTTACATGGATTGCCTTGTGGTTTTCAACCCATCAAGGCTCCTTATGTTGTCTTTGCATTCATTATTTTTCTCCCTTTCTTTTATCTCTCCTTTTTTCAATCAACACTCATATTTTCTTTTTCTTTTCTTTTTTAGATATGGCCATTTGAGAGGCTTCGATTGCTTCGACTTCCATTTGTCCCTCCTAGTCAATATCAACCAAAGCATTATCATGACCATAAACTTAAAGACAGGGAGATGGATCCTGATGAGTTCACTGAGTTCCTGAGACATCTCTCCCATTCAAGGATTCAATGGGTGGTGGAATGGTGGCACATCACTGGCATGGTCAATCATGTCTTCAAGGACAACTGTGTTTCTTTGATTGGGCTTCGTGCCGTTATTCTTAATATTCCCCAGGCCGCATTGCAAGGTAACTTGGTAACTGCCAAGGAGTTCCTAATAATGATGTCGTCTTTCACATTACGGTCTTCACTAAGAGGGTTTTGGGTAGAACCTGTGAGACTTGGTTAAAGAGGATGGTGGCTAAGGATATCTGTTTCCCTTGGTTTCTTCATCCTACCTTAGGTTACAAGGCTTGGCTTACTACTGACATGAGATCGATTCGTATGGAAGAGAAAGATTATCAGAAGTCCAACAAAAGGAAGAGGACCGACTAACTACCTTGATATGCCCCAAATTTTACTTTTCTACACTTTGTGATTCTTATGTCTTTTCTTTTGAATTTAATAAAGGATTAGAATGTTCCAAATCCCCAATGGAAACAATTTATTATCTTTTAATTTAAGCAATAAGAGAATTAACCATTTTATTATCTTTGCTTATTGTCTTCTTCTTTTTTTTTTCTTTTTTTTTCCTTTTTCTGTGCCATGTAACTTTTGAAGGAAATAAGCAAGTACGCAGCGGAAAAATTAACAGATCTACATCATTCATAATAGATAACATGTACTATTTAAGTTTCAGAATTTGAGAACAAGAGAGCGTACCTTGGTTCGGTGAAATTCAAAACCAAAGATCAGAAGTTCTTGAGAGACTTTTAATCTTCACTCCAATTTCACTTGATACCCAAGATGTGTGGTCTCTCAATCAGTTTTCAAGGAGAGAATAATGAGTGTCCAACACTCACATACAAACCATTTCATTCCTTATGAGAACTCTTATGAAAAGATTTAATGAAAAGTCTCATGAAAAAGCCTTCTTGAAATTCTGTATGTTACTCTCCTTATATATAACTGATTATCTAATTGGGCTAGCCTTTTGGGCCATTCCAATTGAGCTTTAGTATGTGGCTTGGAGATGGGACCAAAAGGGACCAACAAGACTCTAGCTCCAATGGGCCTTGCGCTTTTCTGTCAACTCTTGACAAGTCCAAAGTTACCATTAACTATATTTAATACCAGTATATAATATAGTTGCACTATAGGCCTTATCTATAAATTATATTCCAGGACTTTATTATATATGCAATTCCTTTATTAAAATATTCGTAATAATATAAAGTCATGAATGTTGACTGTCTCTTTGTAGATTACTACATTTTAATCATTGAGTACCCGGTTTAATCCTTTATGTTATTCAATATATATTTATGAAATTCAATTCCATAAATATATACTTTAGTAATTCCTTACTAAAGTGGTTGGGCCCAACACTCTGAATAACCAAACCCATTAAACTTATCTCAAGGGAATATTTTATATCTTCGTTAAGAGACTATGAATTCCATTTTGAGAATATATATTCCATCAACATTAAATACGGCTGCCCAACATACTGAGGTTTTAACTGTTACTTATAGATCTCACTCCCGATATATCAAGATAACCTACATCTCATGATCAGGTCCATTATTCTCTCAGGATTTAGAGTTGATGTAAATAGAAGTCGTGAGATTTATTATTCATTTGACAGTCACTAGGAGAATAATAAATCTCACAGCGATCCAGTTCAATATGCTTAACTCTTAAAACATATCAACTAGAAGTCTCCACTTCCATGATCAAGACAAATCATCTTAGTTGATATGTTATAGTTTTCGTAGATGAAATGCCCAATTTCATCACCGACTATGAACTAAAATTCTGAGTTTACAAAGAACTTGTGATTTACATCTTCTGTGACTTTTCACATAAATCACATACTATGCATCTCATGGACTAAGATAATGTCCCATTAGTTCATAAATAGATAGTCTCATATAATTAAACAACTTAATTATTCAAGACATGCAAACCAATTGGATTTTAGGGCATAAACCCCAATAACTTTTGCCCATGACTTCCTTGTGGGAATTTTCGCCATGCCCATAGTTTTTTTCCCCTATCTTTTGTCTAGATCTCCCTCTCAAGTTTCAACTAGAGGGCTTCTTTGCCTTAACTTTTGCCTAGGCCACACTTTCGGGTTTTCAACCTAGTAGGCTTTTTTTCTTTATCAAATGTTATACTTCCAGAACCAATCCATGTTGAAGGCGAAGCATCTCTTCCTTATCCAAATCTGTGATTCTTGTAGCACCTCCTGACATGATCTTCTTGATAATAAAAGGCCTAGACCATCTTGAATTCATCTTTCCTCTCGGATCAAAAGTCTCGTCCCTAAGTATCTTTAGGACTAGGTCTCCTTCCTTAAGGTTCCTAGGCTTCACCTTTTTGTTAAAAACTCTCGCAATCCTCTTTTGATAACCTTGTGTGTGTTATTGTGCTCTAGCTTTTCTCTTATCTATCAAAGCCAACTATTCATATCTTTCTTTTATCTAATCCTCCTCTAGGACTTCGGTTTTTACTAGCACCCTCAAAGATTGTATCTCTACTTCAATGGGAAGCACTGCTTCACTCCCATAGACCAAAGAGTAATGGGTTGCCCCAGTTGATACAAGGATAGAAGTTCTGTAACCTTATAAGGCAAATGGAAGTTTCTTGGCCCAACCCTTGTATGTCACTACTATCTTGGCTAGTATATTCTTGATATTCTTATTGGCTACTTCTACAACTCCGTTACCCTTTGGTCGATATGGTGAAGACTTGTGATGCTCAATTTTGTAAAACTCCAAGATCCTCCGAACTTCCCCCTCAAAGTGGGAGCCATTATTTGAGATGGTTTCTTGTGGTACTCCAAATCGACAAATGATTTTATTCTCTATGAATCGAGCCACATGCTTGGCTTCTAGCACAGAGTAAGAGGCTGCCTCTACCCACTTAGTAAAATAGTTAATTGCCATTAGGTTGAACTCGTGTCCATTTGAAGCCTTAAGGGCTATCCTTCTAACCAAGTTAATGCCCTAGATTGAGAAAGGCCAAGAAAAGGTCATGCTGTATAGCTCACTAGGTGGCACATGATTCAAGTTTGCATGTGTTTGGTAGTCATGGCAATTCTTCACAAAATCCACACAGTTGGTTTCTATTGTATTCCAATAATACCCCATCCTTAGAACCTTCTTTGCTAACATTTTCTCATTCATGTGAAGGCCATAAATTCCTTGATGGACTTCTTCCATAATTCTTTTGGCTTCTTTCTTCATGCAACAAAGGTGTATACCATTATAAGATTTTCTATAGAGCTAACCTTCACATAGGATGTATTGCATTGCTATCATCCTAACTGAACGACGTTCTCTCTTATTGGCACCATCAGGACATGCCCATAATTCTAGGAATTTCATGATGTCATAATACCAAGGAACTCCTTCTTCTTCTATAGCCATGACTGAAGACTCTGTCCCTCTTTGTGTACCAACTCAGAACTTTGTTCAATCTTCAAAGGTCATGTCCATACTCCTTCGGGTATTTCAACCATGGAGGCTAAGGTAGCCAAGACGTCTGTAAACTGATTATGAGCTCTAAGGATGATAATGTATATAATCTTTTCAAAGGTTTTGAATAGATCTTCCGTTTCAAGTGCGCTTCTTTCACCTTCCATAATTTTTGTGCATGGGCTATGACTAAAGTCGAATCTCCAAAGACTTCAGCCTTTTTTACCCCTAACTCTTGAAGAACTTCTATTCCGATGATAGAAGCCTTATATTCTGCCATGTTGTTGGTTACCTTGAAGTTCAACTTGACTACCAAAGGTATATGAGATCCATTAGGGGTGATCAAAAGTACTCCCATTGCATTCCCATGTTGGTTCATGGCTCCATCGAAATACATCTTCCATGCCCCTAGCTCGATGTCCAAAATATCCTTATCTAGAAAATCCTCTTTACTATCCTCTTATTCGATGGGGCTCTCAGCACAAAAATCTGACACTGTGCGTCCTTTGATAGTTTTTCTTACCACATACTTCAAATTGAATTTTGTCAATAAGATCAACCATCTTGACAACCTTCCACTTAAGACGGGCTTCTCAAAATAATACTTCAATGGGTCCATTCTAGATATTATCCATACTTGGAAAGGTAGAATGATGTGTCTCAACTTCTGTACGGCCAATATGAGAACAAAGCATGATTTTTCTATGGGTGTATATCTAGTCTTATAATCATGGAATCTCTAACTTAGGTAGTAAATGGCTCTCTCATTCTTATCATCATCCTCTTGTGCAAGCATACTCCCTATTGCATCTCCTATGATAGAGAGGTAGAGTAGTAATGGCTGTCCATGCTTCGGGGGGACTAGGATAGGCAAATGGAGAAGGTATTCTTTAATGAGTTCAAAAGTTTTTTGGAACTCATCGTTCCATGCATAAGATTCATTCTTCCTCAAAATCTTGAAGATCGACTCACAAGTGGAGGTGAGCTTGGCAACAAATCAGTTGATGTATTGTAGTTGTCCCAAGAATCCTCTTATCTCCTTTTACTCTTGGGTGGAGGCATATCCAATATGGCCTTGATCTTTGATGGGTCAACTTCTATTCCTCTATCACTCACCAAAAAGCCTAATAATTGCTAGTTACTCTAAAGATACATTGTTGTGGATTCAACTTCAATCTATACTCCTTGATCCTTTCAAATAACTTCCTCAAATTAACTATGTGGCCTTATCTATCTTTGGACTTTACAATCATGTCATCAACATATAACTCAACCTCATTGTGCATTATGTCATATAACAAAGTTGTAGGGCCTGTAGCCATTCTTTAGTAAGTTGCACCTCTTGAACCCAAATGGCATCACAGTGTAGCAATAGATTTCTCATTCTATGGTGAAGGTAGTCTTAGTCATGTCCTTAAGAGCCATCTTGATTTGGTTATATCTCGAGAATCCATCCATGAAAGACACCAAGGTACTACCAGCGGTATTATCTACTAAGATGTCTATATGAGGGAGAGGGAAATCATCCTTGGGGCAAGCCTTGTTTAGGTCTCTAAAGTCCACACACATCCTTACCTTTCCATCCTTCTTGGGTACAGGCACAACATTGGCTATCCAATCGGCTTGGTACACAAGTTTGATAAATCCTACCTTCAACTATTTTGTGACTTTTTCCTTAATCTTAGGGAACCATTCGTTTTTCATATGTCTCAACTTTTACTTAACGGGTACCATGTGAGCATGAGTATTAATGTGGTGTTGGGCTATCTTGGGATCAATGTCAGGTATTTCTTCATAAGACCATGCAAACACTTCTTGGAATTTTGTGAGAAGCTTTTTGAGATCTTTTCTTTCTTTTTCATTTAGGGTTGAGCCAATTTTAATTAAGTGTGGATTCTCATCATTTCCCAAATTAAGAGTTTCGAAAGTTGGTTCCATAGGTTCAAATTTATTTCCCAATTGTTTATTAATTTCATTTTCAAATTCATTAGAATCATTTAAGTGTAAAATTTCAATATTATAGGATACATCAAAATAAGTCAAATCAAAATTCATCTTATTGAAAATGTTGAAAAGTACATCTGAACTTGTATTACAAAAGTCCTTCCCATATTCTTAGAAAATCCAAACTAAGTCCAATTATTAAGTTGTCCCATTGTAGGCACGATGAAGGCAGAAGGATTACTTGACTCTTTGATGGTGATGGCAAGCACATCTCACTCCTCTTTCAGCATACTCTCCACTGCCTCAGCATCCATGTAGTCCATCCAAATGACTTTTTCTTGAATTTCTTTGATCACCACAGTAGGTTTCTCCTTGAAGGTGAGCTTCTCATTGAAGAATATTTCCTAGCCAGGATTCACTTTTCCATCTTTATCCACCCAAAGCTCGGGGAAGCTACAGAAAAGGAAGTCCCCTCCTTCTTTCACCAAATTCCCATTTAGAGTACCACAGTTCTTCTTGATTTCGTCCCAGCCTTCAAAGAATCCTAAACCTTCCTTAGTCAGTTGAGTCATGAAATTAGGGAATTCAGCTACCCCTTTTCCTTCTTTTCTAAGACCCATACCAGGCATGTACCCTATGTTTTTCATCATTGCAATCACCTCATGGCTACAATATGGGAGTAAATCTATGGTGTACCTTTCATCCTTCAATCCATAGTCAGCCATGTTCACAAACTCAAAAACCACTCATTTGAAGCTTACTTCCTCCTTCTTCAAGTCCACAAATAGGAGCTAGGATCTCATCATCACCTAGCACCACATCAATCCCTCCTTTTCATAAGGTCTTCATTTTTTGGTGTAGAGTAGAAGGGATAGCCCCAATGGGATGAAGCCATGCTCTTCCTAAGAGAAGGTTGTAGTTAGGAGTGATATCCATCACGTAGAATTCCACAATTTTCTCCAATGGACCAACCTTGCAAGGAGCTTTGAAAGTTCCCATAACCTTCCTTGAAATATTGTCATATGCCTTGACAATCAAAGGAGAAGGGATGATTGTCTCTATATCTATACCAATGGTGAGAGCAGACCTAAATGGGCAAACATTCATTGCGGATTCGTTATCAATAAGTACCATTGGAACCTTGGCACCTATGCACTCAATGGTGATTTGCAAAGTCCTAGTGTGGGTGGCTCCATTTCACCTTTCCCTCATCAGAAAAGGTGAGGGAAAGGTGAAATGGAGCCTCAACCCCTATTAGAGCTAGCACTTCTTGTGGAGTAGTTTCGATGGGCACTTCTTTTTCCATTTAGAGCATCTAAGAGAGCATTATGATGCTTGTGAGAAGCCATCAACAAGCGCCATACAGACACATGAGCTTGAGTTTTCTTTAATTGGGTCAAGACCCTATCTTCTTCCTCTTTCTCTTCTTTTCTGTTGGGTTCGGGCTTGGACCCTTCTCCCATATTTCTACCAGGGTGGTCTTTCTCTAAGAAGGATGGCTTGTAGTGTTTCCCATTCCTAGTAATGTTTGCTATATTGTCTTCTAGGACCATCTTTTTCAATTCAGTCACTCCTTTGGGGAGTATCCCCATACAGCCACTGCACTCTTTAACATCTCATCCTCTTCATCCCATATCCCTTGGATTTCCATCACATTGACCTTCATAGTTTCTATCAACTTTGAACAATCCCACTCAATTTCATCTACTTGCACCCAATTCTGATAGGGAGGAGGAGCTCAGTAATAATCAAGCAAAGGGTTCTTCCTAATGTCAGGCTTGGTGATGATGTTCGGATTTGGAAGGATTCCATTGTCTATTAGGTCTTGTATTTCGTGCTTGAGACGGAAATAATTGTTAGTTTTGTGGCCAAATTTCTGATGGAACTGGCAATACTCATTGAGGTTCCAAGTAGGAGGCACGTGATTGGGCATGAGCGTAGGGTCTAAGGGTTTGATGAATCCTTTAGAGGTCAAGTTCTCATATGCTTGGGCAAGGGTCATTCATAGGTCGAAAAATTCTTAACAAGCTTTCTTTGTGAAGCTTGAGTAGGCTAAGGTTTGTTGAGGTATGATGACACTTACATTTATGGGATTGAGTGCTTTGGAAATGGCCACTCTTCCTCCATATTTCTTCTTGATTGGAGGCTCGCTCTCACCTTTCTCTAATTGCCCATTATTGATGGCATCTTCAATCCTAGTTCCACAATCACAACTTTCCAAAAGAACTAATAGGTGATGACAGGATCCTACTATTTTATGTAGGAAGCAAATTCTTGATGATCATGTTGATTTGGTCTTTCTCATTTGGCCTATTAACCATCCTAGACACATTTCCTTTCCATCTCATCATGTATTCGGAAAAAATCTCTCCTACTCCGTGCTTAGTAGTCTCCAAATCTCTTAGAGTCACATCAATCATAGTGTTGAAGATGAATTGATCCACAAATAATTCCACTAGTTCATTCCATACATTGGTTTTACTTAGGTCCAAACTATAGTACCATCTAGATGCACCTCCTGTAAGTGAGAGAGGGAATGCATGCAAAGTTTGCTTCTCATCCAACCCCTTCGTTTCAACAATGCTTTGATACCTCTTAACGTGTTACTTTGGATCTCCAGTCCCATCAAATTTTTTCGCATCAGAAATCTTGAACTTTGGAGGCAATGCAATTGGAGTCTTGGAGCTTAAGCCACCCATATTGTATAGACAATCATCTATCACTTGGGCCTTGCGAAAGGCTAGTTGCATTTTCCCCATCATTTCTTTCATTGCCATGGTGTCCACGGTGAGCTTCTCAAATTGCTTTTTCTTTTCATATTTTACCTTATCCCTTTCATCCTAATCCTTTCATTCTTTTTCATCATGTATCTCCACATGTATAGGATTTTTGAGTTTGACCTCTTCTAGCTTGGTGAGGTGACCCTCTATCTTTTTGAGAACGTTGTTTTGCTTTTCTATTGCCTTGAATATCTTTTGTGTGGTCTCATCATCAATTGGAGTGGGCATGACTTCTTAAGACGCTTCTCCTTGAGATGTCCCTCCTTGAGATACTTCTTCTTGACAAGCTTCCTTAATCTTAACCAAATGTCTTCCATTCTTTTCTTGGACCTAAATTGGAGTGGGGACGTGCTTTCTTGATCTTGGTGGTGCAATAGTGCATGAAAAGAAGTCCCATTTTATCAAGTCCATGTCCTAATTAAAAGGTCCTTTTGTATTATCTTAGATGTTCTTAGAAAATCTTTAAGTCCATTTAATGAAGGCCTAATTACAAAATCATTATCTTTCCACTCATGAACCTTGCCTCTTATTTCATTTGGGCTCTAGTCCATTTACAACAAGCTCTCATCTTACTCTCACGCTCTTTTATTAGAATGTGCTTAGAGATTTCCAACCCTTTGTCTTAAATATGGGCTTACAATGTATTCATTACCTTTGGGCTCTTCTTTTATCATTTATTATTATCATTTTTTTTAAAGTAGCCCTCTAGCTAGAATATATTGTAACCTTCCTTTCAAAGTCCATGAATTTCTCCTCATTTCGAGCCTAGGCATGTAACAAGGAGGCATATATTATAAATGAAGGGAAGGAACAGAAGCAGAAAGATGCAGATTAGAGTTTTTGGGCTTGAGTACACATACACATATATAGAGCCTGCGTATGCAGTCCAATTGTATGCTTACACATACTTCGAGTATGCGTACGCATACAGGAAGCATGTGTATGCGTATACACGCCCCAACCCTAACCTAGAAATAGCAAGTACAAAACAGAGCAGAAACAAAACTATTAAATCTAACGACCTAACATACTTTAAAACATAAAACAAAGAAAACCTAAACTTAAACAAACATGTTATGTCACAAACCAACAAGAAAATAAAAAGAGAACAAAAAGATTAAAACAAGGAAAAGCAAAGAAATGAGAAAAAGAAAGTTTAGAACTAATACCTCAAAACAAAAGCTCTTTGGCTTGATTTTGACCATTCTCCTTAGTCAAATCTATTCACAACCAAAAAAAAAAAAAAAATATTGATTAGTAAACTTCAAAACTCGAAGATTAAGACCAGAAAATGTCTTAATCAAAAGAAAATTGACTTGAAAATGTTTTGTGAAAAACTCCCTCTTTGATGGTTTTCCCTTAGGATTTTCTGTGTATTTTGAAAAAAAATACCATGTATGGCTTTATATAGTGAGAAATTGAGGGTTTGGAACAGCTCCCAGATGATGTGAGATTCGTTCCAAGCCTCAGCTTTAATGCAAAAAACTTGTCTCTCATAATTTCTAGAACCCTAGCATGCGTACGCATGCTCATGTACATGTACATATACATGAAGCTTGGGTATGTGTACGTGGATCTGGAGCATGCATACGCATACACGTGTCTGCGTACGCATGCCTTAGGGTTTTCGTGGCCTTCTTTTCCAAAAATAGTATTATTTAGCTCATAAAAGAGTTATATTTTTCATAAAAAGCTTCCTCAAGTCAAATTAAGTCTTATTGGGACCTAAACCAACCTTGGGCTTTAGAGTTTTACCATCATTGCAGAATGGGAGCCCGAGTCATAAGGGGTACAAAATGTGTTTCTTCACTCAATTTAAGGAATAGCTATTACTAAGGAATAACTATTCCATGTAATAAAGAAAAAATTCTTAGATACTTCCAAAGTATGGAGAAATTGTGTTCCATTCTCTTATATTCATGATGGACCCTACTATGAATGTGAGATGAGAGAACATCATTCTCCATACTCTGAGAGTACCTAAAAATTACTTGTGATAAGGATGTAACCAAATAAATGACACAAAATTACTTGTGATTTGTAAAAATAGTTTAAAACTCTAGCATTTTTTATTTTCCAATAATCACCCACCACAGCAGTAATTTGTAAAAATAGTTTAAAACTCTAGCATTTTTTATAGTTATTACTCATAAGAATAATACTTCAATTGGTTTGGGTCAAATTACATTTCAAAGAAAGCAAAGTGAGCAAATTTTTTAAGTTGTAAAAAACATTTGAATGTAGTAGTTTAAAGATAGATCTAAGCTGGGTACAACATAAAAAGAAGAGAGAAAATTATTCTAACCTGAATGATTGTTCTTTAAGGATATAATGTGCGTCTAGACTCTTGTATAAGCTCTCAGCCCATGATTGTTAGGTGACTTAGGTCATCTTATAAAAGAACAACTAAGGGAAATTTCCATCAGAAGGAACCAAATCATTTGTAGGAAATATATCCAAACTAAAAAAGCTAAATGTGAACCAAGAGCACTAAATTGGACGTCATCGATGCCTTAACTTCAAGGTTTTTGAACCATGAGCACTAAAAATAATATTTAATCAATTTCAACTTCCTTTCTAGACAGCATTTTTCACAAGCTCTAGTCAACTTAGAATGATAATGTTCAAATTCTTGAAATCAAAGCCAAAATTTTATTTTGCATCATGAAAATGGCTGAGTTAGATTCCATTAAACCATACATATTTTACAATTATAGCAAAAATAAATTTGAGTGACTCAATAATCTTTTAGATTCCATTAAACCATACATATTTTGGTTTCATTAACATGCACATTTTCCAATCTCTAAATACAAATTTTAATGATAACAAAAAGGAGAAGACATTTTGGAGTTGAACAAAATATATTTTCAACAAACGTATGTTAGTCATAAGAACAAAAAAAAATCGAGTACTTCTGAAGATGTATCAAATGCATAAGTTCTATAATGAAACGTTTCTAAAGAAGCCATACACTACAAAACTTAACATCACAAGTTCCAACTATACCTACTTGTATAAGTATAATATTTGTACCAGTCGCATAAGTAGCTCTAACTAGCCTACATCAAAAGGTTAAACAAATATAAAGCTTTGTGACTTGTAGTCAATAACATGAAAGAAAAGGCTAGTAAAAGTACATATTAGAATCTAAATGATAAAAGGAGTATTTTTGTAACACGCCATATGCATGAAGTTTTTAAGCACCAAACTCCCAAATTGATATGACATGAAAACATATCTTATTTCTCAAATTTTCTCAGCAACCCTTTTCTTTCTTTTTCCATTACTCCTCTCTATCTCACTTCAATACTGAGCTACAAAATTTTGGCTCTTCTAAGTAAAGATTAATATGACAAACTAAATAATTAATCCTCTATTTCATTCATATTTCCATACTTCCTCACTAACCAATCCAAAAGCACATGCACGACTATAAGTTCACTTTCCTTTTTTTATTTTCCCTACTCCAATTTCAACATGCAAAAGATCATTTTTTTCCCCCTTCTTTTTCTCTCGTCTATACATAACAACAAAACAAGTCCAAATTACTCAACACCTGAAAAATCATATATGCAATAAAAAAGAGTATCACGCAAACAATTATATATGTAATATATGCATACATAAATCTGAGAGATAGAAAAAGAATCGACTCATCAAGGAACCATGGCAGTTGGGACAATTTATGACAAGTTTTGATGGTGGGCTTGGTTTGTTTTGGCTTAAGGCCTTGTGCTTGAAGAGATAGATTGGTGGCGCCTGTTTCCTAAACTTTTTGTCTCCTTGTGTGCATTTTTTTTTTAATGAAAGGTTTCAGTGAGGTTTAAAAAGGCACCAATATTTTTTAATAATAAAAAAAAAGGCACCAATATGATTATAAAAAATGGTTTAATTATACAAAATAAAGTAAATAAAGAAGATGTATAAACTTCTCACTTCGCGAAACCTATAAGGACATTACAAGTGCTAATTCAAATATCCCTATATAACATTTTATCAAATAGCTTACGGGTTCATTAATCACTATAGGTAATAGTAATCAAAAGTGCCAATAACAACATAAAAACAAATGATCAAAATTCACAAATCTATTCACAAAATGTACATATTGGAACCAATCCATCTTTCAAAAAAAAAAAAAAAACTACCATACTCACATAGAAAGATGCATCTCTAACGTCATTGTCATTGTTGTCGTTGCTTAAAGGATCGTTTGAACTGGTAAAATGAGAGACATAGACAAAGAAAGGAAGTTTAGAACAAGATCGAAGCGATAATAAAGGGAAAACTTGAATGGAAAATTGTGAGATATAAAGATGAAATCAGTTTTATTTATATGATGATTATAGATCATATATGATGAGTCCAAAGAAGATTTGGACTCATATATGATGGGAACTAAGCTAAATGTTCTCTTCTTTCAAGGTGATCTGAGTCATTGTATTGGGATTGTAGGAGATGAGTAAATGATATATTATTGATTTCACAACCCTTATTTGCTCTTCCTAGTTCCTAGACAAATCAATAACTCTTGGATGGATATTTATGGTGTGATCTATACATTTGACACCAAAATTTAGAAGAAATTACAAACAAATGACACAAAATTGGACTTTAATTGAAAAATAAAATTGGATTAACACAAATTTGACTTTAATATATATACTAGCTTATAACCCATTTGTACGCTCAAAAATATTGAATAGTATTTGTGGGGCCCATGGGCCTGATGGCCTCGGCCCATCATGTAGCAGGCCCGAGGCCCAGGCCGAGGAGCACAGGCTATTCAGGGCTAAGGTGAGGGAAAGCCTTTTTTCCCAATCCACACCGAGGACCACCTTATCCTCGGCCTGACGAAGGTGATTTTGGGGAGAGACTAACCCCAAAGTAAGCTGTCATTCTCACATTTAATGCATTCAACTAACTCCCCCTGGCCGCATTAATGGGGAGGTAACCCCTTGGCAGGATAACGTTGATCAGAGTTGTAAACAAGGGGGGGGGGGGGAAGAAAAAAAGGGAGAACAATAAGGCCTCCTCGGCCACAGGCCGAGGAGCATCCCCCCATTGGTAAAGAAACTCTTAACATTTTTCTTTTTTATGAGAAAGTTCATGCTTGGTGATCGACGGCCAGCACCTAAACCTTTCACCCCACTCTCTATAAATGTATTGTTTGGGCTTATCGGGCTGAAAACCCATCACTCAGGGTCAATCCAAATTGAGTCCTTACAGTATTAATTAAAAAAAATAGAATTTGTATCTCAAGTTTTATTAATGAATACAAATTATTTGTACCACTTTTTGTGTTTTACATTCAATATTTAGAACCAAAAAAAAATCACATGAAGCACAATGTTCCTTCAAAATAAACCCAAGAGTTCAAATGAAAAAGCTTCCAAAAAGCCAAAAAAGTAAAGAATAAAAATCATAAATTATTGAAACAAATAATTAAAAAATAAAGAAACATTAGAAAAAAAGACGGGCTACCCTCAATAGAATAATACATAACATAGATGTTGAACATCTTTCAAATATTTTTAGATATTGTAGAGTGACATGATCCATAGGAGAAAAGCTTATGGTTGCACTATACTCAAGAGATATATTGGCAACAGTGGTATGGTGTGCTAATGAAAATTCACTTATGCCTTTTTCTACACAAGAGAATAAAAAATTAACATCTACTGTTAGATTGGTAAAACGGGCAACAATATCTACCAAAACGGTTAAAATAAAACTTGAACATAATTTAATCAATGAGGTTGCCATATAACTCCATAAATTTTGAACATACTTCACTATTAAAACCAAGTAGTTAGCTATCATACTATCACTCAATTTTTCTAATAATTTAAACCCCATCACGTAAGGCAGAACCATGCTCTTAGCTAAATAAAAATGAAAATAGTCTAAACAAGTATTTGCTTAGAAGATGTGCATAGACAAAACCTAAAGAGCATGTTTGCAAATACTTGTGTTTGTGTTCATGAAGTACTTCAATATATGCAACAAAAGAGAAAAAAAAAAATCTAAAATTTTGTTTGGAGCATTAATTTGTAAAAATTTGAAGATTTAAGACTATAAGTAACAGGCTGTAACACCCAATTTTAAAAGATTAGATGGATCGGTGAGACTATTATAAAATTAGCATGAAATCCAGAAAACCAAAACCAAAACCAAAATGTCAATATAAACACACAAAAAACAAAGCCTTTATTAGATAGAGAGAGAGAGAGAAAGAGAGAGATTTAAACACCACCACACCCCCCCCGCCCCCCCCCAATTGGCTCTTATTCTGAGATTCAATTTTGAATAGTGAAAGCGATCAATAAAGTAAAAAAGGAAAACAAAGCAACCTCATACTAAAGTTTTCATTGAACCTTTTCTACGCCTCTCTTTTTGTCTCTCTTTAGTCTTTACTGCATGAACTTTCTATCTCTACAATTTCTACCCGCAAGCCTTTCCTTTTATCTTTCTTTACTGCATGTACTTTCTTTCTATACATTTCTCTCTCTGATGCTGTGTAACCATTCCTACTTTGTACAGCGTAATTGACATTAGCCTTTCGCATTTTAGCTTCTCCTTGATTGCTTGATTAGTAGATCATACCTAGATGAGTGAGAATAATTATTAAGGCCCCCTAGATTTTGGTGTTAAGTGTAAGGATTTTCATTTCAAGAATAATTGAGGAATAAATATTCTATTAAGATTGAAATTGTGTTATTTTTGTGGTGCACCAAAATTAAGATTAAACATATGGTGCAAAATTAGCCCATAATTGAAATCCAATTTAAAATTTAATTGAAGTTTCTCTTAAATTTGACTTTAAATATATACTAGCTTATAATTCCATGAATTTGCATGAGATAAATTTACAAATAAGCATAACTAAATGCGTATTAAAATTTTACCAAGTTTATATATAATATTTGTATATTTGAGAATATAAAATAGATACTAATTAAACAAATATAAGTTTATTTGAAACAAATAAAAAAATTATTTAAACTTTTATCCGTGAAAATTTCAATTTTAGTTTGTCCAACCACTATTTGTTTGATGATAATAATAATAATAATAATCAATGATGATGATTTTTTAAGGTTTATTAATTTTTATTATATGGTTTCCTCACCCCCTTTTTTTTTTAAGGAAGGTTTCCTCAATTAATAGCTCATTTAGCACAAAAAACTAAGAAAATTAAATTGTACTCCTCGATTTTTGTGTGTAATAAATAATTGCATAAAAATTTAAAAAATTGAATAAGATACATGACATAAAATTATATTTTAATTTGATTTTCTCTTAATTTTGATTTTAAATATATACTAACTTGTAAACCATGCATACACATTAATACATATAAAAATAAATACATTTTTTTATCATTAAAATATACATAATTAATTAAATTATTAGAAAAAATAAATGTAATTTAATGTGATGATGTTTGATATCGAAAGGCTGTATGTTTCGAACTCAATGGTGGATCAACAACCTGAAAAAGAAGGAAAGATTATCAACGGTGATCGGGGTGGAATCGGTCAAGGATCCTTCGACAATTAAGTTAGTATTTCTCTCAATGACTCAAGTATGAGGAGTGGATGAATAGTTGTGCATACCTTAGTTTGATGAGGTTTGGTCCTTTTTATAGTGAGTTTGGAGTGGTTCTACTTTTTAGGTGTCACTATCATTGTGGGAGATGTGTGGACTTAATTCAGAGAGTGGAGTGAATTTCGGGGAATTCATCCCACGTCTTGGAATAGTGGATTGTGGTGCAACTGTTCTTGATTTGCAGAGAACAACTTAGAATTTACTAAGTATTCATTAGTTGTCTATGATCTTTTGTCTGTAGACGACCAATCCTTTATTATAGACGACCTCTCTCATTTTTGGTGTTACTTCTTTCTGCCCTCCCTTCTGGATGAACATATTGGACATGGATCTCCTGCCTAAGTGTAATACTACTTATGACCATTTTAATTTTTAATAAGATTGAAAATGTGATGATTTTTGTAGAGTGGATATATGATTGGGTTTTTATTTTTTAATAGTTA
Source organism: Quercus suber (assembly GCF_002906115.3). NCBI lineage: Eukaryota > Viridiplantae > Streptophyta > Magnoliopsida > Fagales > Fagaceae > Quercus > Quercus suber. The sequence continues at coordinate 207,114 of NW_027069756.1, read as the reverse complement.
ATTAATATAAGACTCTTAGTATTTTGCATTCATTAATTTATTTGACACAAAAATTAAAAAACTTAAGTCGACACGTGACATAAATTTAAGTCCACAAAATATTTTATATATATTGGATTAACACTTAAAAAGAATGTGAAGAGTTCATCCCACTCCTTATTAGTAAACGATGAATTTGAGTCATTATCTAATTAAATTCAACATTTTCTTAAGTAAGTTTATTTATTTATTTTTTTTATGGGATTTTTTTAATCTATTGATCCTTAAATTTTAGTCCATGAGACAAATGGAAAATATAAACTTTTTTTTGGGAAGAAAAATATAAAAGTTTGGAGAATTTGAAAAAAAAAAACTTGTCTCCTATCTATATATAAAAAGCGTGAATGGTATAGTGCTACAATGCTTGTGCTACAGTAATTTGTGTTAATATTAATAAATTATTAACATAACAAATTGCCACAATATTTTCACAATTATAGAGGGATTAATTTTTTATGTTTCAAAATAAAATAATAAAATATCATACTAGAACCAACATTTTTATAATAAATCATAGGTGACAAGTTGTTATCGGTTTTAATTTGAATTCACAACTTAAATTACTTTTTTACCTACCCATAACAACAAATAACAACCTACCACTTAAAGTTTTTGTGAAAGTATTGTAAAAAGTTTGTGAACATAGCATTTCTAAAAAATAAAGGTATTGCAAAAAAAAAAAAAGTACTACATCTACAACATGTTTCACAATATTTTCATAACAAATTTTACGTGGTAAATTGTTATTTTAATTTAAACTTACCAATGATGAAATTACTTTTATTACCCACCAACCCGTAACAACATACTACTTCTGATTTGTAATGAAAATGTCATGAAATTTCCACTGTTACACTTGCTTTTTTTTTTTCGTTCATAATATCTTTTGTTTAACTTGCTTATATAATAATAATAATAATAAATATTAACACAATAAATTGCCACTATATTTTCTCAATTGTTGAGGTGTTAATTCCTTATATGTCAAAATAAAATAATAAAATATCATACTGATAGTGAAGAGGATAAAAATTAAGGTCGATGGATCCATCCAAATAAACCTAACGATACTAAGTTAATGGGTTATCAAACATAAGACGATGGATTGAGGCATTGGACGGAGAGATCACATGACGAATGGTCCCCCATAGTAGACAGATAGTCCTCCATGATGGACATATTCTAGGTACATAGGCCTGAGGCCGATGGATACCAAAGCCACGTGGCACCCACATGGCTTAAGTAAACTCCAAGGAGTTCTAAATGAAAATATCTTTCACCCTACGATTGCCCCTAGTCAATGGAATCCCTATATGGGAAGAATCTCATAAAATACGTACATTTATTAGGATCTTTCCTATAATAAAAGATCTTCTTACCCAAGAAATAGGAGTCGGTTTTACACTACTATAAAAACCCCAAGCCCTCAAAAAATAAGGTATGTATAATTTACTCTAGCTCTGACACTCTAGAGTGGCGAAAGTTATCTATCTTAACCTTCGGAGGGTCTTTGGCCAGTACCACACCAGTGCCCCCTGTAGGGTTTTTTCTTCTTCTTCTTTGTTGTGCATGTTTTGTCTAGAGCACGTGAGGTTGTATGGCTTATTAACGATTTTCGGCATCATTAGTTGGCACCGTTTGTGGTAAGAATGATTAGAAGTAAGCCATACTACCGCTTCCTGGATGAAAAGTTTCATGGTACTTACTCGCTTGATGGCGACCACCAATAACAATCAAGGGGACAAACCGCGCACCACCGCCCTTGAGAGACAGGTTTAAACTCTCGCAGTAGCGGTAGAACACCTCACCAAGCAAAATCATGACCTAAAGGAGTAGCTGTGCCTAAAGAACGCAGCGCTTAGCACCCAGGAGGAAGGACCAAGAATGTACCAGTGCTAAGAGAAGGAACTAGGAGGGGCCGGAAGGGAGTAACGCCTTAAGCAGACAAGAGCAATAGGACACAAGCCGTCCATCCGCAACGGATACTGCTCCACCGTACATGGTTGCGGAGATGCAAATAAAGAAGGAAAAAATGGACTTCATGATGAATGCCCTCAGAGGACGAGTGTTAAGCGACCTCGACGAGTTAGTCCATCAAATGGACTCGCCTTTCACCGCACCCGTCACGTCATTCCCCCTTCCATTGAAGTTCCGTATGCCACGGGTAGAAGCCTACGTCGGGTCAAAGGATCCCTTAGATTACCTGGAGTCGTTCAAAACCCTTATACACTTGCAAGGCGTGGTAGACAAAATCATGTGCCGAGCCTTCCCAATGACAACGAAGGGTCTTGTAAGGGTTTGATTCAGTAGGCTGGCTCCCAACTCTATCAGTACCTTCAAGGAGTTAAGCGCACAGTTTGTCTCGCACTTTATAGTGGGCACAGATATAAGAAGTCCACTGTGTGCTTGATGAGCATCAAGCAACGAGAGGAGGAAACGCTGAGATTCTACATAACCTGCTTTAACAAGATGGCCCTCTCGATTAACGAAACTGACGACAAGATACTAGTGGCTACCTTTACCAATGGGTTACGGAAATGGAAGTTTCTGTTTTCCTTATACAAAAGCGACCTAAAAACCTTGTCGATGTACTTTACAAGGCAACTAAGTACATGAACGCGGAGGATGCACTGTTGGTCCGAGAAGAGAAGTCCAAGAAGAAGGAAAGACGAGAGAATGCACGACAAGATAGGGGACGAAAGATGGCTAGGGCCAAAGAATGACAGGAGGACAGATGTTCTAAACTCCCCACAGGAAGGTTCACAAGCTTTACTCTGTTGACTGCCTCGATTGACCAAGTCTTGATGCAAATCAAGGATGAAGAAGCCTTGACATTCCCTGGCAAGCTGAAAAAAGATCCTAGTAAGAGTTCTAGAGACAAGTACTACCGTTTCCAATGTGATCATGACCATGACACGTTTGACTGCTATGACTTAAAACAACAAATAGAAGCACTCATCAGACAAGGAACGTTACAAAGGTTTGTCAATAAAGAAAGTATGGAACCACCACAAGAGTAGGTTGCCTGACGAGAGAAGGAGCATCCTAGGCCGCTAGTAAGAGACATAAGGATGACTGTAAGGGGAACCACAACTTCCAATTTGTCTAGAAAGGCGCGCAAGACCTACTTATGAACTGCACAGAATGTCCAGCTGACGAGCTTCGTCCCAAAGATGGCACGAATCAACAACCCTGTAATTGGGTTCGTAGAAGAAGATGCTCGGCGTTTTCACCACTCACATGACGATGCGCTTGTAGTTAGCATACGGGTAGGGAACTACAACACCCACTAAGTCTTTATGGACAATGGGAGCTTTGCTGGTATCCTTTACTACCTGACGTTTCAGCAGATGAGAATTGAGAGAGAGTGGTTAGTTCCAACCAACGCACCGCTCATTGGATTCGGAGGAACATGAGTATACCCCCTCAGGGCTGTCACTTTGCCTGTAACAGTCAGTGATTACCCTCAGTAGATCACCAAAGATGTCTCATTCCTAGTTGTTGACTGTTCATCCACTTACAACGCCATCCTAGGTCGCCCTACCCTTAACTCGTGGAAAGCTGTAACATCAACTTACCACCTGATGATCAAGTTCCCTATCAAGTATGGAGTAGGAGAGGTACGAAGAGATCAAGTAGCAGTGTGCGAGTGCTATATTGCCATGTTAGAAATGGATGATCATTTACCAACAATGTGTATAGAAGAACAGCGGACGATGGCAAAACCCATGAAAGGTCTGAAAAAGGTACTCCTTGATAATTTTAGGCCTGAGCGAATGACTAAAATCGGCACTCTTGCCAGCCCACCAGTATGATAGGTGCTCACGGCATTTCTAAGGGAGAACCAAGACATCTTCGCCTAGAGTCATGAAGACATGCATGGGATTGATCCTTTGTTTATTGTCCACAAGTTGAATATATTGCCCTCTTTTCCCCTCATCCGTTAGAAGAAATGGGTATTTGCGCAGGAGCGAGACAAGACCATAGCAAAAGAGGTTCATAAGTTACAAGAAGCAGAGTTCATATGAGAAGTATACTACCCCACTGGCTGGCCAACGTGGTGATGGTTAAACAGACCAATGGAAAGTGGAGAATGTGTGTGGACTTCATGGACTTGAACAAGGCATGCCCTAAGGACAGCTACCCACTTTCGCAAATTGACATCTTGGTGGATTCGACAGTAAGACATCAGTTGCTGAGCTTCATGGATGCATTTTTTTGGTTACAACCAAATCAAACTGGACGAGGCTAACTAAGAGAAGACTTCATTTGTCACCAGCCAAGGTCTCTTTTGCTACAAAGTAATTTCGTTCAGACTTAAGAATGCGGGGGCCATGTATCAAAGGCTGATGAACAAGATGTTCGCACATCAGATTGGGAGGAACATTAAAGTCTACATAGACGACATGTTGGTAAAAAGCGTTCGAGAGGATGGCCATTTGGACGACCTCAAGGAAACCTTCGATACCCTTTGTTCTTATAACATAAAGCTGAATTCGAGCAAATGTGCATTCGAAGTGATGGCGGGAAAATTATTTAGGTTCATGATGTCTCAAAGAGGCATTGAGGTTAACCCAAATAAATTACAGGCCATAATGGAGTTGACCCCTCCAAAAAACGTCAAAGAGGTACAAATTTTAAACGGTAAGGTAGTTGCACTGAACATGTTCATCTTAAGAGCAATGAACAGATGCTTACCTTTCTTTCGCACATTGAAAAAGTTCTTTGAATGGACGAATGAGTGTCAGCAAGCATTCGAGGACTTGAAGGCTTATCTTTCTTCCTCACCTTTACTGAGCCCATCAAAACCAGGTGAAGAATTGTTCCTTTACCTAGCTGTCTCCCTAGCCGTTGTCAGTGAAGCTTTAGTCAGAGAGAAGGACGGGGTTCAAAAGCCCATGTACTTCACGAGCCGGGCACTCTGAGGTGCAGAAGAGAGATACCTACTGATGGAAAAGCTAGCCTTCACCCTAGTAACCGTAACCCGCAAACTTAAACCCTACTTTTAGGCACACACGGTGATTGTTCTAACTGATAAGCCACTATGAAGAGCAATGAGCAGCCCAAAAGCCATCAGACGGATGGCATTGTGGGTGCTCGAATTGAATGAGTTCGATGTGCAGTACTGCCTATGCACGGCCATAAAGGGACAAGTTATTGCTGACTTCATCGCAGAATTCGCACACATAGAAGGCTAGGGGGCAAGAGAGATTCCTCAATGGAGTGTCCACACAAACGGATCGTCCACCAAACATGTAGGTGAAGCTGGTGTGGTGCTACGTAGCCCAAAATGGGACAAGGTCAAATGCATGGTCCGACTCGATTTTCCCATAACAAACAATGAGGTAGAATACAAAGCCTTGATAGCAAGGCTGGATCTTGCCAAAGCAGCAAAAGCCATGAATGTGGTAATATATTGTGACTATCAAGTAGTCACCAGTCAGGTTAACGACGACTATGAGTGCAAAGGCGAAAGGATGAAGAAATACCTTGAACAAGTAAAGAATTAGGTAAACGACCTTCAAGCAAAGTTTGTTCAAATCCCAATAGAGGAGAACGAGCATACTGACCGTCTTTCCAAGGATGCATTAGTAGAACATATGCTCATTCTTAATCAGGAATTGTCCTTCATTCAGCTCTTTCCATTAATAGACAGTATCAGTGTGCATAAGATAGGCTCTGAGAATGATTGGACGACACCAATAACCTTTTATCTAAAGGATGACGTGCTACCTGATGACAATGAGGCTGTAAGGAAGCTAAAGGTTCAAGCAACGTGGTTCGTGCTGATTAAAGACGTCCTGTACAAAAGGGGCTTCTCCCACCTGTACCTTAAGTGTCTTATCCCCGAAGAGGTAGACTATGTTATGTGAGAAGTACACTAAGGAATCTGCGTAAACCATTCTAGATCACGGTCTTTAGTGCACAAACTAATTCGGGTGGGATACTATTGGCCTACCATGCAGAAAGATGTCATTGCATATGTCAAAGCTTGCGACAAGTGTCAAAGGTTTGGTAATCTCATCCGACAGCCAACAGAGGAACTCACTCCAATAACGGCCCTATAGCATTTCGCTAAGTGGGGATTGGAAATCATGGGTCCGTTCCCAATATCAATTCGACAGTTAAAAAGCTTGGTGGTCGGTATAGACTACTTCACCAAGTGAGTAAAAGTTGAAGCTCTAGCTACCATCACAGAGAAGAATGTATGAAGCTTTGTATGGAGAAACATCATCTGCAAGTACGATATACCTAAAGTACTGGTCTCAAACAATGGGAAACAGTTTGACAACGACGCATTCAAAGACTTTTGCTCATAACTAGGGATCAAGAATCACTACTCATCACCCACCCACCCTCAAGCCAATGGACAAGTTGAGGTCACAAACCGATCCTTACTCAAAATTATCAAGACTCGGTTCGAAGGGGCAAAAGGTAGATGGTCGGAAGAATTACCAAGTGTTTTATGGGCATACAGGACAACGGTAAGGATGCCTACATGAGAAACACCGTTTTGACTAGCGTATGGAAGCGAGGCAGTCATCCTTGCAGAAGTAAGGCTTACAAGCTATAGAGTGGGAAACCACGACGAGAGTAGAAATGATGAAACTTTGCGCTTACAGCTAGATCTGGTGGACGAGGTCAAAGCAGTAGCTGAACAAAGGTTGGCACGGTACTAGAACCTCATCGCCAAATACTACAGCTCCAAAGTGAGATGTAGGGAATTCTAAGTTGGAGATCTTGTCTTGAGAAAGGTGACGGGCGCCATAAAAGACATCACTCAGGGGAAGTTTGGACCTAATTGGGAAGGACCGTATAGGATCGCATCATGAGATAGGAAAGGAACCTACCACTTGGAGACACTTGGCGGACAAAAGTTGCATCATCCATGGAATGTGGAACACTTGAAGAAGTACTACCAGTAGACTAGGGGACGATCAACGACACTCCTCATTTCCAGTTTATTTCATTTTAATTAGTTTTTACTATTTACAGTACTTTCAAGCCCGAAGGGCAATTTTTCATTTCTAAAGAACAATTTCTACGCGTATTTATCACCTAATAAGAGGAGTTATTCAATTAATCAGAAGTATCATGAGCATATATATGTGCCTCTCTACAACCAATTTCCTTAAAGTCCATTAGGGGAAGGATTATCCAGAATCATAGTCCACAAGTGGACGGCTTCATCCTAAAGGGTGATCCGATATTATTAAGTCCATAATTGGATGGCTTCATCCCTAGGGGTGATATGATATTATTAAGTCCATAAGTGGACAGCTTCATCCCAAGGGGTGATCCGATATTATTAAGTCCATATAAGTGGACGGCTTCATCCCCAAGTGTGATTCGATATTATTAAGTCCATAAATGGACGGCTTCATCCCAAAGGGTGATCCAATGCTATTGAGTCCATAAGTGTATGACTTCATCTTAAAGGTTGATCCAAAATTATCGGGCCCATAAGTGGATGGCTTCATCCCAAGGGGTGATAAAAAATTTTCAAGTCTATAAGTAGACGGGTTCACCTCAATGGTGGTGATCCAATGTTGGTGAACCCAATTCAGAAAGTATAAAGTCCAAAGGTGGACGGGTCTAATATTGGATGGGCTCATCCCATAAATTTAGCTAAAAATATCAAGTCCAACTAAGGGAATAACTCACCTCGTAGAACGGTATAAAATCTCATAATAGACAGATCTAGTACTGGTCCACAAGTAAACGGGTCTGTTAATAAAGGACAGAAACATCAAGATTAACAAATAAATATATGCAAAGTATATTTGACAATAAACAAAACAAGAAATAATAGATAAAAAAGCCTACGGAAAGGCAAATGTTTACATTAAACCTAGAAACAATGGGTGACAGAAGGAATAGATACTAATTTCTCAAGATTAAAAATCTAATACAAAAAAAGAAAGAAAAAAAAAGGCTATTGATGGATGGTGGGAGGTTCATTAGTCTTCTCAACCGTCTAGTCCCCTTCAAGTTAACGAGTTCCATCCCCAATGGATTTTTCTTGGTCAGTAGGGGCAGCATCTCCGTCACCTTGAAAGTCGAGGTTGGTTTCATCGGCAAAAAGCTCGTCAGTTCCTTCAGAGTAGACGGGCTGGGCTGGAGTCTAGGCCTAGGCATTGATGGAGATGTGGGAAAGGTCCAAGTTAGGGAAAGAGGCCTTGACCTAACAGAAGCAATTGTGAAAGCCATTGGAAAAGGAGCCACCAATCTCCTTTAGGAGGGTGTCGGAGTCACGATACTCTCGTATCACATCCTCCTTAGCCTGACGGAGGCGACCCTTTGCCTCTAAGATCTCTGTCTCCTTGTCTTTAAGAATCTTTTTCAACACCTTGACTTGTGCCTTCGACTCCTCCAAAAGCTGCCTTGTCAAGTCAAGCTTGTTAACCTGGACCTTCTTCCAGGCTGTTAGCTCCCTTAGCTCTGTCTCCCTTGCCTCCACCTTCTCTTTCAGACAATTGATCACCATTTTGTGGGACACACAACGGTCCATAAGACCTTTCATCATGACGACCCCCTGCAAGAATTAAAGATGAATGTTAGAATGACAACAATAAGATGGAACAAAAAAAAAAGAGGGGTGACGGATAAGCATATCTACCCCAAACTAAATAGGCCTGTCTCCCCCATGGTCTTAGTAGCATGATTACCCAAGTCTTTATAGTCGTCATCCTTGATGATGGACGACAACTGCTTGAGCGCATACCTTGAGTCTTCATAGAGGAGGACGGGGTGTTTCTTTGTGACGGGATCAGGACCCTTCATCAGGCCTTTCCCCTTACTCGGCCCAGGCTCAAGAGGCAGCTTGCTGGTGGCTGGGGTCTCACCAACAATTGACCTCATCACCATCTTAGGCTTTTTGGGTGGACGGTCCACCCTTTCGGATGGTTTCCTTTTTGTGGACGGGTTGGCCTGACCCGTTTTAGGGGGTAAGCTCCCCTCCAGTTTAAGATACTGGAGAAGACAACGGTGAAGAGCGCTTCATGGGAATTTAAGTCCCGCTTTCAGCATCTGCTCATACACCTTGACATCTTCAGCACCCTTGTAGTAACACTTTTTACGCTTATAGGGTAGATGCATTGAAATGTTGACGAGAATTTGGTATTTCTCCTTAAGCGTGTTGAAGTGTTGTTGTTTGATGGAAGAGTTGAAATCATTTATTGTCCACAACGGAAGCATAATAAACTCTCTAAAACTATCAGGACCTATGATGGACTGAATATGGGGTTCACCAATGTCTATATCATTATCGTTTGAGTCTCCCTCCGACCTGTCCACATCCAAGTCCTCATCCTCCGCGGAAGGTGAGTTGGTCGATGGATCCCTTTCCTCATAAGAGGTGCCAGGGTCATCTTGACCTAAAGGAAACACCTCATCATAGCCCGCTCCTTTACGGACACATGATTGTTCACTTGATGCCTCACTAGACATTTGTTGCCTACACATGACGGGTTAAACCCTAAGACTCTACAGGTCTACGCAAACAACGGGCATGAAATATTTGAATAAATAGCAAAGCAAAGGGAGAACTTAGCATAAAGTGCAGGATACTTACAGTTTAACAATGCAAAGAAGGTGACGGGAAAGGTATACAGGACGGTTGCACCAAGTAGACAGAATGATGGCGTGATAGAGTGGACGATAATGCTCTGATTAGAAATTTGTTGTGAAAAGTAAGAAATGAAGCGAAGAAGCAGCATATATACAGAGGGAATGGCACGGGAGATAAAGAGATGCTTCGGTCTGAGTGAGTAACCACTAAAAACATACCACGTGTCCCTACTAAATTAATGGCTCCATGATAGCGTGTCAACTAGAGTGTGTTCCCTCATGGATGAACTAGACCATCACTTCACGGATCTGTCCGTAAGATAAGGCGACAGACCAATAGAGTGAGGGGCCAACTGAAGAGGATAAAAATTAAGGTTGACAGATCCGTTCAATAAACTTGATGGTATTAAGTTAATGGGTTATCAAAAATAAGACGACGGATTGAGGCACTAGACGGAGAGATCACATGACGGATGGTCCCCCATAGTAGATGGATGGTCCTTCATAGTAGACAGATGGTCCTCCATGATGGATGGATTCTAGGTACATGGGCCCAAGGCTGACGGATACCAAGGCCACATGGCACCCACATGACTTAAGTAAACTTTAAGGAATCTTGATTGGAAATATCTTGCACCCTACGATTGCCCCTGGTCAATGGAATCCTTGTATGAGAAGAATCCTGCAAAACACACACATTTATTAGGATCTTTCCTATAAGGAAAGATCTTCTTGCCCAAGAAATAGGAGTCGGTTCTACACTACTATAAAAACCCTAAGCTCTCAAAAAAACAAGGTACTCATAATTTATCCCAGCTCTGACACTTTAGAGTGGCAAAAGTTCTCTAACTTAACCTTCAGAGGGTCTTTAGTTGGTACCACATTGGTGCCCTCTGTAGGGTTTTTTTTTTTTTTTTTTCTTCTTCTTTGTTGTGTAGGTTTTGTCTAGAGCATGTGAGGCTGTTCAACTTACTGATGATTTTGCATCATTAGATACTAACCACAACTAAAAATAAAAGTATTGTAAAAAAAAAAGTGTTACATCCACAACATTTTTCACAACATTTTCATAACAAATCTTAGTTGGTAAATTGTTATTCTAATATAAATTTACCAATGAAATTACGATGTTACCCACCAATAAAAATCCGTAACAACCTATTATTTATGATTTGCAATGAAAATATTGTGGATATAAAATTTCTTTTGTGAAAATATTAAGATATCTTGTTAATGTTGTGCTATTCTTTATGTTTCTAGAATCTTTTTTTTATTAGTTAGTTTTTGATGATCCAAAATTCACAGTTTCGAGTACATTTTTTTTAGGTTGAATTTTTGTATTTTTTTTTTCCCTTTATGCACAATTTTAAGTAAAAAAACATAGTTTTACACACACACACACACACACCCAAAAAAAAAAAAAAAAAAAAAGAAAACTTAGGATTAAAACACTTTTCATTTTTTATATTTGGGGTAGATCACAATTCTTTCTTAAACTTTAAAATCAAGCAATTTCTCTCTTAATATTTTGGAAAATAGCAAATATGTCATATTTCTATTCTCTTAATTAAACCTTAATGAAAACTTATGATTCTTAAAATATTTCATTGTGTAATGACTAAAATACTCCTACTAAATTTTAACATCCCAAATTATTTATTTATTTATTTATTTTTTACGTATTTTAAGTTTTAGATGGTAGTAATGCTTAGAAAGTTGGAATGGTAATATAAGGTGTTTTATTTGTTACCAAAAAATTGATTTTCTTGGTTTAAATCTTTGACACTTATAATATATCTAATGGAAAATTCAATGACACATGCCTTTTGTTATCTTTTTTTTTTTCTTGCGTAAAATGAGTATTCATTAAAAACTAATTATGCTAAGGATTGCATCTAGACTCATGTAAAATGACAAAAATGAAACTATTAGTGACAAAATTTTCATTTTGTATGGTTGAAGATATTTGATGAAAAGTTTTAATTGTATCATTTGACATCATTCATTACAAAAATTTAAATATTGTGACAAGGTTTTAATAAAACTTAGTTGCTTATTTTTGGAAGATAGTGATATACGTTTTCATTCTTAGAAGTTTTTAATGAGTAGATATTGCCTTTAGAAAGTAGGTATCAAAATTCTTCTACGAATGAGATTAATTTTGTATGATATACATTTTTTTTTATATATATAGATACTTTTTCAAATAAAAATTCTATTTCTAATTTTTTTACTCAAAAAGTAGCACGTGACCTGCACTTGCTACTCACAGTTGTTAAAATGACTAAATGCATTAAAATGGGCGTGCATTAAGTTCAGTTCTAAAGACGTAAATGACAATGCTGGCCCTAGATTTCCGAACGGGCCAAAAATATTGATCCAGATCGACCGTTTTAAATTCTTAAAGCATGTATAATATTTATAAAAAGCTGTAAGTTTTTTTTTTTTTTTTTTTTTTTTTTTTTACAAATTGCTTTACAGCGAATATTTAATAATAAATTAAAAAGTAATATTAATGAAAGACGAATGAGAACTAGTCAGAATATACCATATTATCAGTTTGTTAAAAAAAAGAAAAATTCTAGAAATGTGAAAAATGATTTAGAAAAGTGCTAGTATGTATTATTACTATTTTTCAAGAAAAATGTTATATATACAATTTTTTTTTTTTACATATTATTGATGTGGTGAGTGATTATTAGTAAACAAAAAATGATGTAAATGGTGGGTCTAGATGAGAACCATTAATAAGTTAACCACAATATTAATTTGTAAAATAATTTGTCACTGTAGTATTACTCATTTTTCAAAACAAATTTAATGAACCAGGTATAGATATTCTCCTAAATTTTAGAAACAAAATAAAAACGTGAATATTTTTTGATAAACCAAAAAAGAAGAAGCTATATTCAGTTATTCACAACATTTTCACAAGAAGTCTTAAATAGTAGGTTATTTTTTTGGAGGGTTTCAACTTATGACGTCCGCTCTTGATGATAAATCTAAATAATAGGTTGTTATTGGTCGTTATAAGTGAGCAAAAAAGTAATTTAAGATATAAATTCAAATAAGAATTAATAATAACTTTCCACGTATGATTTGTTTTGCAAATATTATAAAATTGTATGTATTGTATTACTTCTTAAAAAAGATGAAAAAAAAAAGATGAATAATTATTTCTAAATCTTTTACTGTTACACTTTATCCATCACTAGTAGAAATTTACTACTTAAAAAAAGAAAAGAAAAAGAAATTTTAGATCCTCTACCACAAGCAAAACTTGAGCAACTTCTTCTCACTTCAGTCGTATTCTATTCTCAAGTCTCAACTATTCTTTCCTTGGTTGCTTCATTCATCTTCAACCTCATTTCTTTCTTTCTTTCTCTCTCTAAAAATTTTCTCCTACCCTTACCTATCTTTCTCTCTCTAAGAATTGAAACTTCCTACTTCTCTTCTTCAAATGTCGGTCTCCTCAGCAGCCCTGCTCTTATGCTAGGGCTGCACTTTTCAAATCCTTCCAACTTCAAACCCTAAAAAATGGTCTTCAAAGGTCGCTTCTTCTCTTCTTCCAAGAAATCCGATTCTTCAAGTCCCGACGGATCCAACTCCAACTCTCCTCGATCCTTCGCTTCCAACTCCCCTGTCCGATCTGACAAGAAAAAGCCCAAATCCAAGGATGATCCTCGCTCCTCCTCCTCCTCCGCCGCCGCCGCCGCCGCCACCACCAGCTTCGGCGCCGCCTGTCGGCCAGCACAAGTCAAAGAAGGAACTAAGAAGAAAGATAACTCTAAAGGCAAAGAAACTCTGACCTCTTCGTCCAAGTCGAAGACCAACTCCACGCTGGGCTCCAAGACCAAAACGGAGGCGGTGGAGGCCGCGTCGGTGTCGCCGATACTGGCGTCGTCGCTTGGATTGAACAGGATAAAGACGCGATCGGGGCCGTTGCCGCAGGAGAGCTTCTTCGGGTTTAGAGGCGGTGACAAGGGGTCGGCTCTCGGGGCAAGCAATTTATCGAGGAGTGATGGGAAGAAGAAGAAGGAGGCGGCCGCGGCGACCGCAGCAGGTCCGACTCCAACGAAGAGCAAGGCGGCGGGTTTACTAGAGAATTGGGTTGATAATGGGAGCAATTCGGATAGTATGTCCACTGGGAGCGCGCAGTCTAGAGACCAGAGTCCCAATGTGTTGGCGCGTTCTAGATTGCACAATGGGGAGTCCACTTCTGAAGCAGGTATGCATTTCTCTTTGTTGTACATGTTCACTTGTTTGGATTCTTGTAATATTATTAATGCCTTGTATGTATAAATGTATTAAGTGATTGTCGGATTTTTTGTTTGTATCATCAACTCGACTGCCACGGTTTTTGTTGTCTGTTTGAATGATTAAATGGGCACATTTGGATTAGAAGAAAGTTTGTGTAGATTTTATTTCTAATTGAGATTTAGTATTTCTCTTGGGAGCACGGAGATGGATGCAGGATATGCATATGATATATGTGCACATGGCAATATGCCAAATTTTGAAAATTTAGGTTATAATTGGGCAGGGGCTCATTAATTAAAAATTCTGGATCTTTGTAATTTTTCTGTTTGATGTACTGTTTTCCTTGTACACCCCCAGTGTACTTGGTCTTTTTGATTAATACAATTCCGTTATTTATCAAAAAAAAAAAAAAATTAAAACTTATAAAAATGGAGACATTGATTAATTGATATCAAAAGATAAACAAAAAATGCTAAAACTTGCCAATTATGTCTCAACAATAAAATTAATAACAAGCTATAAATTTTATAGAGAGAAAGTGAGTGAGAGAGAGGGAGAGAAAATTAAATTAGTCAAAGAAGTATCTTGTGGTATCCGAGAATATCTGTGTCAAATGCTTAACCCCAAGGGGTCACACAATTGGTTGGGAACAACGTCTTATGAACTAGAGGTCACTAGTTTGAATTTCCCATTTTCCCTCCATTTGGGGCAAAACTTATATATAAAAAGAAATTCTTGTCCAATGTGGATATGGCTACAAGTTTGTATAAACAAAAAATGCTAAAACTTGCCAATTATGTCTCAACAATAAAATTAATAACAAGCTATAAATTTTATAGAGAGAAAGTGAGTGAGAGAGAGGGAGAGAAAATTAAATTAGTCAAAGAAGTATCTTGTGGTATCCGAGAATATCTGTGTCAAATGCTTAACCCCAAGGGGTCACACAATTGGTTGGGAACAACGTCTTATGAACTAGAGGTCACTAGTTTGAATTTCCCATTTTCCCTCCATTTGGGGCAAAACTTATATATAAAAAGAAATTCTTGTCCAATGTGGATATGGCTACAAGTTTGAAGTATTCCTGCTTTTGTAGGCATTTTAGTCGAGATGCAAGTTGAATAATAAATCTGTGTACCTGATGAATTTTGAACTCATGATCTCATTTTTCACATTATTCTTATACTGGTGTTATATGTGCAAGAATATTGGGGAATTTGCTGCTGACTTTTGCTCATGCACAGTGGTGAGAAATATGTGGTTGTTTTTATTTTCTTTGTTTGGAATATTTTGGGTTCTGCCAAAGTGTCACAGTTATAAAGCTGTTGACGTTGGAGGTTTCAATGTCATTGTAGATCTAAAGCCAAGATTGTTGTCCTGTAATGCGTTGTGTGGGTGATTTGGCAAGAGCATAGTAGTAAAACTTTTGATAGTATAGTGTCCAATTCATGTTATCAAGCAATCCTTACCATGATATTCTTTTGAGTGGTGGTCGTCTTAGGCAACATCCTTTCATGTTCATTTATTGAGTTCATCAATAGTTTGCTCTTGATTGTGTGATTTCCTTTGTGGGAAAATCTTATATTGTGCTTTCTTAATTGTTTTAATGAAATTATTTTTAACTATAAAAAAGGGTTTAAAATAATTTAAAAACTTGGGTACCTTGACAGAAGAAGTGAAAATACTATAAATCCCAAATAGTGAAAATACTATAATCCACATCCTTTCAATCCAATATGTTTTTACACATCAAGGTGTTGGTTTTATTGTTCTGCTACCTCTGATTTACAAGTATCATCTGTCTTAGGCAACATCCTTTCATGTTCATTTAAAACTTCATTAGCTCTCTTCTTTTTTGTAATTAGCTTTCTGTTTTTTTCTTTCCTCTTTTTGTACTTTTTTACTACTTTGTGCTTTTCATGCATATTGTAGTGTCTTTATTGAACTTTTTCTTACCTATAAAAAAAAAAAACAAGAGGAAAGGGAAGAAAATATGTAGCTCTTGACATGTAACGATGACATTGTAATAGAAGGTGACTATGAGCAAGGCTAACTAGGTCCCTAAGAAAAGGGTTGATTTTTTACTAGTACTTGTGCACTGGAAACGATTTTAAAAGCCGATAATTTCATTAAAAGGAATGTGATACTTGCAAATCAGAGGTAGTAGAACCATAAAACCAACACCTTGATGTGTAAACACAATATTGGATTGTGTTTGCTGGGCATCCGGTTAGTGCTTGGTTGATAGGAGATTTTGGAAGAACATAGTATTGAACTTGAAGGAAATTTAGGTGCCACACCTGAACCTGATTTAAATGATTTGGGGTCTTGATCAATGGTGGTTTCAGTAGAACACCTGTCGAGAACGACTACAAACAGCCTATTCAAGGTTCCTTTTTGGTGGATAATTCTTCGAGCTTTGCTTCCATTGAATTTACCCTCTCGCATAATTGGTCCAAAGTCTTCTTTGTTTCGTAATCTTGTGAAATAACCTTAAACTGGGACTCTAATTTCGACGTTAGGCACCATTGTTTTAGATGAGAAATTTTTTCTAGTGGTTGGTTAAAGAATATTTTAGCAAAAAACTTGTGGTAGGATTTTGGCTCTGATACCAAATTGACACAGAACAAATTAGAGAACTTGTCTATGTGCTTGTGGCGGGTTAAGGTTTAGGAAGATTTGTAGATTTTAGGTTTAGAACCCTTAGAGAAGAAGTGTTAGGGTTCAAAGTAGAAAAGATTTGATTTGTAGTTGGAAAGAGAAGAAAAGAAATTGAAGTAGGACGTTTTTCATACTCGTGAACAGTGCATGAACAGTTCCTTGAACAATACCGTAGAGGAAGAAAAGAGGAAAGAAAGAAGAGAATGGGAGGAAAAAGAAACCTAATTACCAACGTGCCTTAATACTTAAAATGAATAATTTTATTAATCAATTATAACTTGTTTGAGTACAATAAGACACTTTTATACACTCGTAACTTCTCCTAGTAGATCTAGGTTTTCTACTTTGACTAGTAAACCAGAACCTACACATTTTTTTTTTTGATAAGTAATTAACTTCATTGAAAAAAGATAGAATACAAAATCCAAGCACACAGGTAGTGTGCAAAAGAAACAGGGAACCACCCCCCTCGCCCAAAAAAAAAAAAAGTAATTAACTTCATTGAAAAAAGATAGAATACAAAATCCAAGCACACAGGTAGTGTGCAAAAGAAACAGGGAACCACCGGGGAGCGGGTTTTTAAAAAAAAGTAATTAACTTCATTGAAAAAAGATAGAATACAAAATCCAAGCACACAGGTAGTGTGCAAAAGAAACAGGGAACCACCCCCCTCGCCCAAAAAAAAAAAAAAAGGGACTCATGAAAGTACGTCTATCAATCAAATCAAACAGAAAAAGAAAAAAGTGAAACACCCGTTGCATTTGTCCATTCTAATAAGTTCTAGAGAAAATAGAAGTTGTGGTCCTGGATCAATCTTTCACCTTCAAAGGTCCGAGCATTTTTCTCCTGCCAAATATCCTAATAAGGCAGTGAGGGATCATGTTCCAAATATAGTGAAAATTCTATAATCCACATCTATGTAGTAACCGAGCAATGTACGAGTAAATGAGTACTAGATTCCCCAACACCAATCGAGGACTACATTCAGTTGCCTTTGTAGATTGTCAATGGTTAAGATTTGTCCCCATACCTCTATCCACAGGGAGAAACTAACCTTTGTTGGCACATTTAGTTTCCACAGTCTTCCATGAAAAGGACGTATGAGAACTGGAGTGTAAAGCCTTATAATAGGAATGAACATAAAAATTCTCCAAAGAGGAAGGTTTCGAGCAAAGCTTGTCCATTCCATCTCCTCTCCACACTCTAGAATAAATAAGATCCATAAAGGCAGCGATCGACTCTAACTCCCAATCTTGAACCAATCGAATAAAATTGACATTCCAATGATAACTAGCTCCTGAGAGAGATATGAGATCAGGCACTGAAGCTTCCCTATTACATGCAACGCAAAACTACTCTGGAAATATATCTTTCAGAGGAGGTTCCCTGCTCCATGAATCATGCCAAAATTTAATAGACAAACCATCGCCCACTTTAAAGCTAACAAAACGATGTAAAGTCTCCCACCCATTCTTAATACTCTGCCAAAGGCAGACCCTATTAAGGCCCCTGTACAACATTAGAAACCATACTTCAGATCCACAACCCTTCTCCATGATTTATTGCTCTCCGTAGCATTCTGCCAGAATCACTTTCCCAAAAACTACACATAAAGACCCATAAACTGAATAAGACTTATTAATAAAAGAAAACCCATGGCCCATACCCAACAATTGTAGAATTACTAAATTACCCTTTGACTCTAGAATGACCATTTATTTATTTATCTTTTGATTTGGAACCTCACCAAGGCAGGACCCTTTGGATCCATCCCTGAGGAGTAAACCATGGATACATGACCCACCCACTAGATTCGTGTATTAGGTAATTCAAGGGAACTCCTTATGGAGATCGAACCCAGGATGTCTGGTTCTACAACTCATCCCAAGCCTCCGGCCACTAGGCTCCACTAGAATGACCAAATAACATAAAATAAAAAGATAAACCTTAGTTAACTACCACAGACACTAATTCTTAAACTTTGCCTTAACCTTACTCTTCCAAAGAGGATATTCTTTCTCTAATCATGTTATGGTTGTACCATCACGATTGCTTTAGATGGCTTTCTCTGGGACCTTGCCTATGGTCATGGCTTGAATGATGTTTTTAAATCCTACCAACCATGGCCACTACAACCATTAAAAGCTGCCATTGCTGGACGGTGCTGAACTACCATCTCATTTACCTAGCTAGTGGAAAGAAATGTGGTTGACATGCTGCAAACCTGAAAATAAACATTGCCAGGGGTTTCTATGGACCTCCTCTAGTGGTCTTAGGCCTTTTCTTTTGCATTGCATATTTTACTGAAAATCTTCTTTCTTCTTTGCTTAAAATATACTACCTGTCTTTTTAGGACGTATGCGAGGTTAGAACTTTGGTGTCAATTTAAACCTTGGAATTCTAGGATAGATTCAATTAATAAAATGATGTCTTTTGTGTTTTCCTTAATTTGAATAACTGGCATATTTGGTTTTTACCCCTCAAAAGTTGCTTTTAATATTTTGAATCATCTTTTTATCTTTTAATGCTTTACTTATCAAAAAAATATTTTGAATCATCTAACAGGTAGATCAGAATCATCATGGTGTCAATCTGGAGGCTTAAGAAGCTCTGATGCATGTACACCAGAGGTACTGGTGAAATTTTTTTTATTGATAATATTAATAACAGTGCATTCACTTTTATCAGACTTATTGTATATTCTTTTATCCAATATTTACTTTTCACAATGTAGTTGATGACTTAAATATTTGCTTCCTAGACTGCATATGATTGTGACAATCCCAAGGAGTCTGAATCTCCCCGTTTTCAAGCTATACTACGTGTCACAAGTGCACCTAGAAAGAGGTTTCCTGCTGATATCAAAAGTTTTTCTCATGAACTAAATTCCAAAGGTGTTCGGCCTTTCCCATTTTGGAAGCCTCGAGGCTTAAATAACTTGGAGGTACTTAACTTTTAGTTTGCAATATATTTTCTTGAATATGATGGGTTGTGCTTTTGGAAGGTCCAGTCCTTAATTTCCTTGCTGTTTTGTGCAGGAAATATTGGTCGTCATCCGGGCAAAATTTGACAAAGCAAAGGATGAAGTAAACTCTGATTTGGCTATTTTTGCAGCAGATCTGGTTGGAATTCTGGAGAAAAATGCAGATAGTCATCCTGAGTGGCAGGAAACTCTTGAGGATTTGCTGGTTTTGGCTCGGAGCTGTGCTATGACATCTTCTGCAGAGTTTTGGCTTCAGTGTGAAGGCATAGTCCAGGAATTGGATGATAGGCGTCAAGAACTTCCACCGGGTATGCTGAAGCAGCTTCATACCCGAATGCTTTTCATTCTCACAAGGTGTACCAGATTGTTGCAGTTCCACAAAGAAAGTGGGTTGGCTGAGGATGAAAATATTTTTCAGTTTCGTCAATCTATAGTCCCGCATTCTGCAGAAAAACGGATTCCCCCAGGCATAGGAAGAGAGTCTAAAAGTTCTAGTGCTGCAAAGGCCTCAAAGGCTGCTGCAACTAGGAAATCTTACAGTCAGGAGCAGACGAATTGGAAGAAAAACCATTTTGTATCGCCAGGAAATTTTCTCTCTCCTCCTACATATGACACTTCAAAAAATCCGGAGTCTCCCTCAAGCAGGGACCGGATGGCTTCTTGGAAGAAACTCCCATCTCCAGCTGGGAAAAGCATGAAAGAAGCTGCTCCTTTGAAGTTGCAGAATGATGTTAAGGTTGAATCTTTGAAGGTGAGAGGCGTTTCTGATGCAGATTTGTCTGCTGCTAAGCCTCCTGAGCTTCCTCCTGCTAAAGATTCTCATGAACATTCTTCCAAGCACCAACACAAAGTTTCTTGGGGTTACTGGGGCGATCAACCAAATATTTCTGATGAAAGTTCAATAATATGTCGCATTTGTGAGGAGGAGGTTCCCACTTTAAATGTGGAAGAGCATTCAAGAATTTGTGCCATTGCTGATCGATGTGATCAGATGGGTCTAAGTGTCAATGAGCGACTTGTTAGAATTGCTGAAACTCTTGAGAAGATGATTGAGTCATTTGCACAGAAGGATATTCAACATGTAGTAGAAAGTCCAGATGTTGCAAAAGTATCAAATTCAAGTGTTACAGAAGAATCTGATCTTCTATCTCCAAAACTCAGTGATTGGTCCCGTAGAGGCTCAGAGGACATGCTTGATTGTTTTCCTGAAGCTGATAATTCTATGTTTATGGATGACCTGAAAGGTTTACCTTCAATGACATGTAAAACTCGTTTTGGTCCAAAATCTGATCAAGGAATGACAACATCATCTGCCGGTAGCATGACTCCTAGGTCTCCATTATTGACACCAAGGACCAGTCAGATTGACTTGCTCTTGGCAGGAAAGGGTGCCTACTCTGAACACGATGATTTTCCACAGGTATTTCCTTTTCTTATCTAGTTCTCTGTTTGGGTGTTGCAGGATCACTTATTGCCAAAAATGGTGAGATATGTAAGGTGCTGGTATCTCATTTGCCACTGGCCCTTGAGCCTAATGGAGTTTCCATCCCCAATATGTATGGGGTGGTGGGTGAGGATGTGGGTTCAAATCCCTCCAGGTGTGAGTCATAATTGGATTTCACCTTCAATGGGAGAATTTCTTTTTTATTTTTTTGGGTAAAAAACTTTATTAAAAGAGAACGCTTATCAAGCACACGGGGGAGTATACAAGAGAAGAGAGCTAGAAAAAGAAAAGACAAAACAAGAAAAAACAGAACAGTTATCTAGAACCCAGGGAGTCCATGAAATCTAAGAACCCCTTAATTGAAGAAGTCATTGAGCACCACTCATATAAAGACTTCAAAAGCAAAAACTTCAACTTGATCGGGCTAAGCTCCTGTTTGTCAAAGCATCTCGCGTTTTGTTCATGCCAAATACACCACATGAGACACAATGGAACCGCTGACCAAACTCCCCTACTGCCTCTCCTCCCACACTACCCTGACAAACTCAACAAAAGTTTTATTTTTTATTTATTTTATACTGAATACGACATCAACCAAGAAACACTGAACAAAAAAATATAATGGAGCACAAATCCCGAGCCACTGGACAATGTTGGAATGAATTGTTCACATCCTCCCACTGCGTTTACACATGAAGCACCATTCCAAAATGATAATAACCCTCTTTCTTAATTGATTGGCAGTCAAAATTCTCTTGAGAATTACTCACCAAACAAACAAAGCCACCCTTGATGGGGCGAGAGTTTGCCATATACTCTTCCACGGAAACTGTGGCCCACTTCCCTACAAAACCTTGTAATAGCTTTTCACTTGGAATTCATTTTGTGATGAAGGGACCCATACCAATCTGTCTCCCTACCCCACCTTAATCTTACTGCTGTAAATTAGATCCCCCAATATCTGAGTCACCTCCTTTGATTCCCAATCTTGCACTACACAAATGAACAAAGGGTTCCAATAAAACTGGCCATGCCTTACCACCATGTAATTTGCAACTGTTGAATTGTGATCCCTGGCAATAAGATACAAAGGTGGATGCCGGTCCATCATAGCATCCTCCCCCTCCCAAAAACTAATTCTAATGCCATCACCTACATCACAATGACTAAAACGAGAAAATCTATCCCACCCTCTCGTGTCCCATAAACTCACTTCATACAATCCCCTCACCTCCCTTGGGCACCAGGGGTTTGGATCCATATCGCACATCCACCACCTGACGCTAAAAAGCCTCCTCTTTGATCCTATAGAGTCACAACCACTTTTCAACAAAGCTTGATTGAAAAGACATAAACTCTTAATTTCCAAACCCTCTTGACTACCAGGGGTACAGCAAGAACTCCAACCCACTAAATGAAATTTAAACTCCTCAGCCACGCCACCCCAAAGGAAATCTCTATGGAGTTCTCCATTCAATTTGACACACCCTTTGGATGAGATAACAAAGATGTAAAATAAGTGGTGAAGCTTGATAATGTACTTTTAATGAGAGTGAGTGGCCCCTTTTGACAGATACAATATCCGGCCAATCTCTGTTGCATACAATCTATTATAGGATCCCAAGTGGATTTCACCTTAAAAGCTGCTCCATATGGAAGTCCCAAGTATTTCATGGGAAGAATTGTTACTTGTCATCCAAGAGTACTCTTCATCAATATTCAGAACCTCCACTATTGGCACAATTTCAGATTTTCCCAAATTTCTTCTCAGCCAAGACTCAGCCCAGACATTGCCTCAAAGCAAATAAGGATCCCTATATATATATATATATTTTTTTTTTTTTCTTTTTTTTGAGTTCTAAGGCTGTATTTTTACCAGTCCGAGATTTGACATTGCAGTTCATTCTAGGAAACGTTAATTTTACTCGTTAAAAAGAGAAGATAAAAAAAAGGGATTACCAAATATGTACCAGTAGAAACAGAGGAATTTCATAACTGGTAGCACTGTACATTCAAGGAAACATCGTTCCTACCTACAAAACAGTTCCTTGTTGCCTGCTTGGCAACCCAACTCCATACAGTAAAGGAAAAGGAATTTTTGGGAGCAACCTTGTGTCACAACTCACAAGAATATATTGTATACGAACCCATACAATTATAGAAAATGTTTGGATCCATCTTAAGTGTTTTTTCCAAAATTTACTTTACGAATTAACCTTTTTAAGCAGTTGTTTATACAGCTTGAGTGGTTGTGCTAGGTGATAAGGTCTACTCCAGTGGCGTAGACATTTGTTAGTTATGCAACCCTGCCTAAAATGGCATTCTGAAAGAGATAGAAGGCATTATCAAATTGTTTGACAATGTGATTTAAATTGTTGTGTTTCTGTAGTAGTGAGCTATTTGCTATATTAGTAGAACATTTATATATTATAAATTTGTTGATAGTTTAAATTTGTAGATTGATAAAACTATTGTTAATATCTAAAAGTTTAAGTTGATAGGAAAACCACAACATTGAGGATCGGAACCTAGGTCAATACCCTGAGAAATTATTACTTATCCCAAATGCCTAAATTTATAGGAAATGATGAATTTAATCACTTAACCATTATTCTAACACTCCCCCTTACGTTTGGGCCTAGCATGTGGAATTTTTAACTTCTAAATGAGTGGTAGAGCAAATTCAAGGTTCACTCATTACCATCTACTCTGATATCATGATACATTGTTGCTAAAACTTAAAACTAATTGAAAAAAGTGAATTTAATCACTTAACCATTATTTTCTTATATAGACAATTTATATTACACCGAAATCTTTAACAAGATTGCAAATACATGGTTTAACTGATATAGTTAATAGTTCTGTTCAACTTGTTATCCATTCGAATTTACACTTTGTTCCCTTAGCATGTACTTGCTGATATTCAACTAGTATAAGTTTCACTATTTATTTTGTTATGTTAAAATTACTTATGGGCACTGCAGATGAATGAACTTGCTGATATTGCACGATGTGTAGCAAATACACCTCTGGATGATGATCGCTCTATGCCATATCTACTATCTTGTCTTGAAGACTTGAGGATTGTCATTGACCGTAGGAAGTTTGATGCGCTTACAGTGGAGACATTTGGGGCACGCATTGAGAAGCTGATTCGGTGAGTTCTTTGCTGCTACGATTCTTGAATATTTCAAATTAAAACCACACAGGGCATCAGATTTTCCATGAATGGTTCTACTGAAATGTTTGTTCAACTTTTCGTTTGTTTGAAACTTCCATACCTGTGACTTTAAATTAGAAGGTTTTAATGAGACTCTATGTGAAATTCTTAACCTGTAAGGAATTGTGATTTTCTAGGGAGAAGTATTTGCAGCTTTGTGAGATGGTGGAAGATGAAAAGGTTGATATAACCAGTACTATAATTGATGAAGATGCTCCTTTGGAGGATGATGTAGTCCGTAGCTTGAGAACAAGTCCTGTACATTCAAAGGACCGTACCTCTATAGATGACTTTGAGATCATAAAACCAATCAGTCGTGGAGCATTTGGACGTGTTTTCTTGGCTAAAAAGAGAACAACTGGGGACCTATTTGCAATAAAGGTATAATGCTGCTTCTGTGATCATGCTCTACCAATGTGCTCTGCATAGGTTACTATGATCATTTATAGAGATTGAAGACTTTGGGTGGTGTCTAGGTGGTAGCTTCCTTAAGAATATATCAGAGCACAATCCTGAATCCTTAAGCATAAGAATATGAGCCTAGCTACCAAATCAGGTGTAGGGACTGAAAAAAGAAGTTTAGACTTTAGTCTTAATAATAGGTTGGACAATCCAAGTTATGTCCCCACCACCACCCCCCCCCTAAAAAAAAAAAAGGTTTTTTTTTTTTTTTTTTTTTGCTATCTATTTATCATTATTACCATCATCAGAATTTGTTATTTGGTGAAGCAAATATTTGACCTAAGAGGCTAAGACCTACCTCAACACTGACCTCTCCTTTGTCGCTTGAGCCAAGTCTTGAGGGAGTGAAATAAATTTTTATTGATTTTTAGAGACTCTGTTTCTTTCACCTTTTCTAGATAATTAATAATAAATAAAAATTCTCATTAGAAGGTTTTCTTGAAGATATGAAAATTGGAATCAATAGATGCATAACTAAAATAAACAAAGGTAGTTCTTTGTAAAAAGAAGAATTGAAATACTTTACATCTCTTACTTTTACATTGTAGTGGAATGATGTTGCATGTGTAAGAAGGGGGAGTCGGTTGATCTCCTCCTCTCTCACAGCTGGTCCTCTTTCTCTCTCTCTAAGCCGTTCCTTCACCATGGGTGGGTAACAGTGGCAAGGTCATCTCAAAATCAAGTTTCTGTATTTGGCTGCCATTGGTTGCTGTGATTTTATATTTTAATAGAAGAGATGAGGATTAAAAATTTAGAATAATAAGTCATAATTCTTTGAAAAACCCAACAATTAAAATAACTTGCCAATATTGGTTTGAAAACAAGTTTCTTGTTGGTTTGAAAAATAAATAACCAAAACAGCAACCACACAGGCCCTTATTGTTTTTATTTTTCCATTCTTAAATTCCCAACTTCTTAAAACCTTGTAAACGTGCATGGGTTTGTCACCTTTTAATCCCATGGGTGGGTTGGGTCTTGCCCAAAATGAATGGGTTGGGTGAGTAATGGGTATCGATATTTATTTGAGTAGGCAGTAAATGGTTAACTATATACCCGATCCTGATCTGTCTATGAGCCGATTCAAAACTTGCACAACTCTCTCATTTGCCACCTTTAGGGACTGGGAGTCTATGGTGATTTGCAAGAAGTCCCCCAATTCTATTGCCAAGTAGGATGAGAAAGTTGTCAATGCCACTCACTGCATAGGCACCCAGATCAAAGTTCTCATTGCCTCTTGCTGATAGTAATTTCGGGACGGTCCGTTTTTCCCTTTAGTTCCTATGAGATCTTTCTTATTTATTAGAATAAATTAGGGCAAAAAAAGTTGATGGTAGTTTTTTATTTTTATTTCTTATTTTTTGTAAGTGTGCGTTTGCTTAGCACTGAAATTATATTTAAGCTGTGTTTTGCCTTTTTTTGGGGTCCCACGGCACTGTTCATGGATCACCAAACCCAGCAAAATACAGATTTCTAGGTAAATTTGGGTCCCACAGCACTATTTACACATTTAAAAATTATTTTGCTACAGTACTTTTAGCAATAAGCGGTATACAAATGGACCCTAAATTTAGTTGATAGTTTTTTTTAATTATTTTAGTAAATTTTTTTTTTTTGGCACTCCTATTTTGATTATGCTTATTAGTGTAATTCAAATAATTTTATTTTCATTGTGCCTATTTATTAGTTTGATTTTAATTGTTCTGTATTAATGTGATAAAGTGATGAAATAAAGTTGTTATTTGACGGCTATATAAAAATATTGGAAGATCTGTGATTTTTCATTCAAGCCAAACAATGAAAAATGTTTTTCTGAGCATTTTTAAAAATACAATTAAGCACTGAAAAAAAAGGCTGCTTGTAAGTGTTTTCACTTTGTGACAAAATTTTTTTTACACCAAAGCAAACAGAGCCACCATGATTGATAAAATTATTACTTGTCAAAAGTTAAAAAAAAAAGGAAAAAAAAGAAAAAAGAAAAAAAAAAACAACTACTTTACTCATCCCTTTACCACTGGGCATGATTTGAAGTAGGTTCTACCCCAACTGCACCCCATCACTCTTACCGCCTAGACTAGGGCATGGGAAACAACTATTGTGTCTTTTATGCTTTGTTTGGATGAGGGATTTTGGGATAAGATTTTATTGAAAGTTGTAATTTGGAAGTTTTCTATGTTGATTTCTCATGTTTCGATAACAAGAGAGTTTTTTATTTATTTATAAATTTTGTGGAATTTTGAACATGTGATCTTCAAGTATTTTTAATCTCCACTATCACCACACCAGCACTACCTCCACCACCGCCACTACTATTATCACGCCACTACCGCTATAGCATTGCCTCTGCCATCATCATTGGCATGGCCATCACCACTATCACCGTTATTGCCAAATCATCACCACATAACCATTGTCTTTGTAACCATTATGATACTCTAATTTCTTAATTGTTAAATATATTCATTATAACTAAGAAAATGAAAATTGACTGGAGTGAAATTCCATTAATTTAAATCCCCTTTAATTTTCAAAACTATAAATAAGAAATTTTAAAATTCTTTATTCAAACACATGTATACATGTTATTCCAGCTGCCTTAATTCCACATCCATCCCTAAACCTTTCAAACTGTATATGCTACTTCTTGACATTGATGGAAGACAGCCTTAATCAACCACTCTTATAGTTATGGGATCACATTCTAAATATCAATGGGGAGCTACTCAGTAATACAGGACCCTTTCAATGGGATGATGTACTGACAGGATCATCTCAATGGGATGATGTGCTTGAGAAAGAAATGAGTAAAAGCTATATGGGGCTGTGTTATTTATTATAAACTAAATCGCTGATGGGCTGGTAATGATTGTTGACTGCCTGATTTTTATAATGAATTGTATGATTTATATGTGGGGATTTATTTCATTCATTGCTTTACCTGACTTTATAAATAACAATTCTAGAGCACTCAATTTTTTAATTCATAAAAGTTTTTAACATTCATTTATATGATTAAAAAAAAAATAAAAAATCTGAATAAGATGATTGATTAATGCTCCAAATAATATATTTTTCCTACTCTTTGATTTCTAATAATTTATTTTTGTTTTTTAAACTTCTTGTTTGGATTTTCATCTTTGTTATGTGTGGTGTGTGTGTGTGTGTGTATTTAGAGAGAGAGAGAGAGAGAGAGAGAGAGAGAGAGAGAGAGATTAGGGACAGGCCTTGGTGTGATGGTAAGTGCCTTCCACTAAAAGTAACAAGTTGGTTTGAGTTTAGGAATTAGTCTCTCCAAAAAAATTGAGGGCAAGGCTGTTTGTCAAACACCTCTCCCAAACCCAGCTAAAGTGGAAGCCTTTGTGCACTGGGTACAACTATATATATATATATATATGTATGTATATGTATATTTCTATTTTTTAGCCTCTCTTCTTTATTGGTTTGATTAAAGTTTCTTCAAATATGATTTAGGTCTCTTGGCTCGAGTGGTACCTCTGGCTCTTCCCCATGGGAAGACTCAGAGTGCTGGTTTGATACTAGGGGTTGTTGTCTCATTAAAAATTTTAATGAAAAAAAAAAAATGTTAGTTTTGTTTGTTTGTTTGTTTTATGTAAATTTTAAATTCCACTTGTGGTTTTTCTTCCCTTTTTCTTTTTTGGGTAAGTAATGCAAAATTTATTGATAATGAAGAATACTTTATGTTCACACTGATGAACACAAAGTATCATAAAAAATACAATAATGTCAAATGGAAGACCTAAAAGAATTTTGGAACGATAAAATGGAAGAACAATGTGTAAAACCCCAAGCCTAAGACAAATCAAAGAGGGTACAAAATAGCAAGGATTTCAATTGATTCAAGGATATCTCAATATCCTCAAATGTACGACTATTCCATTCCTTCCTCACAATTCACATCGGACATGCTGGCACCAAGTTCCATACACTCGAGACATGTTTCCCAAACCAAATTCTCCAACCAAGTAATAAAGTTGCAACTGTCCCCACCATTTATAAATCCTATTTTTATTTTTCACCTATGCTTTTATGATTCATATTTTCTTGTTTTGGAGACATCAGGGAAGATTATCTTATGTTTGATTTTGCATGGTTTTATACGGATAAATTTCTCCACCTGTTCGGGTTTTTGTTGTTGTTGTTATTGTTTTTGTTTTTGTTTTTTGTGTGTTTGTAACCCATGGAAGCCCCCTCATCACATTATCCTTCTATGCTTGTATGTTGCCATTGAGCTGTAAGGGATCTTATATTTTAATTGCATCTGATATTTGTGTGACTTGCAACAGGTTCTTAAAAAGGCAGATATGATCCGTAAGAATGCTGTAGAAAGTATACTAGCTGAACGTGATATTTTAATTTCAGTCCGCAACCGTTTTGTGGTGAGCAGGTCTAGCTAGCATAGCATTTTTCCCTTTGCTTGAAAATATTAACTTCATTTTAACATGAATGGGTCTTTATCAGGTTCGCTTCTTCTATTCTTTTACATGCCGTGAAAACTTGTATCTTGTTATGGAGTATTTGAATGGAGGAGATTTGTATTCATTATTGAGAAATTTAGGCTGCTTAGAT
Source organism: Quercus suber (assembly GCF_002906115.3). Classification (NCBI taxonomy): domain Eukaryota; kingdom Viridiplantae; phylum Streptophyta; class Magnoliopsida; order Fagales; family Fagaceae; genus Quercus; species Quercus suber. The sequence continues at coordinate 177,891 of NW_027069756.1, read as the reverse complement.
GAGGATGTTGCTCGTGTATATATAGCAGAAGTTGTAAGTATATATTTTTTCTTCAGAAATCTGATTGTTTTTTATAATCATGAAATAATATGATCGTTTCTTATGTTATAGTGCAATTCTAATATCTTTGGACCTTTTTCCTTTCTTTTTTTTTTTGGATGGGGGGGTGGGGGGGAGCAGGTGCTTGCATTGGAATATTTACATTCACTGCGCGTGGTTCATCGTGATTTGAAGCCTGATAATCTGTTAATTGCACATGATGGTCATATTAAGGTGACAAAATCTTTTATTTTCTTTTTCTCTTATCTAAGGCAAATAGTTTAAAGTTGCACAAGTTCACAGACTATATAGAAGTTTAGAATTCTTGGATAACAAGCAATCATCCAGGCTCAAATTTGTGCACTTGCAATTGACTGCCTGACTCGTGTACAAAATTTACTAGATAATGGAAGTAGTAGTACTAAGAAAAAGAAACTTGTCCCCATTGTTTGGGTGGTCTCGTATTTGGGTTTTTACACAATGTCTTTCCGTATTTGATTTCCTGCAATCTGTTTCTGTTTCTCTGTGATTTTATTTTATTTATTTATTTATTTTGGTATTTGTTTCAAGTACAGTCTGTTCATCATTTTGAACATGATGTATCTTTTTATTAATGAAAATATCTATTACCTATCAAAAAAAAAAAACTTGTCCCCATTGTGCAGTTGACAGACTTTGGGCTTTCTAAGGTTGGTCTTATCAACAGCACTGATGACTTGTCTGGTCCAGCAGTAAGTGGGACATCCTTACTTGCTGAAGATGAGTCTCAGTTAGCCGAATCCGAGCATCAGCGAGAAAGGCGGAAAAAGCGATCTGCTGTGGGTACACCTGATTATTTGGCACCAGAGATACTTTTGGGAACAGGACATGGTTCGTATAGCATTTTCTTAGTTTAAGGTGCTATAATTATCTTATTCTTGTTTTTCTTAAAGTTTAACTTAAGGTTTAACTTTGTTCATCTTGAAAGAAGTGATGCTTTCAAGCTAGTTGGATAATTAATTATAAGCCACATGGTTTCGAAATTTTAGTGCTGATTAACTTTGAATACTCAACTATCATGCTTCTCTCTCTCTCTCTCTTTGTATGTGCATACATAAACTCACACCAATATATCATCTACACAACAGCTTCTGCTTTTCTCTTTGGATTGAGCAGTTATTGAAATGGTAGGACTAATAGTCTATCATTGAACCTTTTCTCTGCAGCTGCAACTGCTGATTGGTGGTCTGTGGGTGTCATATTATTTGAATTGATTGTTGGCATTCCACCTTTTAATGCTGAACATCCCCAGGTACATGTTCCTTATTCTACTCACCACTGCTGTTGGAAATAACAATTTACTATTATGGTTTTTTTATGGTTTTTTTTGGGGTGGGTTGAAAGATTCCTGATATGAGTTTAACATCTAAAAGTTTTTTTTTTTGGGGGTATTTATTGATTATGTTTTGAGTATTGCTGATTGAGTTATTACTACCATGTTTTTTTTGTTTCCGCTCCTAGACAATATTCGACAATATTCTTAATCGTAAAATACCATGGCCCCGGGTACCAGAAGAAATGAGCCATGAAGCACAAGATCTAATTGATCGGTAAGAGAAGCATTTGAATGTTAAAATATTTAGCTTTTATCTGAGAGGATCTAATATACGTTGATGTTAGTATAGCTATGCTATACATACTTGGGAGAAAATAATGTTTTATTATCTATGTTTCAAGGACTACTATATCCACTGATTGTTCTTTGTGATTGGATTTAATACATTGCTTGCTTAAGCATCTGTAATGAACTGATTTTGAAAATTTGAACATGTTTCCTTATCTACTTTCAATTAAAAAAAATGACCTCATATTTTCTGCTATTTGATTATTTTCAACTCTTTTTCTTCCAATTTATGATCACTGGTGTTTGTGATTTACTGCTTCATATGATAACTCCTTGCTTAAGATAGATTTATTCTTCATCTTTCTTTAAACATGAGCTTCTGAACATGCTTAGGTAGGTTGACTTTGCCTTTAAAAAATTACCACTAATCCCAAAAGCTTAAGTTGATTGGAAATGATGAATTTAATTACCCACCCATTGTTCTAACACTCCCGCTTAGGTGTGGGCCCAACACATAGAAATTTTGACATTTTAAAGTGAGGTAAGAGTGGACACTGTTCTAAATTAGGACCACCAACACACAAACCACACATTTGAAGGGAATGTATGCATTTGTAGTTAAAAAAGATATCCTTATGCTCTATGTATGTAATTTTAGATGATGTCTTGTAGTAACTCAAATACACTTATGTACCTTGGTTGCGATGTTTATGAATAAGTGTCTTTAGTGAAACAGCATTTAGTACATCAATTACGGACTCTATATAGAGCTGGCATGTTGATTTATGGGGCATTTTGATGTCTCTCAGAGACTGTCTATTATGTGCATATATCTTACTAGATATGATGTGTTTCTTCATGTAAGGTTCACACCTCTAGACTTATGTAACTGAGAAATGCTTGCTGTATGGACTTAATGATGTTTACACCTCTAGACTTAATAATGTTTACTCATTAAGTTTACAGATGCTGATACATTCAGTTTTCAGATTACTGACAGAAGATCCTCATCAGAGACTTGGAGCCAGAGGAGCATCAGAGGTTATCTTGGTTCTTAATGACTTGTCAATTAATTTTTGATGGCATGTTTCCATTGTACCCTTAGATGTTGAATTGATGAAAGTGAATTTATGATCCAGGTGAAACAACATGTATTCTTCAAAAATATCAACTGGGACACACTTGCCAGGCAGAAGGTGCGATTGCCTGATTCATAAAATTGTATCGATCTAGATGCAATGGTTTTTGATGTTTTAAATGGACTGCATACACCATTTGAATTTCATCCTTTTTACAGGCTGCATTTGTTCCCACTTCAGAGAGTGCTCTAGATACTAGTTACTTCACAAGTCGCTATTCATGGAATACTTCGGATGACCATGCTTATCCAGCCAGTGATCTGGAGGATTCTAGTGATGCTGACAGCTTAAGTGGCAGTAGTAGTTGCTTGAGCCATCGCCAAGATGAAGTGGTATTGTATTTCTAGAAACTCACGGGTTTTTAAGAACTGTTTATGTTAACTTTCTGATTTGTTATACTTATGTAAGATTTATGGGGTTGCTTTGCTCTTGGCAACACTGATAAATAGGGAGATGAATGTGGGGGTCTTGCTGAATTTGAGTCAAGCTCATCTGCCAATTACTCTTTCAGTAATTTCTCATTCAAGGTAACTTTTTATCTTTATGATTTATTTCTGAGTTGACTATTATAGGCATGGCACATGGGTTAAGCGATTCTATTTTTTCCATTGTTTTTTAGTAGAGCTTTATGTTCGCATCTTGTGTACAATATATATATATATATATTCCCAATAAAAAGAGCAAGGTGGAGGGTGAGGTTATGGGTTCAAAACCCAGAGTGCACGTGTAACTTTCAAGTAAATTTTTTTTTACTTGTGTAAGAAGACGCCCTTTTGGTCTTTGAATTATTGGTTTAAATGTTAAATTCTATGTAAGAATGTGAATGACCTTAGCAATTGGGCATGGGCATAGACTTCTTACCCCGTTAGAGGTGAATGCCTTTGGATTACCTGGTTAGTTTTGGCAGGCGGGATTAGTTGCTTGTAAAAGAGTCACCTTCTACATTTAGAAGTTTGCCTTGCATGGGTTCAATTCTTGTCAAACTGGTGCTGTCTTGATGTTTTAACATGGCAATGACTTACTAGAATACCAATATTATTTTAGCTATCATTTATCTCTTGGTAATAAAGGGTGATTGTTGGTTAATTTTTCTGCCCCCTTATCATCATTTATAATTTTTCTTTGCCATAAATTATCATCATGCGGTGTCTTAATTGCGTATTTCTTGTGCTTATCAGAATCTCTCCCAGCTTGCATCAATCAACTATGATCTGCTTTCCAAGGGTTTGAAGGACGAGCACCCTACAAATCCGAATGCATAATTTATCTTCCAGTCAAAAGCTGGCTATTTGGCATATTTGTGGAGACTAATCATTACAGTGTTGTTGTATACCCTGTACATGTATGATTTCAAGCTTCTATGATTTTCATTTCACCTTTTGCATATATTTTGCTATTTAGTAATGTGATTGATGTTTTGTATTTGCAGAAATAGATGAAAACTTAGAGGCTGAAACTAGTTCGGGATGTGCTGTTTCCTTAATGTGGTTCACAGGTCTTCTATGTGAGGTTTTGATTTTAGCGTTGAGCCATTTTGTGAGTTGAGAACCTTACTGTACCCTAATTTGTATGCCCCAATGTTGGTTACTGTCTTGTCCTGTGGTGTATCGTGATTTCTCTCCATAGCAATGAGAACACATCCCTTATGTTCAGTTTAATATGTAGTTTATGAACACTTGTTTTCTGGGCTTCTGTGAAGTGCCTCCCTGGCGTTATTGGAGATACAGGAAGAGGTAGAAAGTCAAAATATTGGTGCTATGAAAGATAGCCTATGATGAAGTTCGAAGTTGCCTTACTCTACCCATGAGCTTTCCTTTACATAGGAGTAATATGTACATGCAAAATAAAAGCGTAGAATGTAGGCTCAAATGATGCTCAATATTCTCGGTTAATTTAGAAGTGTTCAATTAAGCTCGAACTTTTATGGTTAAGTTTAAAGAATTTATTAATTTAATCAATTCTTTCTTAAAAAAAAAAAAACGATTCAATTAGTCCAATTTGCTACAAACAGTCATGCCTACATTAATAACAGAGAATTTGAGAATTGCTATTAGGCTATTTGTATTTCATATTTCTTAAGTATTAAAAATCACATTTTTCATGAAAAGCTGATTTGTGAAGGATTTACATATAAAACACTGCCACAAAATTTCATAAATTGTTTGTGATCATGCATTTTGGGAAAGATGGGAGTCCTGTAACTTTAACTTGTAGATACGTTTCTAATGTAGAAATTTAGGGTTCAAATCTTCCATTGGGTTTTCTAAGCTATATTAAACTATTCAATGATTTTTTATGAGATGCAAATTTTAACAAAATCTACTATTGGATTAGATTTTAGTTTTATATTCACCGACCTGCAAAATTTCAGGGGATTTTTGGTATTTAGCATGATTTGGCAAACAACTTTGTTAGTTGACAGGTTTTGCAAATATTTGCTAAGTAGCATTTCGACTTTGCGAGACTCAAGATCAATGAATGAACTTGAGTCTTAGAGACTAGAGTTCCTTAAAAGAAAACAAAGGGATAAAAAGCTTATCACCGATCTTACCAATCTTACTTCTTCTCTCCAACTCTGATCATTCTTCTTCTCTTTGGATCAAGCCCAAATCTAATAGATCTGACCGTGTGTTTTTGTGGAGGTTGAAGCTGCTTTTCTTTCTTTCTTCTTCTCTACTTCTCTTTCTTCTCTAATTCCTTAAAATTTCAAGATGATTTGATTCTAATAACCATAATATTGATAAAATGTTTAAATTTCAAGTTTTTGTATTTAAAATTGTGTAAAATACTTAGTTATAGTATCTTAAATACAGTACATTAGGTTTCCTAATTAAATTTAACATTAGGTTTCCTAATTAAATTTAAACACAGCTTAATTGAATTCAATTTTTCTTGAAAAAGATAACATTACTTATATTTTATTCAGTAATTCAATCATATGTTTGAATTCAATTGAGGAATCTAGTGTACACTTTTTTTTTTGATAGAAGGAACCTAATGTACACTGTACAACATATAAGAAATTATATGTAAGTTTTACCCATATTCCATTATGAGTTGTTACGAATGTTTACCAAAATGAAAAATATATTTATCAATAATTGATTGATTGGCAACCAAAGAGTTTTCATGTGTATTGTTTGATTTTATTTTCTTAATTTTTTATATTAAAATACAATTTAATAATGCATTATATGCACTTTACTGGTATACTTAACAAAGCCCAAATAAAGTGTAAATATTAAAAGCAAAAAGTCTAAAGGCACATAAATTTACATTTTCTCTCTCCCTTTTTATTGTGGTGGCACGAATTTTACAAATGTCGAGTCAGTGTATATGTGTGTAAAACTTCTCTTTAAAAACTTGAACACCAACCCTTACCCCCATACCCCACAAACACTTATACTTGTAGAGTGATTATTATTATTATTATCTTGATTAGAATTTCCTAAATTTATGTACCCCACTCACCCATGTTCTAGGTACTAATTCATACCCAGGGGATTGCCATTGATTTGACCTTTAAGTTCATTTGTGACTTTTACTAATAGAGAGTTCATATGGAATTTTCGGCATGTTTTTTTAGGTTGTAGACTCATGAAATATGTGAGAATAGATAATCATTTTGTAATTGTGATATAATATAGAATTTGTTCTCTAAAATTTGTTGAAGATAATTTTGTTCTCCCTAAAAATTAAAAAAAATTTAAAATTATTTCTTCTTTCTATCTATACCAATATATTATTCTATTATTTTGGGTGTGTTTGATTGATATATTCTTTTATGAGGTGGTCCATATACTTTGAAATTATGTTATAATGCACTATGCTTTTTTTTTTTTTTAAATTTTTTTTATGTGCAATTTAAAATTTTTAAGTTTCGAATAAATCATTCAAACTTAAAAGAGATTATTATGAAAAAAAAAATCATGACAAATTTGCACTTAATATTACTAAAATAATTTATAGACACATGCATAGCCAAAATTTTTTTATTTTATTTTATATAAATTCAAATTTTCGTTTCCAAAATAACTAAATATTAACTCAAACAGAAATCAAACCAAAACTATAAGAGGGAGAGAGACAGCTTGTGATGGAAAACTCAAAAATACAATACTAAGAGGGTGTTTGGATTGAGGTGTTTATATAACTCATAACTCAAAACCCAAAATTAGTGGGACCCACTGAGTGAAAATTGGTTTGGTTATGTTTTTAGTTTTTGTTTCCAAAACTCATATCTCAAAATTTTGAGTTATGAGAATGAAAATTGAGAATTGATGAAATGGTATTTCCAGTTTTTAAAATTGAGTTAAATGGCATTTTCATTATTAAGTTCAGCTGTGTGGGGCCCAACACAGTAAGTAGTCACAAAACCTTTGTACTGTTGGAACTCTTTCTCCTATTTGGCTTATCCCTAGCTTAGCAATGAGTTTTACTGTACCTTTTCCCTCAATTTTTTCTCTCTACCCTCAGATGCCATTACTCCAAATCCAACTTCCCCATTCACTCCTCTCGCCCACCTTTCTGAACCAACATAAATCACTTCCTTCACTTTTTCTTTTCCCAGCCTTTATCCCAAACTCTAGTGGCTTCAGTTGTTCATATGCTCGTGCATGAAAAAGGAACCTGATCGAAGAACCCATCCCAGCCGAGACCCAGCACCTCGACAAGCCCATCTGTCATCGACATTGAAATCGGTCAGTTCATTAGCTCCCAACTCTGCCCAGGTGACCACGTTTTCTCTCTCTTCCTTTATAAACCCACTTTGCTATATTTTCAATTTCTCTAAATTTTGGTGTTTGTATTTGTTGAGATCCAAAATATCATAATATTGTATCAAAGCCCAAAACAATACAAAAATTGAAATCTAAGAACCATTTAGGCTTTCAAGGAAAGGGTAAGGCCCAAATCACTAAAAATAAGTAGGAAAGGGCCTAAACCCATGAACGGGTAAGCTTTGGGCCTTATGAAATAGAGAAAAAGAGAAGTTCAACCCAACCCTTAAGAGAGAAAATCGCTGGGAACTCAGAGAAAAAGCTGAACTAGGATACCTGGGGATTCCTAGAAACCTGGATCCTCGGGATATGCAATAGAAGGCTAGGTTGGGATTGAGACAGCTCAAGCAAGCATGCCCAGGAACACAAAGAACGAGAGTAGATATGTCCCATCAGCCACCCAATGATGCATAAAAAAGGTAGAGGACTTGGGAACTAGCACTTCATGAAAAAAGGTCCAGTACCTCGGGGAACCCAAGGAGATGGACCATGAAGGAAGGTGGCTGGGGATCTTTCAGCCTGATAGAAAGGAGTCTGCCCATTTAGAGAAAATGACAAAAGGTAAAGAAACAAAAAAAAAAAAAAAAGGGCCTGAAAAGTAGTATCTAGAAGTTTTTGGAAAGGAAGAATTATAAGTCAGATCTTAGGATCTCCCAGAAGAGGAAGGTTAGGGACTTTTGGAGAGGGAACCTCAAAAGGAGAAAATAGTGAGAAAATAAGAAAGGGACTAGCCACTAATGTTGCTGATACAACATTGGTTTTGGTACCCAAGATAGCAAATAGAGGGAATCAGTGGTACACTAAAAACCCTAAGAGGGCCATATAAAAAGAGGGGGAGCCAACAGTAAAAATCATTAAGCAATAGTGAATTAGAGAGAAAAGATCCTTTAGAAAACTCCTTCAAAGTTCAAAAAGAGAGAAAAGAGGGAAAACACCGCTCGGGATCCTAAGATAGACATAAGAGAATACACTTTGTTTCAAAGGGATTCAAACATCACAAGTCTTAGAATCCGAAAAGAGCTATCTAAGTTTGTGATTTTTGAACTTATTTGGACATTGTGATATATCCTAGTGCAATAAGAGCATAATGTATTGAAAAACTTAAGAAAATAATGAAGTTTTCTTATTATCCTAAGGATCCGTAACATTTTACTTCATTTTCCCTTTACTTATATCATTCTTTACTGTTCCTTATTGTGCAATACATATATAGTTTTTATGTTTTAGTATGTACGTATTGTAGGATTCACGCTTTGTGCACAACCTGGTTCGAAATCAACCCAACTTAACTGCGGTGAACCAAGCCCAGTCCATTAAACTTAAGCACAAGGCCCACGATCCTTATTTCTACTGGGGCTTGTGTACTGTAAAAAAAGAAGAAGAACCCATAGTATTTCAATTTTTTTTGTTAATTGTTTAGCAAGTGGAGCAGAGGGTGTCGATCTTTATTTCCTATGTCAAACATTGATGGGTTTTGTAAAATAATCAAATTTGTGTCTGATGAAATGTGGACTTTCAAACTTCGAATGGATATATGTTATGGGTTATTGTATGGTTCAACTCTGCTTGTAAGTTAAAAATCCCAACTTTTTGTGACTTCGTTTGCCAATGTGTTGTGAACAAAAAACCTTGTGTTGTGATTGATAATCACTACTAGCCCAAAATAGAGTTTTAAAAACTACAATGGTTCATCAACCTAAAGTAGAGTTGCAAGAAAGAATAAAAATCGAGAGAGGGAGAGAGAGAGAGAGAGAGAGAATTGAAAGAAAGTTGATGATGTGGACATTGATGTGGCTCAAGGAAAGCGTAAGTAACAATAAATGCTACGTTTCAGCTTTTAGATATACTAGTTGCTAACCTGTGTGATGCATAGGAATAGCTACTGAATGAGTTTTAGGGGGAAAAAAAAAGCCATTATTTTTGAGTTGGAGTAGTAAGCAAAAATGCATGAAATTAAAAAAAAAAATGATATTAAAAGAAATAGCACAAAGTTTTATTAGTTAGGCAGAAGAAAGTAATGTTGCGAAAGTCTGAAGAAAGCATACATGTTACTCTTTTTGAACAGAAACTAAACTATTAGTTTCTAGTAGTAAACCTCAAACCCACGAGGGGTTTCTTGTAATCCACAAGGTGATAGGTTTAGAATCCACTAGAGAAAAGGATAGAGAAAAACTCTAAATTTTATTAATCATAATCTAAAATGCCTTTGGAGGCTACATTGCATTTAAATAGTAAAAATAAAACCTAGGTGGCTGGGAAAGTTTTCAAAATCCTAATTTGATTAAACAACATTAAAAACAGCTAAAAATAAGAAAACAATAACCCTAAATCTGAAAGAGGGGGGGGGTGGGGGGGGGGGGGGGGGGGGGGGGGGATGTGGGGAATGATAGCTAAAAAGTGTAATAATGATTTATGATGGTAGAGAGAAGTGAAAATGTTTTTAGGTGGAACTGAGTGTGACATGGCAGAAAGAAAAATTGCGAGATTGATTTCTGCAAGGAGAAAGGGATTCAACTGTGTGCACGGTCTCCATTAGGAGCCAATGGTGCCTTTTTGGGATAACCTTGCTGTGATGGAAAGTCCAATCCTTAAGGAGATTGCAATCGCAAAAGAGAAGACTATGGCACAGGTGCTATTAGAGTTCTCTACGTTCCAGGTTTATTCAGTTAAGACATTTTACTAAACTTCTATTAAATGTTGTAGTTAATTGTTAAAAACTTTAATTTATTTTTTCAAAATTTTAAAATTAATTTTTTTTTATTAATGATTGAAAAATATTTTCTATAATTTTTTTAATTTAAATTTTAATATAAGTTAACGGAAATGCCTTAATTGAATAAACTTGAAACTTAAAGGACTGAAATGAACGAATGAAAAGTTAGAGGAGTGAAATGATTTCTAGTGAAACTAGAAGGTAGATTTTGTATTTTAACCAAAATTCTAATCAATCACCAATAAATATTATCACCAAAATTATCAAACCAAGATATCAATTACTATGAAAAAAGCAAGATATATGTTAAAAACTTTTTCTTCATCATGCGAAAAATCCTAGGAAAAATCTCATATAAATCCACAATTATAAAATTAATTGCAATATCTTTTTAAGTTTATACCTAACATGAGATCCACACCAAATACAATAATATATTATTTCTAGGAATTTATATAAACTCACTTGTGATCTTTATTTACCATGGATACAACTTTCTATAGTCGTAGCACTCAAAAGCCTCTTTCTAGAGAAAACTCCAATTCAATATTCCCTTATGTATCTTTCACAATTAAAGAATTTTTTTTCTTTACTCTTTCACACACTCACTGCACCTTCTTTTGTTTGCACTATGTTCACACGCTCTAGATGGCACTCTGCCTCATTCTTTTTCTCTAGGTGGCATGACTTTGCCCCGAGTAGTGTTTATAATTCAATTTTACACAACCAAAAATTGAACTGAAACAAGTCTTTCCCTTTTCTTTTTGTGTGTATATATAAACACACTTTATGAATTCTGAAACTTATTTTTATATTTTATTTAATTTTTATTTAACCATGCGGTTCAACTAGTGACCCACTAGTAACCCAATGATTTGGCTCTTATGATTTGATCCTAGTTTAATAACTATGTCATAAAGTACTAGTTAAGCGCTTAAGCTACAAGGCTGGTGGCAATAATTTTATTAATTTTTTGTTGAGATAAGGCTGGTGACAATTTGATATGTCTTTTAAACATTTTATATATTTTGATTTTTTTTTTTTTTGAGAAACATTTTATATATTTGGTAATTAAACCCCTTAATATGACTTCTAAACAATTTGTTAGACATGTCAGTTCTTTTATGTGAGTTGATGGTGTCAAGACGTATTAAACATACTTCGGGGCTAAATACTCATTTTATGGGATAAAATTGAAATTAATCCTAATAGATAGAAGACCAACAATAGGTTTCCCAAGAAAAAGTTCCAAGAAGTTAATGAAAATATAGATTCTATTGATCTCATTCAAATAAATAAAACAAGTAATTAAAGAGTGAATAAATCTCAAGGAATGAATTTGTTTTTTAATCTTCTACTAGTACATCAATTAAACTTATGATGGCAGCACGACTAAAGTGAAAATATTTTTAGGTGGAAATTAATGTGGCATGGCGGCAGGACAAATTACGGCATTTCTGCAAAGAGAAGGGGATTCAAGTGTGTGCATGGTCTCCCCTAGGAGCCAATGGTGCTCCTTGGGGTACCCATGCTGTGATGAAAGTCCAATCCTCAAGGACATTGCAATCGCAAAAGGGAAGAGTGTGCCACATGTGCTATATATATATATATATATATGCGACCACTCATTCTATGTGTGTATGGAGTTCATTACGTAGTACTGTTCTAAAAATTGAACATTATAAAGAACTTAAAATGGAGTACATTTCAGTAATTAATGTAGTAATTTAATAAAATAAATAATGGCATGTTTGGATGTTTAAAAAAGGAGGGGGAGTAGAGTAGAGGGAGGGAGAGTAATGCAATTACCTTATTTGGAAGTTTTTTAAAGGATGAGGGGGAGGGGTTTGGAGGAGTTTGGAGGGGTTTGGACTCTCTCTAGCCCCCCAATTTTAATTCCCCCAAATTGGAGAGATTTGGAAGGAGAGTAGAGTACATAAACTATTGACCAAGTAAATTACCTAATTTATCCTTATTATATTAACAAAATTACACAAGGGGAAGGGCTAATTAATCTCTTCTCCCTTACTAATTTTAAAAACATCCAAATAAGGTGGAGGTGAATCATTCTCCTCTACTCTCCTCCCCACTACTCCCCTTCCCTCTACTCCCCACTACTCTCCTCCCTCTCTAAACTTCCAAACAAGCCATAAGTGTAAGACTTAGATACAGTACTTAGGTACTGTTCTTTAGATTCTCCTTTTAAGATTCTGCCATGTGGATTTTTTCTCATAAAATGGAAGTGTATTTTTAAGTTAAGTAGCCACATGCCTGAATCTTAAGAAGAGAACCTAAGAAGTGTACCTAAAGTACTGTATTTAAGTTTTGTCTTATAAATAAATAGTACAGATTTAAATCTTTTATATTTTTTTTCAGTTTTACTACCAAAAGTGATTTAATTTTATTCTTGATTTTGAACATAACGGAAAGATGTATAAAGACTTGACCTTGTTTATTACAATATAAATTTTCAATGTGAGACTTTTTACTCGTTAAGGAATAAATGAAAGATAAAAACAAAGATTGAATTTTTATAAACAATATTATTTTATTTTTTCCAAGTTGAGACTTTTATTTTGTTAGAAAGACTTCTTGAAAGTCTAACATTAAAAAAAAGAAAAAAAGAAAAAAAAAGAAGAAGAAGGGATACTATACTTCCTCTAAGGCTGTCCAAGCAACCTTAGCCACCCAACCCAACCAACCAAATTGATTGGAACTGAGCTATCCACAACTTGATCCGACACCTTCAGCAGTAGGTCTCAGCCCTTAGAAACCAACTCTAGCAGGTCGGGTAGCAGGTTTCCTCCTCTAAAAGTTGAGTCACTCAACCTCACTAACAAGCATTTCAAATTAATTAAGGCTGAATCTACCCAGATTCGGTGACAATTAGGCTTGGTTCTACTCAGTTACAACCAAGGAAGACAATTTCGTACCGTACCGGCCGGTATGGCCGGTATATTTCATACCGGTGCGTTCACCGGTACAGAAACGGTGGTGTTTCGTACCGGTTTACATACCGGCCGTACTGGACCCGTTTCGTCCGTACCGGATATATACCGGATTTCGGCCGAAAATTAGATACCGGACCGGAAAAAAAGAAAGAAAAAGAGGTTGATTTCGGCCGGAAATTAGATACCGATTTGGGATCTCTTCACCTTGGCCTCACACTGGTGATAGCAAATCTGGCTGGCAGTGAACAACGGCACCGGCATTGAAGCAGTGAAACGGAGTTGAATGCCTAATCAAAGAAAGAGGGAGAGAGATCAAATCTGAAAACTTGTTTTGGCTAATGGAAGGGAAATACTTTCATGTTGGAGAGAAAAATCTGAAAATATGTGTGGTGGGAAGAGCATTCACGTGAGAAAGAGAGAGTCTAGGAAGTTTAAAATTTAAATGGTGTGAAATAGGAAGTTGTGCTAGTCAGTGACTCAGTAAGTTAACGTGTGTGGGGGTAAAAAGCTGACAAAAAGTACTTGAAAGAGAGAAAAAATTTTGAGTTCTTTGTTTTTATCGCCCACCATTTTAGTTTTTTTAATTATTTATTAATCTTTTTCTACCAATCCCCTCACATGTAATATCTCATTTCTCACCTACTGTTTCTCTTTTTTTGGCCTTATACTTTTATCTTTATTCATTTTTTTTATAATAAACTTATAAATAGTTTGTTGGCCAGCCTTCTACTTTGTTCATCTTTTGGCCTTATACTTTTAATTGCTTAACAAATTAACTTTTACCAAATAATTAAAGTTATAAATATACAAATGATATTTATTTATTTTAAAAATATGTACAAATAATTTTTTTTTTAAAAGTAGCGGTAAGTCTGAAACGGTACACCGGTATTGACCGGTACCAAAATATATCGTTCCGCTGGTCAAACCGGTACAACCACCGGTACGAGATTGACTCCCTTGGTTACAACAACATTTGACTCTCATCCACTAAGATTCAGCCACATATGCTCAAATCTGGTGAACTTTGGCTCTCCTTAGCTCATATTTGGCCAAGTTTTGCTCTCCTTTGTTTAGATCTAGTGAAGATAGATTGTTGCTCACTACCGCTCCTTCATTGGTTTTGACCAAATCGACCAATCGTCCGCTTGAGCCCAATCCTATTCGACCCATGGTGATTGGCGGTTGATGGAAAGTCTCGTCTTCTTTCACCCGATTTGAGCGAGTTGAGTTTGGGTTGAGCCCAAAACTAACCCAAACCAACTTGTGAACTGCCCTAACTTTCTCATCTATAATCAAATACCATACTCTACCAATAGTTTTAAAGATGAATCTATGAGCTAGTGTTTTTGTTTTTTGTTTTTTTGTTTTTTGTGTGTGTTAGCCCAATATTCATTAAGATGTTGGGCTATCTTTTGCTTGAGGTGGACTAGATCAAATCATCCCTGACAAAACAATTAACTTTTAGAATGGTCAAGTTGAGTAAATGACATACCATATTCATATTAGTTGCCTCTGCCCCTATGCCGAAGTAGAAGTGTTCTACAATTCTTTGGGTTAATCTTATACTTTTGCTAATAATGATTGCCTTGGTAGATGAAGGCACACATGATTTTTAGATTCAGACTATTCAAAAAATTGCAAAATAGTGAAGTCAAAAGTTATTAAGGTAAGATTGAGGTCAAACTGTGATGACATTAAATTAATTTAATAGTTAATTATATAAAATGAAATTCATAAACACATTAAAAACTTAAGTAAACATTTTTCTATTATTTCAAACATTTTATCAAATTTTGACAACATAGAAATATTTTGAAAAGTTCATTATATATAATCTTAAAAAAATAGTATTACCTTAAATTTTATTTAAAAAAAAAAAAAAAAAACTCCATTCCCCAAAAGTCAGAACCCCACCCAATGCATCATTCTCTTTTCCCATAAGCCTCCCCTTTTAATCTCTATTTTTTTTTTCCCGTAACTTTCATGCGGCAAGATCTAACAAAGTGGAGCTATCATCGGCAAAGAAATTAGAGCCTAACGAAGGGATTGATGGGTTGGGTTTATGGGCGAAGAACAAGATTGATTATTGGCCATTCTTGAGAGAAATCGTTTCACAAGATTTTGAGGTTCAGCCAGAAAACCCGTGGCCCATTTTGGAAACTAGGGTTCAACCTCAGTTCAAATGGTTTCCAGTTAAATTGAAATTTTCGGTTTTTCTTATTTTTAAAAACTGGATTGGTGTTTGATTCTCAGTTAAACCGTTTGATTGGCCAGTCTAGTCCGGTTTTAAAAATCATAAATGCGCTTTTACACTTTGTTTGTTTTGAAAATATTTTCCATTTTCAGGAGTTTGTTTGCATTTAAAATGTTAAATGTGGTCAAACTTGTAAAATATTTCAATTGATTGTAAAATCATTTTTAAAAAACTGTAAAACATTTCACCTTTAAAAACATGGCAACATATTTTACGAAAACACATAGAGGCTGGCTCCCCTGCTAGTTAATTCATTTGTTACTCATGCTGAAGTCATCGACTCGTTGTTCTCTCTCTTAGTTAATTCCAAATTGGATATTTGATGAATTAGCCTCATTGTGGTCGAGTCGAGTCAATGACAAGTAAGTAAATACATGCCATATCCTTATCAAGTAATAAACTATTTAATATGGAAAACCCTAAAGCTATATTACTAATTTTAGTTCTAAAACTTTACAAATAGATGTGAATTGGTGTCACTTCGAAAAAGAAATAAATTATTTTAGTAATTTTTTTGAATTTTTTTAAAAGTTTGACATATTAATTTGTAAAGCTTATGTAGCTCAATGGCATAGTTTGATCTTCTTCACTAAAAGAATCAAGATTCAAATTCCCTTGCCCCGATTCTTATAAATTATAATTATTGAATTAACAAAAAGAAAATGTAGTATCTTTTACATCACTCTATGTATATTTTATATATTTTAAAAAACATATTATGTTTATTTTGGGTTACAAAAAATAGGTAACAACTTTTAAAATGTTTGAAAAAACATATCTAAAATTAATTGAAATTCAATAACAAAGATGTTTTAGTCCACAAGAGAATTTTCTTTTAAAATGTTCATATTTTTTATTGTAAAACTCAATTTTATCGTCCTTTTGTCTTTTGCATTGGCAACCAATAGACATAAATGATGCCCATCTAAATCTATACTGAAATTTTATAGTTTGAAGTTGATAATTTTGTTTATACACTATAATCATTATTGGTATTATGTTAAGAGCCTTGCAGTTTAATTGATACATTCTAATATTTTCAACTAAAATATTTAGGTTTCAAATCTCTCACCTCAACTATTTGGCATTACAACATCCAACATCCTTCAATAGAAGTCTTCAACTATGATATATATATATACACCACAAAGGGGGAAAGGACACAGCGCTGAAGGCAGAAGCATAGTATAGTATATTCAAAGTAATATAAGTAAAGTAAAACCAACCAAGAAGACAGTATTACAGATATAATCAAAGTAATTTAAAATAATAATAAGGTGATAGAACCAGCCAAGCAGTATAAATCAAAACAATTTAAAGAATAGAACCATCCAAGATGGCGGTAACAACAACTATATTAAATTGAAAGCTGAAAATACTTGTTATTGAAAATAGAACAAAACACTTACAGCAGTAGTAGTAGTTACAAGATCTCAACAGAACAGGTTAATAGTTACAAAGTTTGGAACTAGTTCTATTTACAAAATTGTAAGGAAGTAGTAGGAAATAGTGGAAGTTTTAGAGAGAATTCCTAAAGAAGAGAAGGCTAGCTTTAGAGGAAAACTAAGGCTTCTCCACTCAAAGTCCTAAGAAAAACTTCTGAGTTAAACTTAAGGGACAATCCCCCTTAAATAGACAAAAATTTGGAGTGAACAGTACCATGAACAGTAAAAGTGAATAATGAATAGTGAACAGTATAGTGAATAGTAAAAAGTGATTTTTTTTACTTTTTGTCTTCGAAATATCCATAGCAAGAGGCTTGTCTAGATCTTGCCAAAAGTAGTCTTGGAATACTTGAAAGCATAAGGAATCTCTTTTCAAAACATCATCATTATTGGTGTAATGCAATAGTGGAACTTCACAAGGGGTAAACATTGAGCAAATTTGGCCGTTGTGCAGGCCAAACAAATAGGGTGAATCAATCAATCCTTTGCTAAATCATCAGCATCTTCTTCATTATGTCCAAACCACTCCTGGTTGTAGGAGTAGTAAGGTTCTTTTCTAACAAAAGCTTCAGAGGACCTTTCATCTTCTGAATTCCCCTTTAACAATAACAATTTAGCATCATCAATGACCTATAGGGTCTTAATAGTAGTAACCTAAGGAGGCCACTCATCAATCAGTAGAAGGAGCATCGGATGGATAGCCATTGTAAGGATCACCTGGAGGATCATCATTACATTCATGCTCGTGGTAAATAGCATACTGATTACAAAATCCACAATATAGAAGTGGTTCAAACTTTAGGTATTTCCCCAGAGTAAGAAACCTTCTTGGATCATCATGACCAGTTCTTTCAAAATGGCGGATGGCAGAAACATAAGGCTTGATTTTGAAAACATTAATTCTATTTGTGTTTTTGATGAAATGGTAATCTTTCCGTAGGTCTTGGATAACATCAAGACTTTGATTATTGAAATAATTTCTCCAACATTCTGCAAGAGCATAAGGAATTCTGAACAAAAGGAAAGAATCTCCTTCATACCATTGTCCTTGATGAGTGAAACCATTAATGAGAATGAGATGTTTTGATGGCTGGACTTCCATCCATTTATCTCTTTCCCATTTTGGCAGAGTACTCCAGCATCTAATAGAAACAAAAGGACTAGCAATTTTTTTAACAGCTTCTTGAATTATTAGTGGGAACTGGCTTATTTGATCATGACTTGTCAGCTTAATGAGTTTGATGAAGCCATACTCAAACATTTGGGAAAGCTAGTGGGGAACCCTATCATCATCATCTGAACCATCCTCATAGTTGATTAGAAGGCCAGGAAATGGATGTTTCTTTTCATATACTTTGAGACTACTCCCAAAGTATTCTTTCTAGTCCAGCAAAATAAAGACGTTGTCAGCTTCGTCTAAATCTTCAGGATCAGGAATAGTGGTTGTAACAAGTTTCTTGAAATATTTGTGCCATAGGTCAAAAGACCTAAACATAGCCTTGCCTTCCAGAATACGAGATTGTATATCTGTAGGCAAGTTGGCAATAGCACTTCTTAACAAAGATTGGGTCTTAAGACTCAATCTAGCATAATCAGTGTCCATTATAGTCTCTTTATCCATTGAATGGATTTCCTCTTTACCAAAGAGTTGACTAATGTAGGCTTCAAGATGGCTTCTAAAAGCCTCATTTTTTGAAACAAGGTTAATTTCTGAAACAAGGTTAGCATAGTGGCTCATATAAGCCTCATTTTGCGCAATAAGATTAACAAGGTGGATCTCAAGTGCTTTGAGGGTTTTCTAAAACAGGGTGTGGCGATTTAGGGTAAAGGCCGTATAGAGGTTATCAAGAATAAATTTAATGGAGTATGGTAGTTCACTATAAACTCCATTATGAAATTACAAATTTTTGGATAAAACTTCTTGCAAAGCAACAATCATATCACCACTAGAATATGTCACCTCTGTCGGGACAAATTCCTGAAGGGATGTTGATCAGCTGGGTTTTACCCAAGAAGATGTGCCTTTATACATTACAAAAGGTTGTCTCGCTGGGAGCCTTTTATTTTGAGAATAGCCTTGTGCAGGTGCTTTTCCCTTGTTCCTCCTCTTTGCTGAGGAAGCCATAATAATCCACTTACTAGTGGTATAAGTATAAGTATTATTATTATTATTATTATTCCACTTATTAGTGGTACTTATCCACATAGCATGGCCCAATTCTTGCAAAGAAACATTGGGAATATTAAGGTAATGGTTAATAGTTAACAATTTAGCACTATGAGTATTACCTTCAAAAACATCTGTGAAATATTGGCAAAAACCCATCCTTGGCTCTTGAATAAGCACATTAGTAGGAAAATCTTCAAAATAAGATAGATTAACAATATATCTTTTTTTGTGCCAAAAGGTATTAGGTACATTAGAGCAAACATCATCATTCAAAATCTTTCGAAAATTATCAGTTTTTGATTGCAACAATTTATCATAGAGTTGTTTAGGAATTTTCTTATACCTAACTTCTTGCTGAAAGAAGTTTAGATGTTTAGTTTTAGCATGAATAAGATTTAAAGTAGCATCAATATCAATTTCAAACTTTGAAGCAAATTTTAATTTTACTTTCTGTCCAAAAGGACCAGTAGTATTTCCATCATGTTCAACAAGAAAATGATACAAAACATTTATAAATGGCAGACCAAGAATCACTTTATCAATCATGTTTTTAACAAGAATAGAAGGAATATTGAAACAAACATTACCTTGGCAAACATGAGCATTATTCAATTCATATTTAATCTTCATTTGAGTACCATTAGCAGAAACCAATCTTTCAGTTGATTTTTCAAAGTATTTTGAAGGAATTAATCCTTCTTGGATACAGTTCATATCCGCACTAGAATCAATCATAGCAATAACAGTGAAATGATAATCATGAGAAACAACAATTTTAACTTTTGTAAGCATTTTGGAGGAAGCACTTTGTTAACAAGATTAAGTTGAGAATTATCAACAATACCTTTATTAGAAAGAAGAGCCTATTGACTGGATTCATCTCCATCTTTGTACTCATCTTGTTCATTATCAGATTTATTAAGGTTTTTATCAATTTTTAATAATAAAAATTCTTGTTTAAGATTATTGTTATCACTCTTAATGTTTTTAAATTCATTTTTTAATTCACTTATTTCTTGTTTAACAATATTAATTTCATGTTGAAGATCATTAACAGTTAATTCTTTGGATTTTTTATATTAAATCTTTCCAAAGTTTCTTCAAAGCTTATTGTTGATTTTAGTTTTTTGCTAGTTTCATCTTTTATCAAGTTTTTCTTAAGCTTATCCAAATATTCTTTTTGTAATTTAGGGTTTTCAATCTGACTTATCAATTTAATCAACAAACTTTCATTTTCTTCACTTTTGGTTAGAACATTAACAAATTTAATAACATTACAACAAGAATATCTACAACCAATTTTAACATTAGGTGAATCAGAGGAATCATCAGCAGATTGATAGCAAGAATCAGATGAGGAAGAAAAATCGTCTACAAAGGAATCAAACAAATTGTTTGATTTAAGGATTCTAACTAATTCTTCTTGATCTTTATCATCAATATTTAACATGTTAATTTTAATTTTAATTTTTTTTTTATAACTTACCAGGTTTTTGTTTGCAGTCTTTACTGAAGTGTCCAAGTTTACCACAGTTGAAACATTTACCTTTACCTAGTCTTTGTTTATCATATTTTTTAGATACATTTTTCTTTTTAGCATAAAAATCATTGGGTTTAACAAAATTAATTTTGTATTTTTTTATGGCTATAATTTTTGTGACTTTTATCATGTTTTTACCCTTTTTTTCTGGAAGAAGCAATAAGGGGCAAACCATATTGTTCACAAAAATTACCCATTTCATATTTAGCTTTTCTCTTATTTTTTAATTGGTATTTTAACAGTTTTTCATCATTGCACATATTAATACCAAGTTTTTTAATAGTGCTTAAAATATCTCCATAACTTAAATTATCATAATCAATTGAATCATTTATACCCATTAACTCTTGTTTTACCTTATGAGCAAAGATAGGAGGCAGACCGTCAATAAACTTTTCTTTCCAATAAGGCTTGTAACAATCTTTCCAAAGCATAACTCTGGAAAGGAAAACATCTTGATACCATTTGTAATCAGACATAATAAGACATCTGAAATTATTCAGATAATCAAAAATTCGAGACGAAATATTAGATGGAGTACCAACAAAATGTTTGAGAATAGTATAGACCAAGGTATTGACACCGTCAGGAATACCTTTGCCAATACTTTCATCAAAAATAGGCAAACCTTCATTATTCTTTTTAACAGCATGTTTAATAGATTCTATGGAATCTTCTTTGAGATATGAATCCCACCATCCACGAAGAGTACCAGAAAAACTAGTAGCAAGAAGGTCAACAATTTCAGGGTGGTCAAGATTATGGTTATTAATATAAGCAATTCCAACCATAGACATATGACCCATTTGATTAATGATTTCTTGTTCAGACAAACCATCAATATTTCATTCATAAATTTTATCAGCAGAAACAGAAAACTGGGTTTGAAAAGATCTTTCTTCAAACTGTATATCAAGAAGAGTAGGTTTTGAATACCAATTTTTTTGTAAAAGTCATGGGTTTGGAATTTCCAACAAATCTTTTAATTTCTGGTAAATCATCATCAAAATTTTTTTTAGCAGAAACAGAAGATATTGTAACAGAATTTGAATTTTCTTTAGAAACAATTTCTTTTTCATTTCTTGAAATAGTCTGAGT
This sequence comes from Quercus suber, assembly GCF_002906115.3. Taxonomy (NCBI): domain Eukaryota; kingdom Viridiplantae; phylum Streptophyta; class Magnoliopsida; order Fagales; family Fagaceae; genus Quercus; species Quercus suber. The sequence goes on along the minus strand of NW_027069756.1, from coordinate 156,158 downwards.
AGCACTTGTAGAAGTACCCTCAGTTTTAACCTTTAAATCAGAAAGCATTTTCTCAACAATGTCAAGAGTTTTAGCTTGGGAAGTTTTAAACTTCAATTTTCCATCTTGACTAGATAAATCAATCAAAGGTTTCTCAGTTTTTGAAACAGCAGTTTTTTCATCAATTTTACCTTCAATATGGTCAAGTTGTTGACCAATAATATGCAAAGATTCATTAGTAAAATTGTTTTGTTCAATAAGACTAATAATAGGAGTTTGATCATTAACAATTTTGAAAGAAGAGGTTTTAACATCAATCTTTTTAGTGGTTATCAAAATTGTCTCAAGAGGCGGATGGCTAGACCTAACAATGGTTTTATTTTCTTTAACAAAATTTAATTTCTTTATCACATTCAAATGATTTTTTGAAACTTCATCTTTTGGAACATAATAGTTAAAAAAAAAAATCAAAAATCAAAATATGTTTTTTCAATTGATTCATTTTCTCTTTCCATTTCCTTTTTACACAGTCTTTTTCAGACTGAGGAAAAGTACTTTGGTAATATTTTCTTTTATCTCTATATTTAGCAAGCATAAATGCATTAAACAAGGAAACCATATCCATTTCAAAACTTTCATTCAAAACTATTAATTGACTTTGGAAAACAAGGTTTTCAATAGGAGGAAAATCAGAATTAGACGGACAAACAGATCTAGTGTCTTCTTCTTCTTCATTAGCAGTTCTGCCATATGGAGAGGAAGTTTTAGGTTTAGTGGAATAGAAAACAGTGCTAACTTGAGATTTATCACTTGAAACACCTTTTAGCTTTAAAGCAGTGGGTTTTTCAAAACTCTTTTGCAAAAATTCATTGAGATCTTGATCTCTTTTTGAAATATTTTCAGATCCAGCAAAGGAATGTCTTCCTTCATTGATCCTCAAGGGTTGATTGTTTTGAAAACTTATTTTAACAGTACCATCAAGATATTGCTGAATATGAGTGAGATCTAACTCATCAAAAACAGGTTTAGCAAAAGGGGATTCTTGTTCCAACAACCATTCTGTGGGAAGCTTAACATCTTGCCATTGAATCATTTTTGGAACTTGAACTTTAGCATCAGGGGTTGAACATCGAATTTGCATGGTTTTACTAGAAGGTTCTCTATTAATCTTAGCACCAGGGTTCAATTGAGTACCCAAAAGTCTATAATAAATACGATAAATCAAAGCAAAAGGCTTACTACCTTCTTCCATGTGATAACCAGATGAAGCAATATTCAATGTTAAAGCTTTAACAATATTAGGATCATTCAAAGTAAGATTAATATCAGGATAATAGTTGAAATAAACAGGACCATCATACAAAGAAGTAGTAATCATACCAAGAATGCTATCTTTAAAGTTCTTAAATCTAGCATCTCTTAAACACATGAGAACAAAAGCATTTATTCCTTTTCTAGTAAGTGGTTTTACAGCAACTTGAACCATACCAATATGCAAATAACTGAATTTTTTAACAATAAATTCATTAATATTTCTTTTAGAAAACAAACAACATTTTTCATGAGTTTTAGAAATAGAAAATGTTTGTTCAATAGTTCTAACTTTGTAAGTAGGATGAAAAGTACTTTCAACAAAAGTAGTCTTATAAATACTTTTTGTATCAACTTTAGGAATGTTCTATTTCTGGAAATCAAGGAACTCATGTTCTTCAACAGCGTGATCTTCTTTATTTACAATATTAGGAGGACAACTAGTCCTGGAGCTGACAGAGGAGTTGGATCTCCACAATCTATCCATACTATCCTAGATTTAGCACTCAATTATCATATTTTTCTTAACACTGTTGCATTTTGTAACACATACCCTAGTCAACCCTATACCTCTCATGCCCTACACGCTCTCTCTAGCTGCAACGAGCCTTACTATTCAGTTCTGGGAATTCACTTTCCGACACGGGGGTGCCAACGATGGTAAAAAGGGATCACAACAAAAGAGTATCAAAGTTTCAGGTAAACACAGACAGAAAGACAGAGAACACAACAATACACACATATATGTATAAATTGCCAACTTAAAATAGGCAAATCATTTTGATCCCCTACACAGTAAGTAATCAGCAAGTCAAAGTCATCTAACTTTGAAGTATTTCAATAATAGCTAATAATTACCTGAATCATTATTTTTTGTACCTTTCTCTATATATGTGACAAACTGACTATGTAACAAAACACAGGTTGCACTAAGGTGGGTACTCGAGCATGGGATCTGTGTCGTTGTTAATAGTTTCAAAAAGAAGAGGATGAAAGAAAGCATGCAAATATTTGATTGGGAGTTATGTGATGATGAGTTAGAGAAAAATAATAATAACAATAATAATCAGTGCAGGGCATTCAAAGCTGAAAATTTTGTTACTGAAAAGGGGCCTTATAAGTCCTTGGAAGAACTTTGGGATGACGACGCATGGAACTTTATCTTCATCAATAAAAGGTTTGTGCAATTGAAAAAATAATTTGTTTAAAAATTGCATCTAGAAAGGAAAACAGAAATGTCAATAAAGATTTTATGTATTTTATATATGTACTTTTTTTTTTTTTTGATAAGTTTATATATGTACTTTATTGCTATAAAAAAGTACGTTATCTTGTTAAATGCCAATATTGAGGCCGTTTGTTATTGAATTTCATTGTGAAAATTATCTCTCACTTATGTGTAATTTATTTATCCCTTTACAAGCCTACGAACCACCATTATCCTAGTCTTCTTTTTTATTTATTTATTTTTTCTTTTCTTTTTAAACTTTTGAGAAGATACTTCAATTTGAACCTTGTGGCAAGTCATTAAATTGTTTGACTCATTAATTCCTCTAGTTGGTTTTAATCATAATCAAACAAACAAAAGTGATTATGTCTTAGTTCATTGTTAACTAAGGTACTATGGGTATGGGGTGCCAAACAGATTCAATGTTGGAAAAGTTGTAGTTGGGAACGTGGGCAAAAGATTCATTTTAGTTTCTTCTCCTATTTTATTCCCCATTTTCTTTCGGATTCCGACAGATACATTTTGGTGGGTTTGGATGGAAAACATCAGAGTCCCATAATATTTTTATTTTTTATTTTGTTTTTCAACTCAACCAAACATTAAGAGAATGGCATTCTCTCTTTTCTTTTCTTGCCTTTCCATCCTTCCTATTTTCACTTGAACCAAATTAACATACCATATAGGATGAATATATTTCAAGTAAAGAGTTTGTGTTTTAGATTTATTTTAGAGGGGGGAAAAAGATTAATATTTATAAGTGATATAAAATAATGTAGTTACATTTTAATTAACATCATTTCATATTATTATCCTTAACTATGTCATATGTAATGCAGCTTTATACCTTTAGCATACTCATCATCCTTCTCAAAAAAAAAAAAAAAAAAAAGAAGAAGAAGAGAGAGAGAAAAAGAAAAAAGAAAAAAGAAAAGAAAAGCATACTCTTCATCCTCCATTATTACCAACACTATGTAGAAAGAGAGAGAGAATGATTTGTATATTTATGTGTGTAACACTGTACAAGAGAGAGCCTTTATATAGGCACACTATGTGTGTAGTTCAAGTAGTATGACTGTATGAGTGTAGAGCAAATATAATAGTACAATGGACCTAAGCCCAGTGGGTTGATAACCTAACATATATACAAACATACCCCCTCAAACTCGAGGTGGCGTGGAGAAAGTCAACTGGAATTTGGATAAGCTCTCGAAGATGACTAGGTGGGTGAGACTTGGTGAAGACATCTATAAGTTAGTCTACTAAGAAAATGGAATGCAACTAGAGAGTTCCTTGCTTGAGATAATGACGAGTGATGTGGCAATCGATTTCAATGTGTTTGGTAAGTTCATTGAAGACATTGTTTAGAGCAATGTGATTAACATCAATTGTCACAATAAAAAGAAGTGCTAGTAAGTTGTGGAGCATCCAACTCAGCCAAGAGCTATTAGACCTAGACTAGCTCGGTGGTGGTGCTAGCAAGGGCACGATACTTGGCTTCAATACTAGAATAGGCAACAATAACCTGCTTCTTTTTATGCCATGAAATGAGAAAAGTGCCTAACAAGAAATAAAAGACTGTTGTGGAGCAATAATTAATGGGTAATTTTGTAGGTTTCAATGGTATTACGGTCATTTTTTAGGTTCTAAAGGTATTTCTGTAATTTTAGAGGGTTTCATGGGGGTATTTTGTCATTTTAGGTTTTGAAGATATTTCGGTCATTTTTTAGGTCCTAAGGGTATCCTAGTTACTTTTTAGGTTACAAGGTCATTTTAGTCATTTTTTAGGTTTTAGGGTCATTTCGATCATTTTTTAGGTTCTAAGGGTATTTTGGTAATTTTTAAGGTTTCAGAGTCATTTTGGTCATTTTAAGGTTCTATGGGTATTTCAATCATTTTCTTTAGGTTTCAAGGGCATTGCGGTCGTTTTTTAAGTTCTAAGGGTATTTCGATCATTTTTTACGTTTCTAGGTCATCATTTTTAAGGTTTATGGGTATTTCGGTTATTTTTAGGTTTCAAGTACATAATCGTCATTTTTTAGATTCTAAGGGTATTTCAGCCACTCTTTAGGTTATAATGTCATTTTGGTCATTTTTTAGATTTTAGAGTCATTTAGGTCATTTTTTAGATTCTAAGCATATTTCTGAATTTTTTAGGTTTTAGGGTCATTTTATAGGTTCTAAGAGTATTTCGGTAATTTTTTAGGTTTTAAGGGCATCCCAGTAATTTTTAGAGTTTTGGAGGTATTTTGGTCACATGTGATGTTGGTATTGCCCAATGTGACAATGATACTGTCAAATGTGATAATGGAACTGTCAAATGTGAAAAAAAAAAAAAAAAAAATCACTAAATGTGATAAAAGTACGGTCATATGTGTTGTTAGTACTGTCCAATGTTGTCAAATACGAGAAAAAAAATAAAGGAACAACTGAATGTGCAAAAGTACAATCATATGTGATGTTGTTATTATCTAATGTGATAATAAAATCATCAAATGTGAGGAAAAAAAAAGAAGAAAAAAAAAAGGGGAATCATCGAATGTGACAAAAGTACAGTCACATATGATATTGGTACTGATAATGAAACTATTAAATATGAGGAAAAGAAATTAAGAGACTACCAAATGTAACAAAAGTACGGTAAAATGTGATGTTGGTATTACTTACAATGGAATAATCAAATGTGAGAAAAAATAAGGAAACCATCGAATGTGACAAAAGTATAGTCATATGTAATGTTGGTACTACCCAAAGTGATAATGAAACCGTTAAATGTGAGAAAAAATAAGGGAACCATTGAATGTGATAAAAGTACAGTAACATATGATGTTGGTATTATCTAATGTGACGATGGAAATGTTAAATGTGAGAAAACAATAAAGGTAAAACCAAATGTGACAAAAATATAGTCATATGTGATGTTTGTATTGCTTAATGTGATAATAGAACCATCAAATATGAGAAAATGAGTAAGGAAACCATTGATGTGACAAAAATATAGTTACATATGATGTTGGTACTACAGTCATATGTGATGTTGGTACTGTCGAATGTGACAATGAAACCATCAAATATGAGAAAAATAAAATAAAGGAATCATCAAATGTGATAATAGTACAGTCACATATGTGATGTTTGTATTGCTTAATGTGATAATAGAACCATCAAATGTGAGAAAATGAATAAGGAAACCATCGATGTGACAAAAATACGGTTTCATATGATATTGGTACTACAATTATATATGATATTGGTACTGTCGAATGTGACAATGAAACCATCAAATGTGAGGAAAAAAGAAAGAATCATCAAATGTGACAAAAGTACAGTCACATATGATATTGGTACTGATAATGAAACTATTAAATATGAGGAAAATAAATTAAGAGACTACCAAATGTAACAAAAGTACGGTAAAATGTGATGTTGGTATTACTTACAATGGAATAATCAAATGTGAGAAAAAATAAGGAAACCATCGAATGTGACAAAAGTACAATCATATATAATGTTGGTATTGCATAATGTGAGAATAAGACCATCAAATGTGATGTTTTGGTAATCTAGTATAGCAAAGACGGACTCAGGTGGGGGCTTGGGCCTTCCTAGGTCCAATTTTTTTTATTATATAGTTATTATATATTTTATTTTTGTAGTTAAGCCCCCTTCCAAAACCTTGGGCCCCCTTTTTCCCAATCAGCCTAGCTAGTCTAACCCAAATAACAACTATCCAACCAAAAAACTTAACAAAAACAATAAAAACATTCACAATGGTAATTGTATTTTAGCAAAAAAAAAAACTATTTTACTACCAAAGAACCAAAAAATCATGTGTTATAGGAGAAGCTAAAACTAAATTTTTTGCAACTATAGCAAACTTGAATAAATACTAGTTGACAGTAGCAAGTTGTTGAAAATATAATAAAATATTTTATTAAGATTATATCTCTTCATTCAATTAAAAAACTCAAATTCTCTCTATTCCTTTATTATTTTAATGATTTTTTTAATATTATTTTAAATGAAGTGATAAATTTTTTTTTTTTTTTTTGATATTGGGTGTATTGTAAAGTGAGGTGGTTGTAGACATCACATTTTGTACCTCTTACGACTCGGGCCCTCGTTCCCCAATGATATTGAATTCTAAGACCCAAGGTTGGTTTAAGACCCAATTAGATGTTAAATTGACTTAAGAAATATTAAAATGAAAAATATAACTTTTAATGAGCAAATAAATCTATTTTTGGAAAAATAAGGCCAAGGAAACCCTTGCTATGTGCACACAAGAATCAGCTTGCGCACACAACTTTCTACATGTGTACGCAGACCTGATCTTGCGCATGCCTAGCGAATTCCAGAAGTTATATAAGATAAGTTTTCTGTATTAATGTTGAGGTTTGGAATGAATCGCACATTGTTTGGGAGTTGTTTCAAACCCCTGTTTGATTCACTAGAAATAGTAAATCAAAGAAGGAGTTTTTCACAAAATATTTTCAAGTCAATTTTCTTTTGATTAGGGCATTTTCTAGCCTTGATCTTTGAGTTTAATATTACTAATCACTTTCTTATTGGTTTGTGAATAGATTTAATTAAGGGGAACGGTCAAAAATCAATCTTGAAGAGCTTTTCTTTGAGGTATTAGTCTAAACTTTTCTTTTCCTTTTCTCTTTTTTTATTTATTTATTTTTTATTTTTATGCTTTAATATTTTTGTTTGCTTTGTTTTCTTGTTGTAATATGCTTTAGTATGTTTATCTAGCTTAGGTTTATGTAGTTGTTTGTTTTAAAAGTATGTTCGGATGTTAGATTTCTCTTTTTGAAGTTTTATTGCATCTGCTGTGTTTATAGGGTTTTTGGGCAGAAACCTATGTATGCATAATCTTGCCTGCGCATGCAGGCTTGATTATGCACACGCAGGGAAGTTCATGCGTGCGCATGAACTTACCCAGAAACTCTAATATTTATTTCTTTATTTTTGCTTCTGCTTTCACATGTATGTTTCTGTATAGCTTCTTTTCCATGTTTTTATGCTTTTAAAGCTTCTGTTTCATATGTTTAATTGCTTGTTTGCCTTCACATGTTAGAATTAGGGCTTGTTTTGTGTTTTCTTTGTTTTAATGCCATGTACATGCATTCACATGCTCATGCATAATGCCATAGGTGCTGATTGTTGCAAGGTAAGTTATGCATTCACAATGCACATGCATGATTGGGTTTAATGATATAATTGTTATCTTAATGCCTTGGATGATGACATGTTTTGTTGGCTTTGTTTTTACCTTTGATCTTAATGCTCACATGCTTCTTCCATGGATAGCTATGATATGATGATAGGGTTTGTAATGAAGCATGATTAGATGTATAATTAGGGTTTTGTGTTGTGATAAATGCCTTGATGCCGTGACATGTATGCTAGATGTATGATAGGTTGTTTGTTAGATGAATGCTAGGGTAGCCATGATTAATGCCATGTTGATTGTTAGATGAATATTAGTGTGTGTGTGTGTGTGTGAGTTAGATATCAATAATGAGCGTGCCTTTAACAGGGTTAAGACATAAGACATAATGATGGGAAGCAATCTTAGGGTTGGGTGGTTTTGGGTGCCTCATACTTTCCCAAGACCGTACCTTAATTCAACCATATATCTCTAATAATAAGATCAAAGGTCATTCTTTGAGAGGATGCTATATATATGGTTTTTAGAATTGCAAAAACTAGCTGGCGACTCCAAAACTGCACTTGTGTCTCATAGTGGTAAAATAGATAAATTAGTTTTTTGAGGTGCTAAAAGTAAAATTTTTAGAACTACCACTTGAATGCTTTAATTTCAAAAAAAAAAAAAATTTAGCCAGCCTAGTATTAAAAAAACAATTTTTTTTTTTTTTGTCTTTATGGTAGATAATTGCATCCTAATTTATTTAGAAATAATAATTTTGTGTATTTATAATTTTTTATACTATATAATTTTTATTTGGAGTTTTTTTTTTTTTTTTTTAAATTCCAATTTCCGCTAGCTTAAAATCTTAAGAACCGTCTTTGTTGACTACTCATGTATACCGTAAATAAATAAATAAAGGAATAAATAAATAAAGGAATACATTGGAATTTACTTTTTTAGAATATCCACCGTTGGTGCTCTTCTAAAATAATGGGCCAGCCGGCTAGAGCTTGAAAAGGACAGTCCTCCCTTACCTAGGAAAGAAAAGGGGGGCAGGCCTCAAAATCTTGAGGTTATTATAATATTTGTGGGCAAAGTTTTGCTTCGGAGGCTTGAAGCATGAGAAGAAGTCGAACTCCAGAGGTGGTACCGAATTCGGGCCAAAAAATGCCATTAATTGGGTTTGGCACAGTAGCTGTTCCTCTCCCTCCATCACAGACTCTGGTTTCAGTCTTCATTGATGCCATTGAAGTTGGTTACCGTCATTTTGACACTGCATCCATTTATGGAACCGAAGAACCCCTAGGCCAGGCTTTGGCACAAGCTCTACAGCTAGGTCTCATTAAGAGTCGTGAAGAAATTTTCATTACTTCTAAACTATGGTGTACGGATGCCCATCATGATCTGGTTCTCCCCGCACTCAATCTCACACTTAAGTAAGTACGCTATAATCTCTACCACTTATCATCTCTGCACATGTCTCTACCATTTGGTTTTCTTTTTGATGAATTAGAACTTTTATTCAAAACAAAGTTCTTCATTAATATTTTGTAGTACACATTTATAATTAAGAAAATATTACAAATGAAGAAATAAAAATATTTAGAATATAAATTTTAATATGACAAAAATAAAATAAATTTAAGAACAATAGAATTTAATTTACTAAAGGTAATATTGCTACTTCATTTAATGATAGAATCATAGAATTACTCAATAATCTCAATCTAGCCAAGCAAAGATAGATTCAATATATAGCTCGATGAATTAGTAGTACTAATGAAACTAATATTAATTTTGTATCATGATTCATGCATAAAAGAGATGAAAATTTATTATTATAATCTTTAAAAAAAAAATGAGTTTTACTTTACCTTGGGTAGGATGATGTATGACGAATGCAAGTGGAAATCTAGTTTCTAATTTTGATTTTGGTGTTGAGAGAGATTGTTTGGCATGTGACTTAACAAAAATTAAAGTTCTAGCCATTGGAAAGGAAATTGATCATTAATGAACATTGGACACACAAAAGGTATTTTTAAAAATAGTTTAGGATTGCAATTGTGAGGATTTTTATTAATCCATAATTTTAGGGTCTTCTTGAAGATGGGAAGAGAGTGCATAACCTACTTATGCTTTTTCTTTTCTCAAATCTGCCATAGGTGCTGAAATTCCTCGATAAAACTTTTACACTCTCTCACATGTAAGGTAAGGTAAAATATAATTTCTAATTTTTTTATTTTCGTGGAGAGAGAGAGAGAGAGAGAGAGATAGAGAGAGATTTTCTAGTGAGTGGTTGTCTGGAAGTTCAATGGCTATTGTTGATAATTTACAATGTGAAATACTAGTTTACAAAAATTGAAGTTTACTTATCCAAAAAAAAAAAATTGAAGTGTAAGCCACTAGAAAAATTGACACACTCACAAAATTTTATTTTTAAAACGTTTTAGGTTTTTTTTTTTAATTGTCAACATTTCAGGATTTCAATTGTAATGGATTTTTATTGATCCATAATTTATTTTTTGGGTTGTGAGAAAGAGAGCACACGGTATACTTATACTCTTTTTTTTTTTTTTTCCTACCAATTATGCTATAGGCACCGACAATTTCACTTTCTCATGTACACTTTCCATTCACCTCCGTTGGAGCCACCACAATACTCAAAGAAAAGAGTGTATAAAAACATCGGTGGTTATAGGCTTACTATTTTGTTATCAAATATATAACTGACTTACGATTTTGAGGCTTTAATAAAAAAATAATAATAGGGGCCTTAGAAAATAATTAATTTTAGTTATTAGGTCTAAAGTTACCCCCGACTGCTACTCTTTGCAATGACCAACTTAGCCACCTAACGTGTCTTTAAATACTCTTTTCTCCATCATTTTTGTCCCTAGATTGCTATATAAAGCCTTACATTTAGCCTCTTGGACAACCATTTTTTTTCTTCCTCTTTACCACTTTTTAATTTTCATAAGCAGTATTGTTTCTACATTCAGGTAGACTTCTATACTTAAACCTTCTCATTCCACCACCAAGTCTCTTTACTCTTTAGTTGATCAACCACATTCTTTAGTTTCTCCAAGTACCTCTTTAGCCACTCTTTCAGTACAATTAACCATTTCATTCCCATCTTCATCTGAATTCCACTTCATGTTATTTTATCATTTTATCTTTAACACATATCCTTGGGTTTATTTGTTTATATATATATATATATATATATACATACACACTTCTAATGCCATATCTGGTACCACCAACCATTAACTGGTATTAAGTGATTACACTTCGTCCTAGTAATCACCTTATAATCGTTACAGCATCTATTACACACTTTTCAAAAAATGATGAAATTTATTTAACTAGCGTTTGTCCCACTTTTGAAAGTAATTATGTCAGGTGTTCTATAATATCTAATCATACGATATTGCAAAGTCTATAATAGCACCTTTTGATTTATTCCTTACTCCATATTCTTGGCCTCCATGAATTTTTTAAAACCACACATTATCTTTTCCAACATGAACATTTAGGCACGCTCCAATAAAAGTATTTTCTTCCTTTGGTAACCCTTGAATCAATTCATCAATGCTCACCCAAATTTTTTGCTTAAAATCGATTCTTCCATTCTTTTTCTCCTAAGACAATTTCGTTAATATAATTCTATCCCCTATCCTTCTAACCTCAACTTCTTTTTTCGGATTTTATCTATGATTATTCATACCCTTTAACCATAATTTATTATTTCTCACCTACCTTCTTAATGTATCTTGTGTCTCTATGGTGTTGTGTTCTAATATTAGAAGAATTTTCATATTATTATTCATGTATCATGTGGTGTGTGTGTCTGTGTTTGTGCTAAACTTCTCTAATAAAAAATCTTAAAATGTTTTAGAATATACTGAAATCTAGAACACATTTCATTAAAAAGAATAATAATAAAATAAAACTCTCTAGACACAAAAAATTGAATAAGTGATCTTGTATTGCACCTGTGGCGCACTCTTCTCTTTTGTGATTGCAATCTCTTTGAGGACTGGATTTTCATCACAGCAAGAGTACCCCAAATAGCACCATTGGCTCCTAGTGGAGACCATGCGCTAACCTGAATCCCTTTCTCTTTGCAGAAGTGTCGCAATTTTTCTTGCTGCCATGACACGTTCATTTCCACCTAAAAACATTTTCATTTCAGTTTCAATGCCATCATAACCAAGTCACCATTACTTGATGTGTGGTTACACCTTATTAAGTATATCATCTCGATTTTTGCTTACCTGGTTAATTGCTGGTGGAATAGTAGCATGATGTAGGAGCTGGGAGAGCTTTTTGCAGGCAAAGTTGCTAACTCCAACAGACTTAGCTAAGCCCAGTCTGTAACACTCTTCCATGGCCTCCCATGTACCTTTTATGTCAAAAGGCATAACATCCTCTTTTGAATGTTCGGTACCACCTTCAGTTCCTTGTTTCAACCTCACTGGAAAATGTATCAAATAGAGGTCCACATACTCTAGCCCCAGCTTCCTTGTTTTCGTAAATGATAAAAAGAAATTATTAAGTCTGGGACTCTGGTGGTCCAGCCCATGTGATTACTCTTCTGAAGAGAACTAGTTGCACATATTTACAATAAATAAATAATAAATGAAGCCCAAAAAGAAACATTTCGGAATGGAAGTCCATGAAAAAGATAGCCATCGGTTGGTGCCTACATTTGGACGACTGTACTCAAGCATGGAAAAAAGTGATTACAAATTTAAAATATTGTGTAAACGAAAAGAAAAATTAAATTACAAAGGTGGAATTTGGCAGTGGTTTTCAGCACATAAAATCAGTTTTTACTTGTATAATTTGTACTTGTCATTTGTTTGTCATGGCTCGTGTGACTTAATTTTTACTCTTGTGTATTTAATTAGAATTCTATTGATATTATTCTTAAATTTCATTGTACTATTAATATTATACTGCGACGCACAACTTAATCTAAAACCATATTTACATTAATATATATATATATATATATAAGTTTTATGTATATGTCATAACTCATAAATTAAATAAATAAATAAAGTTCTTCTAAATATAGAATCATATGAAGAAGTAAAAAACTTATTTTATGTTTAATGTATCACGTTTTTATTCTCAAAAGTTGGTAAGGATAATTTAATTAAAGAAAAGTTTATATGAACAAATAGTGTTAGAAACACTTATTAAGTGAATATATATATATAAAAAAGTTATTAAGTTCATAGTAAATGTTGCACTAGTTAACTATGAGTCAGCATGCATCCACTTAGCTCAATCACGACTTTTAAAACCGAACTTTTATTATATTAGTACGAGACAATTACAGATTATCCACTTATAGTTAGGCTTGATTTCACCTTATTTACACATGGTTCAAAAGTTGGCATTTTACCCTGCACTTTATCCCTCTAAGGTAAGTTTTGTTAGATTGACATAACCCATCTCTAACTTTTCCGTTAGAAAAACACATTTTAATACAAAAACATATCATAAAACAAATAAAAATGTTAGGGTTATGGTTATGACAATTTAACAAATTTTACCTTAAGTAAGTAAAGTATCGACTTTCAAATCACAAGTAAACATAGTAAAATCAGACCTAACCACAAGTGGATAATTTGTAATTATTTCTATCAATAATTTAATATCATATGATTTAGAGAAAAAAAATGGTTGATGGTTTCTTTAAAAAAAGAAATAAATGAGGCAATTTCTTTTGCAATTCATAATCAACTTGTATGGTAACTAATTGAATATAATGCCAAATACGACAATAATACAATAATGAAAAAAAAGGGTAAATTTTACCAATGAAAGAGATAAATTTGATTAGAACAGAGTGAAAAGGTACCTTAAGTATATGTGTTATAGGTGATTAATTTGTATCCATTATTTATCATTTTAAATGCTTTTGAAATTTTGGGTAATAAATTTCAGTTGGAATTAATAGAATTTTAAATTTCTTTAAACTTTTTTTTTTTTTTTTTGAGAAACTTTTTCTTTAAACTTAGACAATAGAGTTTCATCTAAATTAAACTATCCATAAATCTTGTCATTTTGAGTCAAGGAAATATAATATATTTTAACAATTAATAAGAAAAACTAAATTAATAATTAATAATAGTGTAACCACGTGTCAAAGAGAATCCTAATAATAACTTTGTATAACTACAGCTTCTAAGACCCAATTTTTATTATATTGAATGCACTCTTTCTCAAGAAATTTTTGATAAATAAAATTAGCAAGCATTGTAAGAAATGAAAATATTATTCACAGAAAGGTTCTTAAGAATTAATTACACTCAAAGCGATCTTTATTTTTGTTTACTTTTGAGACACTCAAAGCAATCTTTAACTACTGGAAAGAAAATGCAGTCAAATTTAATCAACTGGAATTTAGTGAGATCTGTGACGTGCAAATGCAAAACTTAGCCATTGAAAATTGTAGGCAGGGAAGAATGTAAAGATGATGAAATTTAATTAAGATGATTATTCAGTAAGTTTAATTAAGATGAAGTCTATGATATTCAAATGCAAGAACTTGCCACTCAAAAGTGTTAGGAAGAACGTAAGATACTATATATGTATAAAGTTTCATGCAGTACATGAAATTATGAATGTCTTTATGGAGATTTTCCAAAAATCCATCATTCCGACAATATCATTGTAGTGGAAATGACATTCCAACAATGATGATCAAGATGAAGATAATCAACTTGTAGAAAATGAAAACTTGAAATATCCCAGCTTCTTACTAATGAAAAAAAAAAAAAAAAAAAAAGACCTAATGAAAAATGAGAACCGTAGATTTCAAACCATCACCTCATGATCACCAACCATTTGTTTGAGTTCTTCTAGTATTATAACTTTTGTACCAAAATTTTATCATAACTCTTAACATAGTATATTGTAATTAAGTAAATATTTATCACTTTCAAATGTACCTATAATTTTTTTCCATCACTCACAATTAACCACATTAAGGTTATGAGCTTGTGGCCAATGTTATGGCATAAAAGTTATGTACACATATTTTTCTTAAAGCAAATGATTGGTGCATATGAGGGGGAAAAAAAATATTAAGGCCATTAAAAAAAAAAGTTTAATCGGTCATTGACAAATGACAATGATATGGATAAGGTTTTTTTTTTTTTTTTTTTTTTAATATGACTAAGTTGGGTGGCTATGTTTACCACATATTGCATTGACTATTGATACAGACACGTTAGGTGGCTAAGTTNGCATACCCCCCCCAAAAAAAAAAAAAAAAAAAAAACCCAAACAAGTCAAAATAGCAACAATTTTTTATAATCTCCACCTTGACTCAAATTCTACCAAGTCTTCATTCTTTTTGCACTAGTTCCATTCTTATTCCAAAAAAAAAAATGATAGGCTACAATCTGAATGACCCCTTGTGATTAACCCAATTAATTAATTAGCCAAGTTATTAATTAATCAATTTAGCATGCAAATATGTGGAAGCACAAACAAATCACCAAATAACTAAATATGCAGCGGAAATTAAATGACACGGTGATTTGTTTACGAATGGGGAAAAACCTCACGGCAAAAACCCCACCGAGTATTTTCAGGTCACCACTCCCGAAACTCCACTATTATCAAATCAACGGTTACAAGTAAAGGAATCCCAAGTACCTTACCAACCTACAGTTGAACCCTTACCCCAATACCCAATTGGACTTGATCTGTAGCGACAGTTCCCACCTTTATGCACGGCTCCCAAGTACGTGACTAACCAATGCGCGGATCCCAGTACGCGACTTCAAAACACCAACTTAAGGAAGAAAGGTTGGCTGCAAAGTTCTTCAGTTCATCCTACACGATAAATATTAGGAAGATGCTTGGTCACAAAACCCTATGGTCAAATACACAGCAACTTCTTAGAGAAGATGAACTAGGTCAAGAATTCGTCTTTTGATCACAATTTGCTTGAAAGAGATTGCTCAATGAGTTTGCAACTTGTGTCACACTTGACGGCTCTTAAAACAATCTTTTATATGTTTAGGGTTTGGAGAAAAGAATGCCCAAAAGCATATTCAAGATCCCAAGAAAATCAGAACAGAAAATCTGAAATTTTAAATCTCGACAGATAGCAGGTGTCGAGGTAGCTATCGAGCAGGTGTCGAGTTTTAATGAAATTGCACTTCAGCTTGCTTTTTCTTGGACAGACTTGATGACTTCAACACTTGACTTGAAACCTTGTTTCTTAAAGTATTAAAAACACCTAGAACTACCCAATTAAAGTAGAGTTCGTTTTGTCAAAGGATTAGCCAATTTACATAAATAAGTGACATATGTTCTTAATAAGTGAAAACACATATGTCCTAACAAAAAAAAAAAAAAAAAAAAAAAAAAAAACAAAAAAAAAAAAAAAAAAAAAAAAGGAGCAAGATTCACAAAATTGAGCCAAATTCTACAACGATTTTCCACCTTCGCGAGATTAGTAGACTGCCAAAGTTCATGAAACTCTTTTACCCACCTCAACATCAATCGATACACCCAATAAAAATATTTAACTCATCTCAACCTTGGCAACTCTTCTCTCAATCCACAAATGCCTTAAGTATCAAACGCAAATTAAAGTCCAACCAAAAAAGAAGTGCAAATCACCCTAAGCTACCCCCATATATGCCCATAAGTCATAAGTGCCAAATACACTTAAAGGTGCTCAAATACTGTGCATAGTGATCAAGTCCAAGTAGAGTTGAAACTTGACCCCAATGACTACCCTTGTAAGAATATCAGTAGAATTATCAACAATCACAATTTTACGAAGAAAATCTCTCTCTCACTAATAAATTACTTTTGATATTGCCAAACACAAATGGATGGCGCTACAATTCTATCTATTGATCTACTTCAAGGCTTTCTTTTTTTTTTTTTCTTTTTTTTTTTGTTGAATTTTTTTTTTTTTTTTCCATCTTTGTAGGTTTTTCTTCTAAAGAAATACCCATCTCTCTTTGGAGCAAGACATTTATAACTTCGTATTCCCACTTGCCGAAGTTGTTCCTTCCATCAAATTTTTCTACCTCAAATTTGTCAACGATGACCATAGTCCTAACTACTAGTGATGATTTGGTAGATGATTCACTTGACATCTTTCTTCCCAATACCTAAGTATTGAGGACCTTGGCTCTAAAACTAGTTCAGTTGTGACTGTATAAAATTTTGTGTGATTGCAAAAACTCTTATACTAGTTTGTTGAACAAAAAAGGACATCCATATAGCACTCCTATACTAGATTGATTGTGAACACTATTATGATCTTAAAAAGATCTCAAAAACAAATAATAGGAATGTACAAATTTAGGAAGAAAACATAGATACAAACACACACAAGAGAAGAATGCCAAGGATTTATGTAGTTTGAGAGCAGCCTATGTTCACAAAAAGTAGATACTGATTCACCATATCAAAGAGAGATTACAAACCATTTACACACTCAAAAAGCACTCACAAATAACAAAATTTCTTCTAAGTCTTTCTAACTATGCAATATCACCCCATAGTCCACTATACCTAATGATGCTTTCTGAATCAAGAATGGACAAATGCTCAAGTTACCCTTTGCAGAAACTCACTCCATGTTCTACTAGGAGTTTTCTCCTCTCCTTATATGGGAGTAAAGCCACTAAACCGTTTATAGTATTGTTTATTTATAGTGGAAATTTTACTTTTCTACCCTAAGAAATGTTTTAATAATTTATGAATGACAAAAGAATTTTTTAAAATTTAAGGAAAAAAATATAACATTTTCAACGGTTTATGGGGAAAAACCAGGGATGATCATGTAAACTTTTGAAAAGTAAAAAATATTTGTGTCATAAATAAATTACAAATGGGTGAGGTCCATGAGACTTCTAATTTTCACAATGAAATTTTAATAACATCATATTAAATAGCATTCACTCTTGAAAATCGGCTTGCAAGGGAAATGTGCCCAAGAACTTATATACACATGTTTATATAAGCTACACAAGCAATGTGGACACTAAGATCATAACATACCACCACGCTTTGCAGCCAACGTCCACAACAGCTCACTCTATCGACAATAACCTAATGGTAGCCCTTTCTTTTGGCAGTTCCACTCACCTATCAGTTATTTTAATCTAACCTTTAGGTCGCCCCCTCCAGGATCCAACCACAAAGCCATAACTCATTTAAACCCATACTCAATAAGCTACACCTAATTACTCCAGATAGTAGTTGGCTTTGATACCAAATGATAAGAACTTGCTAGAATATGAATATGAATTGTGGAAAGGAAGAATGATGAATTGGAATAGTAGTTGTAGGCCACTTCAAGGGGACCTAGACCTCCATAGAGAAAGAGAGATATTAAGAGAGAGATGCACCAAACAATTGGTTTATTCTTCATTCCTATAACCTTGAATTACATCATGTATTTATAGGAAATTAACTTTAATGCCATTGGCCCACATGGCCTAACACAATCGGCTAGTTAATTGAACATGTGCTTTAAGAATTAAGCCATATATCAAATGAGCTACATGTGCTCAATTCTTAACTAACTCTCATCTATATAGAAGGTTCTGTTTTTCTTTCCAGATGCAGTTTAAAGAGAATTATTTTTTCATTTGCAAAAAACAATTTTATTAATGGAAGATAAAGTTTCATACTTCGCCATCCCAAAATTCTTCCAAAGACTTATATGGTCCATTTTCATGAACAAACTGTTCACCTTTGAATGCTCTGCATTGAGGAATTTTCTTGATTTTCTCTAATTCATCATCACATAATTCCCAATCAAATATTTGAAGGTTTTCCTTCATCCTCTCCTTGTTGAAGCTCTTAACAATGACACACACTCCCTGCTCAAGTATCCACCTCAATGCAACCTGCATTTCTTTTCCTTTAAATTGTTGGGTAGAGAAAGGTGCTAGAAAATAATGATACATGCACGGGGGGGGTGGGGGTGGGGTGGTGGAGTGGAAGATAAGTATAATTATTATTGAAGAAGCAAATTAATATTCTTGGTCCACCAAGGAATGTATTCCTTGTCCACCAAGAAATAGATATTGAAGTCTTATAAATAAACAATAATAGAAAGTATTTGTTCCTTTTTGCCCGAGGATCTTCCCACATGGAAATGGAATTTTTTTTTTTTTTTTTTGAGAAACAAACACACTCACACACACAAGGGAGAGGAAAAGGCATGGAAATGGATTTTCAATTAACTACAAAGATATTTTATTATTTGTGAGTGTTGGGTTAAAATAGCTTGACCTCGGTTAATTAATTTAATTACCTAAGTTGATTAATTAGGTTCAATTGCATGCAAATCGTGGAGGCACCAATAAATCACCAAAAAACTAGATGCAGTGTAAGATAAATTTGACACAATGATTTGTTGACAAATGGAGAAAATCTCGCAAGGCAAAAACTCCACCGAGTGATTTTAAGGTCACCACTCCCAAAAATCCATTAATCAACAATCAAGATGTTACAAGTATAAGGAATCTTACCAACTACACTGGCTTATCCCGAAATACCAACCTATAATTGAACCTTCGTTCCAATACTTAATTGGACTTGATCTTATAGTAGCCTTCTTTCCGTTGATGCATAAACCTCCAATTTGTGACTAAGGCTGCGTTTGTTTTGGGTGTAAATGATTTCCAAAAAATATTTTACACCCGGGTTCATGTTTGGCACCACTTGAAAATAAAGTCAAACTGAAAATGAATTAAGTTTGACCGTAAAATACCTTTACCAACCTATAAAATCATTTATGTTCCCATTTTATCTTCAAATGCTTTCCGGAGTTACTCACTCCTTTCATACATGTACCAACCTCATTTCAGCTCCAGCCCACGCACCAACCTCAACTCGACCCACAATTCGATGCCAAGCTCAGGCTGCCCAGCCAAGCCAAGGCCAGCCCAGATCGTGCCACCCCCACCGCCGTCCCCTTCGCCCAGATCACGCCGCCCCACTGCCCAAATCACGTCGCTCCACCGCCCAAATCGCGCCGCCCTACCACCTTCCTCGTTTTTTTCTCTTCTTCCTTAACTCTTCTTCTCCCTCTTGCTCAACATCACCGATCTAGCCGTCACCGACCACCAGCCTACTCCACTCCACCCCCAAACCCACCCGATCTGGCCGCCGCTATCCTCCATCCACTCTGATCTCTCTCTTTCCCAATCTATCTCTCTCACTCTTTCTTGCTCCTTCTCCCACAGATATATCATGTACATGTTGTGAATATGTTTTTATTTTGATTTTTGGTTGTGTTAAGTGTATATTTTGAAATTTTTTGATATAAAATTTTTTTGGAAGGTGAAAAAATGTGAAAAAATTGTAGAAAAATAGCATTTTCAAAATGTTACTAAATACTAGAAATTGTTTTCCAGACTATTTTTCATTGCAGAACCAAACGCCCAGATTTTAATTTCCTTACGGGAATTTATTTTCCCTTGCATTCATTTTACACTCGGAATTCGATTTACATCAAACCAAACACAGCCTAACCTTTTGTATAGATCCCAGTACGTAACTAACTCCAGCAACTAGAACAGATGTTGTTGGCTGCAAAGTTTTTCACTTCATCAACAATGAAGATTTGGAAGCACTTGATTACAAAACCCTATAGCATACAAACGCAGTAGCTTTTCAACGAGAAAATAAATCTCTTGGGTCTGTGTATCCATCAATGACAGCTTTTAAAATAAGTCTTATATATGTCTAGGGTTATGAGAAAAGAAACCCTAAACAAATCCAAAAGCCTGGGTCAAAAATTAGATTTGGAATATTGAAAATCGTAGTTCTCGATAGATCGAGCTACTATCGAATTTTTCGTTAAGTCTTGATAGCAGGCATCTGTCGAGCTATTTATTGAGACTTAATGAACAGATTTGCTTCACTTATTTCTTAGATCAATCTTCATGTCTTTAATACTTAACTTAAACAACATGCTTCTTGAAGTACTAAACCCAACTTAGATCTATCTAATTACAAGTAAAGTGTATTTTGTTAAAGGATTAGCTAATTACAAAAAGTATGACCCTAACAATCTCCCCCTTTGGCAATCCATGACATAACCACAAGCAAAAATTATGAGAGAAGTCTAACACAACTTTCCCATAACTTACAAAAATACATAAGTGTCACCCTACTACGAACTCTTGAAAAACTTTGCAAAAAAAGAGATCATGGCATGGTAGACTTGCAACCTGTCTTAACTAAAACACTTAAACAAGATTCATTAAGGCATCAAGTGTGAAACTTAGACAAGTTGTATAAAAGAAGAAACATGTGTATAAAGAGAGAAAAGAAACAACACATGCGAGATAAGGTGAAAAACATACATCATATATATATATATATATATATATATAAAACAATAGAATATATGTTGTTAGGACATATATGTTTTAACTTGATTAAAAACATATGTCACTTATTTATGTAAATTGGCTAATCCTTTGACAAAACGCACTCTACTTGTAATTGGGTAGTTCTAGGTGTTTTTAATACTTCAAGAAACAATGTTTCAAGGTCAAGTGTTGAAGTCATCAAGTCTGTCCAAGAAAAAGCAAGCTGAAGTGTAAAGTTTTTAAAGCTTGACACCTTCTCGATAGCTACCTCGACACCTGCTATCTGTCGAGATTTAAAATTTCAGATTTCCAATCTGATTTTCTTGGGATCCGTGAATATGGTTTTGGGCCTTCTTTTCTTCTAACCCTAAACATATAAAAGGATTGTTTTAAGAGACGTCAAGTGTGACACAAGTTGCATTATCATTGAGCAATCTCTGTTCAAGCAAATTGTGATCAAAAGACAAAGTTCTTGACCTAGTTCATCTTCCATCAAGAAGTTGCTGTGTATTTGCACCGTAGGGTTTTGTAACCAAGCATCTTCCTGCTATTCATCATAAAGGATGAATTGAAGAACTTTGCAGCCGACCATTCTTCCTTAGTTGGTGTTCTGAAGTCGTGTACTTGGATCCACGCATTGGTTAGTCACGTACTTGGGAGCCGTGCATCAAAGGTGGGAACTGTCACTACAGATCAAGTCCAATTGGGTATTCGGGTAAGGGTTCAACTGTAGGTTGGTAAGGTACTTGGGATTCCTTTACTTGTAACCGCTTGATTTGATAATAGTAGAGTTTCGGGAGTGGTGACCTGAAAATCACCCAGTAGGGTTTTTGCCGTTAGGGTTTTCCCCATTCGTAAACAAATCACTGTGTTATTTATTTTCCGCTGCATATTTAGTTTTTGGTGATTTGTTTGTGCTTCCATAAAATTGCATGATTAATTGATTAATTAATAAACTTGGCTAATTTAATTAATTAGGGTTAATCACTAGGGGTCATTCAGATTGTGGCTTACCAAGTGGTATCAGAGCAGGCACACTCTGATTCGGGTTTAATCTTTGCTGTGTTGATCCATTAACCCCTGTTTGTCATGGATAGAGGACAATCTTTAATTATACCTCCTTTATTTGATGGCACTAACTATGCATACTGGAAAGTACGCATGAGAGCTTTCTTGCAGTCTTTAGATGAAAAGGTGTGACAAGCTGTAGAGATTGGCTGGACTAAGCCAACAGAAGAACTGGCCGATTGGGATGATACTAAGATCAAGGCGGCTAACTTCAACAGCAGAGCGTTAAATGCCCTATTTAGCGCAGTCACAAATGAGGAGTTCAAAAAGATATCCTCAACTGAAACTGCTACGGAGGCTTGGACCATCCTCCAGACAACCTATGAAGGAACAAAGGCTGTCAAAGATTCAAAGCTTCAGAGGCTCACTACAAGCTTTAAAGAAATTAAGATGGAGGAGGATGAGTCGTTTGATGAGTTCTATGCCAAGCTCAAGGACATAGTGAACTCAGCCTTCAATCTTGGGGAAACTATCCCTGAACCCAAGATTGTAAGGAAGGTGCTCAGATCTTTACCTGAGAGATTCCATGCCAAGATTACGGTAATAGAGGAATCAAAGGACATTGACAAGATTCCTTTGACTGAGCTGGTAGGAAACTTGCAAACCTATGAGATAGGATTATCTAGGATTGGCAAGTCAAGTAAAGGTAAAAGCATGGCCTTAAAGGCAAAGAGCAGTGATACAGATGAGTCTTCCGATGATGAAGATTCTAAGATGAAGTCCTACATCACTTGGCAGTTCAAGAAGTTTATGAAGAATGCCAATGGAAGGAGCTTCGACAAGGACCGTAGGCAGTTTAGTTTTTCTCAGTTTAAAAGCCAAGACAAAGGGAAGAAGGATGCTAAGGATGGCGGTCAGTACACTGTTCCTGCAGGACCAAAGTGCTTTGGATGTCATGGTTTCGGACACATGAAACATGAGTGTCCTACATATCTCAAGAGCATTGGGAAAAGCAAGGCACTTGCTGCAACTCTAAGTGACATTGAGCTTAAAGATGATTCCGACAGTGAGGATGACGGAATCTTAAATGCCTTCACTGCCACAGTCAATCCTACTGAAGGGATTGTTGAAGAAGTGGATGAAGAAGAAGAACTGGTGGAGTCAAAATTTGAGAAAATGGATGATCAAGATGATATCCATTCAGTCTATGAAAAGCTTTACAAGCTCTCTGAAAAGCATGAGAAATTATACAGGCTGGCCACCAAGAAGCTCAGTGATGTGGAACTTGATTGTGAAGAGTTGTCCACAAAGTTTGATGAGGCGAATCAAACTATTGGAGCACTGAGATTTGAAAACAACTTTTTGGCTGAGAAGACCAAGAAGCTTGAAGTAGAGCTGTTTCAAGTCAGAGCTCAACTAGAGAGGACTTCAAGTGCAAAGCTTGATGAGATGCTTAGCAATCAGAAATCTACTTTGGATCGAACTGGTTGGGGGTATGGTATTTCTTTCTCTAATACTGCTTCTACTAGTAATACTGTTTTTGTTCCTCCTGCTAATAATATTGAAATTGAGAATATTGATGTTAAAACTGAATTAGCTAGTGAGAACTTAGACAAGGGCAAATCTATCTTAGGAGCACCCCCTAACCAAGATAAGAAAGATGCTAAAAACCCTAGGGCTAAGAAGGCTAACTCTCAAAAGCCTAAACAAATGAAGCAGCATCTCTGTCATCATTGTGGAGCTGTCGGTTATACTAGACCAAATTGCTATAAGTAGTTAGCCACTCAACAGAGTAATAGCATGATAGCATCTGGAAGCCAAAATTAGCTTCAATCCTCTCTTGCTCCTCTTGGAGATCTTCTGAAAGCCCTCATGTTCCTTTCGAACTTGAATGGGTTAAATTCTTCCCCCTCACCGCTGGTTCAAGGATTCAATCAAAGGAAAGGATCTTCCAAGGTGTGGAAGAAAAAGGATTTTAAGTGATTTCATCACCTTCTTTTCCCTTATTGTTTTTCTGTGTATTGCATTGCTTGCGTGTTTTGTTTTTCTGCTGAGTCAGTCTAGTTTTTGCTTCATTTTTTTTTAACATGTTTTGTGTGTTTACTTTCAGTTTTGTTTATTTTGTTTTTGATATAAAAAAAAAATTGAAAAATCAGAAAAATACAAAAACAGTGTGTGTTTTGTGTACTTTGGTACTTGTGTACCTTGGATGGCCAATGAAACAAAGTTTTCTAAACTTTGTATCACTTGTAGCTTAGATGAGCATCTCTATGCACAACTAAGCAAGTGAGCTTTGTGGCTCTTGTTTGTGATGAGTAAGATTAGGTTATCTCTTAAAACTTAACACTCATATCACTCTTTTTGACGGATAGGACTAGAAAATTCTAAGAGAAAGGCATAAATAACCATCTCACCACTGTTGCCCGCCAATCATAATATGACACCTGTATGCTTCGGCATAGCAAAAGTGCAGTGTCAAAGACATTCATATGCTTTGCATAGCAAAAGTACGATGTCAAATGCTTAACATCTTGGGTATTTCTTTTCTTCTTTTATATGCCCATGTATGATATGCTAAAATAAAGAAAACATGCAAAGAAAATAAAAAGCAAAAAGATCAAAAATGTTTTAAATATGATTGNAACTTTCCAGCATTTTACCCTATTTCCCAAACTAATTAGGGAAATGCTTCTGTTTGAAACTCGATTTTCTAAAAATCAAAATCGAGTTCCAAATGTAAAACTCAATTTTTGGAACATCGAGTTATAGTGAACGTGGACTTAGAGAATTTTTTTTTTTTTTGAAACTCGAGTTCCATGAATTCTAGTTCATGAAACTTGCGTACTTTACATGGAACTTGAGTTCCAGAAAAAAAAAATAAAAAAAAAAATTTATTTTTGGCTCGCTATAACTCGATTGTTCAAAAATTGAGTGTGTGTGTGTGTGTGTTTGTGTGAAAGGGGCATTTGCCAATTTTCTCCTATGTGTGTGTGTGTGTGTGTGTGTGTGTGTAATGCCAAAACTGAGAGAAAATCCAATTAGACTTCAAATTGCATTTTAATTAGAGTTGAATTTTGCGCCATGTGTTCAATCTAAGTTTTTTTTTTTTAATTTAGAAAACAAGGAGTCTAATATTGTTGTTCCTAAGAACAATAATTGATAAATAAATAATCTTTAAATAAGCATTTTAATAATAACATTTCATAAGTTTTAGATTTACCATAAAATTAGAGAATAGTTAAGAGATATTACCCCGATAATACTTTAAGGTTATCTTATAAGAGGATAAATAATTTATCGCTAATTCATGAGTTTTTAGACAACAGAGTTGAGGCATGGACCATGTCCCTATCTTGAGATGATACATGCCGTCTACGGGATTTTTAATGAAGTAGACTAATGATGAATCAAGAAAATTCACCAATGAGTCGCACGATACTCCTTTCGCTTTGTATGCTAACCTGCATGAAACAAAAGAGAAAACCTATCGAAGGACACCGGTGTGGTGCCGGCCAAACACCCTCCGAAGGTTAAGTCAGAAAGTATTCTCACAACTCTAGAATGCTAGAGAGGGGTTCATTATGCGTACCTTGGCTTGTGAGGGTATTGGGGCTTTTATAGTGGCTTGAGGTTGACATCCCTCTCTTGGCGCGGAAGTCTTTTCCTTATAGGACTCTCCTTGTAGAACCCTAAACGTGATGAATAAGTCTCCTCCTTATGCGGAAGATCTTTACCAAATATATAAGATTTCCGGAGTCCTACTGGCGCAAGGACTCTATTTGGGCCCTTATGAGAGTGGGTCAGAATATCCCCCCTTGGGGGCTCAACAGGCCCATGGACAACTAGCCCAACATCCTTCACTCCGTCCATATCCGGCCCATTCACATCAGGTCCGTCCAATGGAGGCCCGTGCAAATGATGGATCTGTTTATTCGGGCATAAGCGGACCATACTCGATCCGTTCAGTCACATAAGACATCCCAAGATATTTTATCCCTTTCAACTAACAACATTGTGCGTGCCACCCCTAAAATACAACAACCCATTCACTTTTGTGTCAGTTCTAGTGGTATTACCCTTGTGTTGCAGCAGAAGCAATGAGCCTCAACTGAATTACGTATACATTCGAAATTTGTATGTATTACAATTTCTACCATCCATTGTGTCTGTTCGCAGATTGGGATTGTTTAAACTCAGCCTGTACTATCTCATTTAAACTAGTGATTAGGCCAAGTTTGGAAACATATTCTCAACATTTTTATGATAAACTCATATATTTTCTACTTTTACTCGGTCAATTAACCAATTATTAAACAGAGTGCATTCATACTATTCTTACAAGAGAACTAAATTATATTGAAACAAATATCATAACGATAGAAGCCAACAAAAGATCTTTATGGAGAACAAATTTAGAGTAAACTGGAATTTTTAATGAAGTGCATAAATGAGAGAATGTGTAATCTAAGTGCTGATCTTTTTCACAATTCACATAAAATTCCATGAGAATATATTTAGGTGATACAAAGTTTACAACAGTGAGACTCTTGGGATACCACCAACTTATTCAGAGTGCATTAAAAGCAATGTTAACTTCATGAGAAGTAACAGTTAAGATTTCAAAACTTCGTCAGCATCCTATAAATGAAAAGGACAATGGACCAAGAAACTCGATAAAATAATAACCGGCAGAGAGCAGTTTTGAAGGGAATAAATATGAAATTTCTAGATCTGTGAGATGTAAAAATAGAGAAAAATATGTGCCAAAGAAAATAATCACGGAAAACAATATTTACGTGGTACAGCAATTTGGCTACGTCCACTGAGTTGCAAAAATTTCACTATTGTAAAGTTGTTATTTACAACTATGTGTTTTGTTGGCTTTTTATTTCGTGCCAAATTTGATTGTAATTTTGTTCAATCTTTTGTACCCTCTATTTATTGTGAGATTTGATTATAAGGGTTGTGTGATAGAGAGAGAGAGTGTGAAGACTCAAGTAATTAAAGATTGAAGAGTTTTCGCGGGTAGTTCGCGACTAAGCATCCTGCGAAGTGACTCATGTGCCTTGCACATGCTAGAATGCGAAGAGTCAAGCCAGGATGAAGACAGCTGTGTTTCGCGAGTATCTCGAGGGTAAGGCCTTCCCGCGAGACACCCGCGAGACATTCTGTTCTGCCAGCTTGTCCATTCTAATACACATTTTTCGTGCCTACACTATATATACCTACATTACCCACAAATGTTGAGGAGTGCTTCTAAAAGAAAACCCTAGCCAAACACCTTGAGAGTTAGAGATTCTTATACCTACAATCCTCTACACATTTGCTTGAGGATTTTCCTTAACTCCTACCTCTCCATTTCCATACCATTGAGAGAGTGATAGCCCAAACACTTACCACACCCTTTTAGAGTGTCAAGCGAAGTTTTAGTGCTGTTGGAAGTACTGGAAGAAGCCAAGGATGACAGATGCAACATGGAGCTTATTGCGGGATCCGGAGAACTAGACAAGACATAGTTCCGAGAAGCCTTGTTGGAGCAAGAGCTTGGAAGGCTTAGGTATATCGGGTAGATTAGGCTTGAAGGGTCTCTTACTAACCCATGTATCCCAACTGATTGTCTAGTGGATCGATTTTTGTTTGAAGGGCGGCAGAGAGGTTTTTCGCCGAGTTCTTCGGTTTCCTTTTCGATAACACATCGGCATGTTATCGTGTATTTGCATCTTTCTTTCCTACTCTTTTACTTTCTATTTTACTGCTGTGATGCTTTGATTATGGATTAGAGTAGATTGTTTGTTTATTCGCTCGCTTTTACACTATTCCGCACTTAGTATTAAGTTAGTGTAAAATTAATTGAGTCGTAACTTTAATTTGGGGGGTCTAAATAACTCTTGTGTTTTTTCAACACAGTTTCGAGCTTTCAATTAGTATCAGAGAGGGTACACTCGCTGTGGTTTAAATACTCGAGTGTGATCCTTAACCTCGTTTAAGATGGACTGGTCTCAATCTTTAAATGTTCCACCATATTTTGATGGTAGTAATTATGCCTTTTGGAAAGTCCAAATGAGGACATTCTTGTGTTTTATTGATGATACTGTTTGGGATGCAGTAGAAGTAGGATGGACTAGGCCGGAGGCCGCTAAATCCACTTGGGATAAAGCAACTCTTGCGGCAACTAACTCTAACAATAAAGCTTTGAGTGCAATATTTTGTGGTGTTTCTCCAGATGAGTTTCATAGGATCTTTCACATAACCATAGCCAAGGAAGCTTGGGAGATATTGGAGACCACCTATGAAGGAACAAAGAAAGTGAAGGATACAAAGCTTCAGATGCTTACCACCAAATTTGAAGAGCTTAAGATGGGAGATGATGAGTCCTTTGATTCCTTCTATGGGAAGCTCAATGAAATTGTAATTGCTAAGCTCAATCTTGGTGAGAAGATTGAAGATGTTAAGGTGGTAAGAAAACTTTTGAGGTCCTTACTGGAGAGCTTCCGAGCAGCTGGGACTGCCTTCTCATAAGTCGAGCAAATCTCTTGCTCTTAAAACCATCACCGAAAGAATGGATGATTCCTCCGAAGAAGATGGAGTGGAGAAGGAGGTAGCATTTCTTGCCAAGAACTTTCAAAAATTTTTGAAGATGAAGAACAGTGGGAAACTATTTAGCAGAGGGAAGTTTTCATCCTCCAAAGGTGATAGGAAAAAGTTTAAGAAGAAAGAAGGGAAAGATACCCAATCTCCTCAAGGCATTGTGTGTTATGAATGCAATGGCCATAGACATCTCAAGAAGGAGTGTCCCAACTATCTAAGAGGGAAGGGCAGGGCATATGCCACAACTCTTAGTGACTCAGATTCATCCAATTCTAATTCGGAAGAGAGCTATGATGGAGAAGGGAATTACTTCACCTTTATGACTATTGCTCATTATTGAGTCCTTAGAGGATTTGAGTTTGCTAGTGCAAGACCTTGGGGAGCATAGTGATGAGGAATCCATGGGAATTGTAGAAGAATCGGATACTAAAGAAGACGAAGATTCAACTGGTCTTCAAGAAAACTACAATTCCCTACTTGAGAAGTCATGAGAATATACAAGGGTGGCCAAGGCAGCTGTTAAAAAGATGAAGAAGGCAAAGGAGGACTATAGAAGTCTCCTAGTGCGATATAAGGAGGCCAAATGTGAAATAGAGACGCTGAATGGAGAGCTGACTAAAGCCTACTCAAAGATAAAATTCCTTGAGCTTGAGGTGGTTCAAGCCAATGCAAAAGTAGAGCAAGTCTCCTCCAAAAAGCTTGATGAAGTCCTCTCTCATCAAAAACATTTCTCCGACAAAACCGGAGTGGGATATACTGGAGAAAGTAGTTCAGCTGTCAATGTAACAAAGGAAGTGAAGTTTATGAAAGCCAATGAGCCAATTGTAGCTACCACAAAGGTTGAGAAAGTAAAGCCGGAGAAGAATAAGATTGTGGCTAACCAACGGGTGTTGAATAAGCCTCGTAACCAATCAGTGGTCAAGCCTAAGGTTCAAGGGAAATCACCTCCAAAGTCACAAAGATGTCCGAGAATTCAACATTTCTATCATTATTGTGGACTTCAAGGACACACCAGACCTAATTGTCATAAGCTAAGGGCATTGAAGAATGCAAGTGATCAAAGGTCAAAAGACCCAAGAAATGACAAAAGGAATTGGGCTGTTGAGTAATCAAGAGGTCGAAATGGTGATTCCGGTGTGATGGACGTGATGAAGATGATCGGTGCATTCACCACTTGCTTGGAGAGCTTTACTAGACGATTTGAAAGTCTCAACTCTCGTACCCAATCCTATAGAGATATCACCCCAAACGCACGTGCCGTGTGGATGAAAAAGGGTACTCATGCATAAGCATTTCAACATGTCCATGCATTAATACTTCTAATGTTTAGGGACATTTGTTCATGCATCATTACATGCATAATTTACTTTGTATCATTTGCTTCTGGTTTTTAACATGTTTCTTTTACAAGCTTTTGCTTTGTTATTGTTTTTGTTGATTATTTTCTGTTTTTGAGTGTGTTCAAAAATTCAAAAACCCATAAAAATTGAAAAATCTTCAAAATGTTTGATCGCTTGTGTTGTGTATATCACATGTGAGTTTGGCCCAGTATCTTCGTACTAATGACGTAGTGCATTTACGAGCTTAGCTTGTTATGTATGCACATTTATCTGTGTGGAAGAAATCTTGAAAACTATGTGTGATTGTTGTAAATAGATTTTCAAGCTTGTCATGAATGATTGGTCAATAGTCTTGATGGTCTTGATACTTGCATAGACTTGTGCCTATATCTTTTCCCACTTTATTTTTATGTTTTTGCAAAAGAGCTCACCAAATGTAAATCTCCAAATGAAAAGAGATATTGAGCTGCAAAAGCCTATCGCACATACTAGTATTTGACTAGAAAAAAGGGAAAGCGACTTTTGTTTTGAAATGTATGGTACTCAAAAAGCCAAAGGCTAATTCTAAATGTTGAAATATCAAAAATTTCAAGCACTAATCTCTAAAAGAGATGTATTATCCAAAAAGGATCAAATGTTATGATTTATGCAGAAGCCAAAAGAAAAGCTTCTAAGATTTGTAATCAATTTGTGGGAGGTCATATATGTTTATTTCTATAATTGAGATAGATCACTTGATTTAGTACCAGTTGTGTATGACTTGATTGAATTGATCATTGAAGTTTCACTCTGGTCTAAGGACTATTTTACACTTGATACTCACCCACAACACACAAGACTTTGATTTAATTAATGCTTACCTCATTTGTGTGATTGTACATGTTCAAATGCGATGTGTATGCTTAAGCGTTTGCTGATCAAATCCAAAAAGATTTTTGAGTGCTTTATATGTTTTTGAAAGTGATTTTATACTTTTGTGTCTTTAGTTTTTTTTCAAAATGCATTTTTGTGTTTTTCTTCAAAAACTAGTTCAGAGGTTGTTTTGTGAGAAGCTCGCAACTTAGAGCTTCCTGCGAAAAGTGCTTAAGGGAAATAAATTTTTGGTCATCTCACACAGAGACTCTTACTACTGTCTCGCGAGTATTTCGTGACTAAACACTTCTCACGAAATGAGTTTTAGGCAAAAACTAGAATTTCTTCAAATTCAGACAGAAGCTATCGCGACTGTCTCGCGACTTAAAGCTTCTCGCAAAAGCTTTTGAGCTTCAATGGCCATTCTCGTAACTGTCTCACGACTGTCTCACTACTGCCTAACCCACGAAAAACGCGTGTTTTTAGTTTTATAATGTAGATGTGACAGTTTTTCAAATCATTCCCATTTCCCTCGCATAAGCCTCTCTCGAACCCTTCTCAACCCAAAATCACATTTTACTCAAATCCCATCATTCTTAAGCTTATTTTCTACATTTCCAACTTCAAGGTATGTTTTCTAAAACATTTTCCTCATGTTTTTCTAAGATTATGCAGAAATTTAAGTTAGGGTTTCAAAATTTGGGGATTTTTCGAAAATGGGTTAGGGTTCTTTATTTTTTGAAATTTTTTCCAAAATCTTTGATTGGGCTATGTCCCATTTGTTGTTTGTGCATCTGTGTTGGCCCCATGAGACATTTTATCATGTATTGAGGCATATTTTCACCATGTTCATGCATTATTCATATTTGTTGTGCGTTGTTGCATGTCAAGTGTTTGACAGAATGTCCTAGTGACATTTTTGTGCTAAATTGGATTCAAGTGAATTCTTATTTTTGGGTTTATACTTGTTTGACCTTGTTTAACTTGTTCTGGTGACCAATTATGTGTTGCACACACTTTGCCCATGTTGCACACACTAAGCACACACTAAGGCCCTCTGAGCACACCTCATGCATCTCATGTTGCATCCTCATGCATCAGCACATGCATATATATGCACACACATGCACAGCTACTTAATTTCATGCATTGTGTCTATGTTTACATGTTTTAACTATTTTAGCATGTTGTTTTAAGTTGGTTATGCTCTGTTTAGGCTATTTTTCCTTTGTTTTGGGACTAACTTGAATCTAGTCAAGTTTTGTGTTCTGTTTTGTGTTTTTGCACATGTTTCTGGTCTGTTATGTGTTCATTTGTGTAGATGTCTCCTACCAAACATTCTGCGACCAAGAAATCCACAAAACGCTTTCGCACTGATTCTGACAATTTCAAGTTTACTGATGCTGATATGAAATACAATGACTGCTACAAAAGAGCAACCATTATTATGGAGAGGGTGGTCTAGCTAGAAACCCTTGAGGACACCTTCATTCCTGAGGTGTTCAAAGAAAGGACTTGGACCAAGCTGTTGAACTCGGTTGGGGTTGTGTACTCAGAGGTCATATGAGAATTTTTCTCAAATGCTACTGTGGAAGAAGACCATATAGTTTTCTGGGTGAGGCACAAAGAATTCATGATTACAAAGGATAGTATTCAAGAATTTTTGAAGATTTTTCCTCCCTCTCAGCCAATCTCAGTTCAATATGAAGATAGATTGGGCTCTACTGAAGAGATGATTAAGATACTTGGTGGTACATCGAAGAAGACATCTATGAATACAATCCAATTTTTACCAGAGATGAGGACATTGGCATATGTAATGATCCATAACTTGTACCCAGTCACCAACCTCACTACACTGTCAGCTCCAAGGACAAGGTTTCTATATGATCTTTTCACCCACAAGGAGATAGATATTTATGGGCATATCTTCCACATTTTGAAGAAAAGCATTGAAAAGCAAAATTCCAAAATAGTTATGGTTTTTCCCTCACTGATTATGGAACTAATTGCAAAGATAAAGCTGAAACTTCCAAGTGGTCTCACTGTGGGTCAGAGGGACTAGAGATACAGAGGAGGAGATTGATAGATTTACTTCTGCTCCAGAGACTTCAGCACAGCCGTCCTCCTCTGCACCAGCACGAGGACCAGACAGACTCGATCGCCTCCTGGACAGCGTGGATCAGATGTTTACCATGCTTACCTCCCATGTGCAGCACACCGCGGACCAGTTTGCCTATGTTCAGGGCCAGATCACTGCTTTATCCTCACAGATCGATGATTTACCCATATTGTAGGGATCAGATTCAGAGTCCGATCAGTTCTAGCCTTTTGGCCATTCCGGTCAAAAAGGGGGAGAAAATTTTGAGGGGGAGCTGAGGCAAAGCCTGACAGTGTTAGGGGGAGCATAGGTTTAGGCTTAGAAACATTGGTTATTGGTTCACAGGCAGTTTACTTGTGTTTATTTTTAGCATTTATAGCTGCTGGTTTTTGTTTATAGTTTTTACTACTTTTGTTTAAAGCATAAATACTTTGTTTTTAATTTCAATTTATTTTCAGTATTTGTGTTTAACTTACTGCTTTATAGCATCTTCTGTACTTTTAAGATATTGCTAATATGTCTTAAGTACCTTACTCTTGTACCCTAGTAGGATTTTGTATCCTAGATGCAAATACTTTGTGTATTTTGCATTGGTTGAGTGTTGGACATGTAATTGATCCTTGGGATTGTTCTTAATTGCATTGCATGTCCAGATGACATTTACTTGCTAAATGTTCATTGTAGTCATTCTTTAATGACTGTTTTTGTATGATCAAGATATGCTTACATGTTTTATAGTGTTTACAAACTTGATCGCACTTTACTTGCTCATGTACGTACCTTATGTTCAACTTGTCATAAGCTTAGTGAAAAGTTTTGTTTGTGTGCAAGTATTTCAAGTTATAGGTATATACGTGTTAGTGCTTCACAGCTTCTAGATTAAGTGTGAGTGAGTTTTGCCACTGTTCCTAAACTCACGTTTAAGTCTAGAGTTTGTTTTAGGGGTTTTGTCACGGAATAGCCAAAGGGCGAGATTGTAAAGTTGTTATTTACAACTATGTGTTTTGTTGGCTTTTATTTCGTGCCAAATTTGATTGTAATTTTGTTCAATCTTTTGTACCCTATATTTATTGTGGGATTTGATTGTAAGGGTTGTGTGATAGATAGAGAGAGTGTGAAGACTCAAGCAATTAAAGATTGAAGAGTTTTCGTGGATAGCTCGCGACTAAGCATCTCGCAAAGTGACTCATGTGCCTTGCACATGCTGGAATGCAAAGAGTCAAGCCAGGATGGAGACAGCTGTGTCTCGTGAGTATCTCGCGGGTAAGCCTTCCTACGAGACACCTGCGAGACATTCTATTCTGCCAGCTTGTCCATTTTGATACACACATTTTGTGCCTACACTATATATACCCACATTACCCACAAATGTTGAGGAGTGCTTCTGAGAGAAAACCCTAGTCAAACACCTTGAGAGTTAGAGATTGTTATACCCATAATCCTCTACACATTTGCTTGTGGAATTTCCTCAACTCCTACCTTTCTATTTCCATACTATTGAGAGGTTGATAGCCCAAACACTTACCACACCCTTTCAAAGTGTTAAGTGAAGTTTTGGTGCTGCTGGGAAGCATTGGAAGAAACCAAGGATGGCAAATGCAACATGGAGCTTGTTGCAGGATTCGGAGAACTAGACAAGACACGGTTTCGAGAAGCCTTGTTGGAGTAGGATCTTGGAAGGTCTCTTCCTAACCCATGTGTCCCAACTGATTGTCTAGTGGATCGATTTCTGCTTGGAGGGTGGCAGAGAGGTTTTTCACCGAGTTTTTCGGTTTCCTCTTCGATAACACATTGGCGTGTTATTTGTGTTTGCATCTTTCTTCCCTACTCTTTTACTTCCCATTTTACTACTGTGATGCTTTGATTATGGATTAGAGTAGCTTGTTTGTTTATCTGCTCGCTTTTACACTATTTTGCACTTAGTATTAATTTAGTGTAAAATCAATCGAGCCGTAACTTTAATTTAGGGGTCTAAACAGCTCTTGTGTTTTTTCAACACATTTTCGAGCTTTCAACTATTCACAAGGAAAATTATAAGATGCGGCAGTACAGTTTTCTTTCTCAAAAACTACATAAACCCTAATCTCCAACACAACAGCTTTTCTATTATGCGCGCAGGATTCACTCCATGGACTAAGCCTCAAAAAATCTCTCATTAAAAACAGTAGCAATATTATTTTGAGTCAGATCATAATCCGGATAAAACATAACTAGACTTCACAAAACCCAACAAATCTCCCATTTGGAGACTAGTTCAATCACCAACATTAACCGCATTCCTCTAAAGATAATCCCCCATCACTGCAACGTATCCTCCAATCCTCAATCTAGAAGACCAACTGAAGCTACACATAGCTGCAGCTTCTCAATAGTGACACCCTTAGTCAACATGTTTGTCAAATTCTTAGATCTACAAATCTTCTTAAGTATTACCAGCTTCTCTTCAACAAGGTAACGAATAAAGTAGCATCTCATTTGTATATGCTTCGACTTTGAATGAAAAGTGGAATTTTTAGCAAGAAAAAGTGTACTCTAGCTGTCACTATATAGAATGCCCGTCCAGCTTCTTACCCAATTCATCCAAGAAGCAATGTAGCTAAATCATCTCCTTTGCAGCTTCAGTCATTGCAATATACTTAGTTTTTGTAGTAGACAGAGCAATAATCTTCTGTAGATTTGAAGACCAAGATATAGCTGTACCATCCAGAGTTAATATAGCTGTACCACCCAGAGTAAATACAAACCCAGTAGTATTCTTTCTACTATTAATATCACTTGTTAAATCAACATCTACATAACCCTGCAATTCCAACCTTGCAGCTGTGAAGCAAAAACATGTATCTAATGAACCTCTCAGGTACTTCAGAATCCACTTGACTGCCTCCTAATGCTGCTTTCCTGGCCTACTCATATATCTACTCGCAACTCCCACTGCATGTGCAATGTCTTGCCTTGTACACACTATAGCATACCACAGGCTGCCAATAGCTGAGGCATAGGGTACCTTGCACATATGGTCCCTTTCTTCTTTTGTCTTTGGTAATTGTTCTTTTCTTAGTCTGAAATGACTACCCAATGGTGTGCTCATTGGTTTAGTTTCATTCATGTTGAACTTACTAAGAACCTTCTTGACATACTATGTCCATGAAAGCTTCAATGTCCAATTAGCCTTGTCTCTAGAGATTCTCATACCAAGGATTTGCTTTGTAGCTCCTAAATCCTTCACTGCAAATTATTTTAACAACTACTTCTTCAGATTATTAATCTCCTCAGTGCTAGACCCTGCAATGAGCATATCATCCACATATAATAATAAAATGATATAAGAGTTGTCAACGAACTTAAATAGCAACAATGATTAGCTTCATCTCTAGAACACAGTTCTACACATAAAACAGTCAAATTTCTTGTACCACTGTCTTGGAGCTTGTTTTAGGCCATACAAGCTCTTTCTTAGTTTGCAGACTAGACTCTTTTATCCCTGAACAGTGAACCCTTCTGGCTGACTCATGTAAATGTCTTCCTCTAAGTCACCATGAAGTAATTCCATCTTCACATCTAACTGCTCAAGATGTAGATTCTCTGCAACCACCATTCCTAGTACTTGTCTAATTATGGACATCTTCACAACTGGAGAAAATATTTCTGAGTAGTAAATGTCTTTCTTCTGTTGGAAACCTTTGACAACTAATCTGGCCTTGTAGTGCTTGCTACCATCATGCTCATTCTTTATTCAGTATATCCAATTATTGTGCAAAGCCTTCTTTCCTTATGGCAATTTAGTCAATTCCCATTTCTAATTCCCTTACAGGGAGTCCATCTCATCTTTCATGGCTAACTCCCTCTTGCTTGAATTTTCATCTTGCAAGGCTTCATCATAACATTCTGACTCACCACCATCAGTCAACAGGATATAATTTAAAGTGGGTGACTAACGCTGTGAAGGTCTACTGATCTTGGAAGATTTACGGACTTCCACTACAGGTGTACTCTAATCTACTTGTGAATTTACGTTCTCTTTATCTTCTTCATCCCTTTTCTGGACAGTATTTTCAGTCAATTCATCTAAGTTGACAAACTCAGATTTCATTTTATCTATCTCTTTAACATCTGGTACTACAGTTGATCTGTCTTTATACATAACCTATTCATTAAATATTACATTTCTACTTCTAATGATTTTTCGATTTTATTCATCCTAAAACTGGTAGCAAAATTTCTTATCATCATAGCCAATAAAAAACATATTTTAGACTTTGCATCAAGTTTACTATGAGCACCAGAATCAATATGAACATAAGAAATACAACCAAAAACTTTTAAATGGGAAAACTTTACATCTTTACCACTTCAAACTTCTTCAAGAATTCTAAACTCCATGGGAACTGATGGTCCTCGGTTTATCAAGTAAGCTGCAGTATTAACAGCTTTAGCCCAAAAAGTTTTTGGAAATCCAGCATGTAACCTCATTGAGAGTTTTTTTTTTTCATGCGCTCAGCCACACCATTCTATTGTGGTGTCCTAGGAATGGTCTTCTCTGCCTAATTCCATATGCAATACAATACTCATTGAACCCTCCATCTATGTACTCTCCACCATTTTCTGACCTCAAATATTTTACTTTCAAATATGTTTCTGTCTCAACCATGGTCTTCCACTTCTTAAAAGTCTCAAATACATTAAATTTATTTTTTAGAAAATAAACCCATAATTTTCTGCTTGAGTCATCAATGAAAGTGATGTAATACCTTAAAACTCCAAGTGATGCAACTAGAGAATGCCCCCACAAACCAGTGTGTACTAACTCCAATTTTCTAGCCTTTGATGTCCTACCAGTTTTCAAAAAACTCACCCTTTTATGCATTCCTAAGATGTAGCTTTTACACATGTCAAAATTAATAAACTTTAGTTTTGGTAGTTTAACTTTTGACAGTAGCATCTTCATCCCTTTCTCAATCATGTGACCAAGTTTGCAGTGCCATAGGCTTGCATCAGTACTTGCTTCAGCAACTATAATTGTATCTCTTGAACTTGAGGTCATGCAGAGTACTAGTTTTCTTTCCACAAGCTAATATCATGGCTCCCTTTTTAACCTTTTAGGTACTACCAACAACTAGTATTGCATACCCTTCATCATCAAGTTGTCCTAGAGACAATCATCCATCCCTTGGGCCTTACGAAAGGCTAGTTGTATTTTTTCCATCTTTTCTTTCATGGCCACGGTATCCGCAGTAAGCTTCTCAAATTGTTTGTTCCTTTCATAATCAACATTATCTCTTTCATCCTAACCTTCCCCTTCTTCATCATTATGAATCTCCATATATGCGGTCTTTTTGAGTACAGCCTCCTCTAGCCTAGTAAGACGCCCTCCCATTTTCTTAAGAACATCACTTTGCTCTTCCATTGCCTTGAATATCTTTTGCGTGATCTCATCATTAATTGGAGCAGTCATTGTTACTTGAGATAATTCTCCTTCTTGAAATACTTCTTCTTGATGGGTTTCCTCAATCTTGACCAAGTATCTTCTGTGTTTCTCTCGGACCCAAATAGGAGTGAGGAGTTTGGGGACGTGCTTTCTTGATCTTAATGGTGCAATGGTGCCTAAAAAGAAGTCCCATCTTTTTTAAGTCCATGTCCCAATTAAAAGGTTCTTTAGATGTTCTTAGAAGGTCTTTAAGTCTATTTTAATGAAGACCCAATTACAAAATCACTCCTTTTCCTCTCATGAACTTTGCCCCTTATTTCATTTGGGCCTTTAGTCCATTCACAATAATTCTCTCATCTTACTCTCATGGGTTTTCATTAGAATATATTTAGAGATATTCAACCCTTTGTCTCAAATATGGGCTTGCAATGTAATCATCACCTTTGGACTCTTCTTTTTTCATTTCATTATCATCATTTTTTTTTTTTGAAGTAGCCCTCTAGCTAGTATATACATTGTAGCCTTCCTCTCAAAGTCCATGAAATTCTCATCATTTTGGGCTAGGCATACAACAAAGAGGCCCAAGATTGTGGAATTTCATTTTGACTTGCAGGATGTTAGATGCTAAGTCCATAGTGTTCTTGT
Organism: Quercus suber; assembly: GCF_002906115.3. NCBI lineage: Eukaryota > Viridiplantae > Streptophyta > Magnoliopsida > Fagales > Fagaceae > Quercus > Quercus suber. The sequence continues at coordinate 117,141 of NW_027069756.1, read as the reverse complement.
TACCCTAAGCCCAAGGTTTTCTTTTTCAAATTTGGGCTTATGACAACAATTAAGCTATGGACTTATGAACCTTTCAAGTTAAGATATACCTTTAGACTTTGGGATAAGCCTCTTATATGTGAAAACTTTTTTTTTCCATCCCAAATATCTTAGGATATGCCATAACTTTTGAGTCATCCTTTAATTTTACATCTTTTATTTATCCTTTAGAATTAGGTGAATACAAAATATATGGTTGAACAAATAAGAGATATAAAGGGTACCCTCTTTTTGATAGGTTCTAGGATCTCTCTAAGTATGGGTAAGCTCCTTAAAGCTAAAGAGACAGATCAATAGGTCACTCATAACTAGGTGGGCCATGATTCCAACTGATGGCCTAAGTGGACCTTTATGGATAGGTGGCAAACCGTTAACATACTCAAAGCCCATCATAGGCAACGCATGGTGGGGAGTACGCCTTGATCGAATGGACTGAGGCAGAGAAAAGATAAATGGATTTGCCACCTAGATTAGGTCTAAGAACCATTCAATAGCACCCTTATATGGAAGGACTAAATCTTACTACCAGAGTGTGGGTTCGAAGTTTAGGTACAGTTTTGGGAAGATGTTAGGCACCCAAAACCGCCTGACTCGTGGGTCGACTTCTAGCCATTGTGTCTTATGTCTTAATCTTATTAAAGGAACATTTAAAATTGCATTATATACTCACACACACACTAACATACATCTAAGCATACAACATGGCATCAATCATACCAAAATCCTAACATACATCTATCATGGCATCATATTATCATGAACCCTAGCATGCTTTTATCATACATATCATCCAAGGCAACTGAACGGTTTTTAGACCCCTTAACACAACCGGATTAACCTATTTAATTAGCCAAGTGATTAACTTAGTCAAATTATGCAAATCTAGGTTATCACAATCAAACAATCGTATCAAGTATATAGCAGCGGAAATATAAATAACACAAAGATATGATGACCCAGGAAACCACACCGGTAAAAACCTGGGGACGATTTAACCTAGCTATCCTCAACGTAAACTTGAATCCAATATCCTGAAAGAATTGAAATTCATAAAATAAGACTTACAAACACCCACGGTTGACTTCTTATTGCTACCCACCAGTAGAACTTACTGACACGACCACGTGCAAGCTCCGTGACCACAAACTACTTCTTTCTTGGATTCTCCAGCAAGTACAAGCACACCCGCTTGTGTATCTTTAAGCTCTTATGGCAGCAACTGAATGATCATCAAGATCTTGAAGAAATCTCCTCTTGATAATCCTAAGCTTGTGTGAAGGAAAGCTCCTCACAGATTTCATAAGAGATTCACACAAACAACAATATGAGTAACCTCTAAAACGTGGCTAGGGTTTTCCTTATACACCTAGGGCAAAAACATAAAACCCTAAACGTTTTAGGAGTTAGGGCGAAGTTGGAAAAACTGCAGAAAAACGCATCTGCGCGAAATTCGATTGATCGAGCCTAAGCTTCGATCAATCGAGTTAGGCCAAGATGCACATTAAATTTTGCATCAGCTCGATTCCAACTTTACATGAACAACACAACTTTGAGCACATCTAAACAAGACTAAACAACCTGTTTTGATCATGGTTTGCCAACAATACAAATTAGAGTTCTAAATACATGAAATCCTACGTCTGTAGAACCTAACAGCAGCAAACAAATCATGGCAGTAAGTAAACATGGCAGAGACACAAACATGGCAAGATCCAAATAAACATGCAATTGCATCTAAACGTGAAGGATAAATCATCAAGCAAACATGTTCATACTCATCATCAAACATATATGCAATGCATGTTCATGTGAATGCATAACTTATCTTACTTACCTTACCACATCTCAACACCTATGCATCAATGGATGGACATGTGAATGCATGTTCATGGTAAAACAAAGAAAACATAAGATAAAATCCTAATCTAATCATGTTAAGAACAAACAAACAAATGAATAGAGAAATAGCAACTCAAGAACATAAAAACAAGACAAAACAGAACCATATGATGTAAAAGAAACAAAGAAACAAAAGCAAAAAACTTAGATTAGGGTTTTTGGGCACGAGTATGCGTGCGCATACATACGCCTACGTATGCAGGCTAGTTGTATGCGTACACATACTACAAGTCTGCGTGCACATATATGATCATGCGTACGCAAACACACTTGATGAACCCTAACCTAGAAACTCAGAAACACATAAAACAGAGCAGGACTTAAAACAATAAATATAACAACCTATCATGCCTTAAAAAATAAAAACTACATAAAACTAAACTAAACAAGCATATTAGAACATAAACAAAGTAAGAAAACAACTAGAAAATAGAATTAAAATAAAGAAATGGAAAGAAAAGTTTAGAACTTAATACTTCCAAACAAAAGCTCCTAGGCTTGATTTTGATCATTCCCCTCAGTCAAATCTATTCACAATCAAACAAGAAAGTGATTAGTAATCTTAAAACTCAAAGACCAAGGCTAGAAAAGGTCCTAATCAGAAAATATTGACTTGCGGATGTTTTATGAAAAACTCCCTCTTTGATTCACTATTTCTAGTGAATCTTGTTTTTTCCCTTGGGATTTTCTCTGTATTTTTGAAATATACCATGTAAGGCTTTATATAGTTGAAAAATTGGGGTTTGTAATGACTCCCAAATGATGTGAGATTCATTCCAAATCTCAGCATTAATGTAGAAAACTTGCCTTTCATAGGTCTCTAGAATCCTAACTGCGAATGCAGGTTTGTGCCTGCATACACATGCTCAGTACACAGACACGTGTATGCGTACGTAGGCCAAGGGTTTCCTTGGCCTTTATTTTCTAAAATTAGATTTATTTGCTTACAAAAAGTTATATTTTCCATTTTACATTTCTCAAGTCAATTTAGAATTTGATTAGGCCCTAAACCAACATTGGGTTTTAGAATTTTAGCATCATTGGGGAACAGGGACTTGAGTTATAAGGGGTACACAATGCAATGTCCATAGACAATTGATTTGTTATGGTGTTAAATTCATTCAGATGTTATGTATTCTCTACCATCTTCAAATTGAATAGTTTCTTCATTAGATGCACCTTGTTGTTTGCTGACAGCTTTTCATACATACCAAACAAAGCCTTCACCAGATTTGTTATGGTCTTCTCCTTCACAATATTATGTGCAATAGACCTTGACAGAATTAATCTGATTACTCCTAGTACTTGTCTATCAGGAAGAGTCCAATTTTCATCTTTCATAGTTGTAGGTTTTTCCCTCAAGAATGGTAGATGAAACTTCTTCCCATAGAGGTAGTCCTTGATTTGCATCCTCTAGAAGCCAAAGTCTATGCCATCGAATTTTTCTATTCCAAACGCCTTTTTTGTTTCTTCTGTCATTGCTCCCACTCAAACCTAACCCTAGGCTTTGTTACCAATTGAAGGGAATAAATACGAAATTTCCAGATCTGTGAGATGCAAAAATAGAGAAAAATATGCGTTAAAGGAAACAATCACACAAGACAATATTTTCATGGTTCAGCAATTTGCCTATGTTCACAGAATTGTAGAGATTTCACTATTCACCGGGGGGGGGGGAAACAAGATGCGGTTGTACAGTTTTCTCNTCTTGGAACTTGTCTTGTCTAGCTCCGGATCCACAACAAGCTCCACGTTGCATCTGCCATCCTTGACTTCTTCCAATGCTTTCCAACAGCTCCAAAACACTCTCTACACTCTGAATAGGTGTGGGTTGTGTTTAGGTACAAATCTCTTCTCAAGATATGACAATGGGAGAGGGATGGAGAAGAGGCTTCAATGATTTCTCATTAAGGATGAGTAGCTCTTTCTCAAAAGATGGGTGTGTGTGTTGTAGAAAACCTATCTAGGGTTTTTCTTTCTGAATGGTCTCTCATACATTTGTGGTAATGAGGGTATATATAGTATGGTGAAGGGTAAGAAAGCCACTCTTTAAAATCCTCCATGATAGGCCACAAACTGAATGACCCATTGTGATTAAACCAGTTAATTAATTAGCCAAGTTATTAATTAATCAATTTAACATGCAAATATATGGAAGCACAAACAAATCATCAAAAACTAAATATGCAGCGAAAATTGAAAAATACGGTGATTTGTTTATGAATGGAGAAAACCCTTCGGCAAAAAACCCCACTGGGTGATTTTTAGGTTACCACTTCCGAAACTCCACTATTATCAAATCAAGCAGTTACAAGTAAAGGAATCCCAAGTACCTTATCAACCTACAGTTGAACCCTTACCCCAATACCCAATTGGACTTGATCTGTAGTGACAGTTCCCCCTTTGATGCACGGCTCCCAAGTACATGACTAACCAATGCGCGGATCCCAATATGCAACTTCAAACACCAACTTAGAAGGAGAGGTTGGCTGCAAAGTTTTTCAGTTCATCCTACACGATGAAGATCAGGAAGATGCTTGGTTACAAAACCCTTTGGTGCAAATACACAGTAACTTCTTCAAAGAAGATGAACTAGGTCAAGAACTTCGTCTTTGATCACAAATTACTTGAACAAAGTTTGCTTAATTCTTGTGCAAGTTGTGTATATCTTGACGGCTCTTAAAACAATCCTTTTATATGTTTAGGGTTTGGAGAAAAGAAGGCCCAAAAGCATATTCACGGATCCCAAGAACTCAGATCAGAAAATCTGATTTTATAAATCTCAAAAGATAGCAGGTGTCGAGGAGCTATCGAGCAGGTGTCAAGCTTTTATGAAATTGCACTTCAGCTTGTTTTTCTTGGACAGACTTGATGACTTCAACACTTGAGTTTGAAACCTTATTTCTTAAAGTATTAAAAACACCTAGAACTACCCAATTACAAGTAAAGTGCGTTTTGTCAAAGGATTAGCCAATTTACATAAATAAGTGACATATGTTCTTAACAAGTGAAAACACATATGTCCTAACAATCTCTCCCTTTGGCAATCTGTGACAAAACCACAATAAACAAATGAGCATATGAGAGAAGTCATAAATCACTCAACTCATACTCACTTGTTGAATACAATAAAATCTATCCTAACACAAACTCTTGAAAAACTTTGCAAGAAGAGAGTTTATGGTAAGTAGACTTTGACAACCTGTATTTCTGAATCACTTTAAACAAAACTCATCAAGGCATCTTGTGTGAAACAGAAATAATAGATTGCATACAAGTATAATAAACATGTGTATAAAGATAAAGAAGAAACAACACATGAAGAGAGAGGTGAAAGAAATATACATCCACATATAGAGAGAAAAATAAGTACAATGTATGTAAAACTGGTCACAAGACCTCATATACAAGATCAATGTATCTATAAAGAATAGAAAAGAAAAGATACATCAAAACCTTACTATATCCCTTAAATATCAACACTCCCCTTATTAAAAATGTCCTATACTAACTCTCCCCTTAAGATGACTACTCTCATAACCCAAAACTACTTCCCCTTTTTGTCACGAGTGACAAAGGGTAGAGTGTCATGTAGATATCTCATCAGTAGAGCTAGCATCTCCATCATCATCATCTGAAGCGTCATTGTCATCACCATCATCATCATCATCCTCAGAGTCAGAAGCTGCTGGAGGAAGTGGTGAAGGAGTAGCCTCAGGAGCAAAACCACCCATGGTCGCCTGCCGTCGTGCAATACGACGAACATGAAAATTCACCTGATACAACTCAAAGGAGAGTGTATCGAGGTAAGCATCCATGCGCTGCAGCTACGCCATGATGTCTCTGAGAGATACATCACCCATAGAGGAAGAAGGAGCAAATGTAAATGGAGCAGATCTGGATGGAGTTGAACGGGAGGGAGAAGTGAAATCCGTCTGTCTCGACCTAAACTGAGCCTCACTACGTTTTACGGTAGTGGCATCTATGGCACAGATGTGTGTGAAGTAGTCAGACACAGGAAAAGGGATAGAAAAATGGCGTAAGATCCTCGTGATAGCGGAAGGAAAGATCAGCTTATCACGAGAAGTCAAATCTAAATGAACATCTATGATAGAAAGGATGAAATGAGAAGGAAAATCTATAGTAAGATGCTCAAGAAGAGATAACAAAAATTGAGCACGAGGTTTTGTGATGGAGTTGTAGTGAGAGAGTGGATGGAGTACAAAAGTCATCACCATGTTTAGGAATCTAGGACCTTTAGCAAAAGGTCTACATGATGTATACTGATGCTTACCCCAATCAGCGGGGCGCACAGAATAATTTTTGTGGCACTATTGATGGATTTTTAGGTAATGCCTCGGCTTGCTTGAACAAAAGCCTAGAGTCCCTAGATTTGAGCTATAACAATTTGTTAGGAAAAATTCCTGATTCATTGGGGAAACTTGGAAGCTTGAGATACCTCAATCTTGGATTTAACTCTTTTTGGGGTTCAATTCCAGCTTCTATTGGCAGCTTGTCATCTTTGCAGGATTTGGGCCTCTCTAATAATGAGATGAATGGAACCATTCCTGAAAGCTTTGGACAACTCTTAAAGCTAGTCAATTTGTTTCTCTATGAGAATTTTTGAGAAGGTGTTATAACAGAAGTCCAATCGACGAATCTCACAAGACTAGAAAATGTTATACTAAAAGCCAATACAAACCATTCCCTAGTTTTCAATGTGACATATGATTGGGTTCCTCCTTTCAAGCTCAAAAATCTTGAACTAGAAAGCTGTCTTTGTGGCCCCAAATTTCCAGTTTGGCTTAAAGTTCAAAGTGAACTTACACATGTCACCCTTAAAAACGTTGGAATCATAGACACTATACCTAAGGAATGGTTCTCTAAGATATCTTCTCAAATCACTCACTTGGATCTTTCCCAAAATCAGATTATGGGGAAGTTCTGCACCAATTAGTACTTCCAAATGTAAATTTTATTGATCTCAGTTATAACTGCTTCTAGGGTCCTATCCCACTTTGGTTTACTAATGTGACCGAGTTGTATCTGAAAAGCAATTCATTTTCAGGCTCTATCCCATCAAATATTGATGATCTAATGCCAAGGTTGCGCTGTTTAGATCTTTCAAAGAACAACTCAATGGTACAGTTCCTTTGTCCATATGGAAAAAATGATCTTGGAGGACTTTACCTTCGGAGCAATAAGCTTTCAGGGGGGCTCCCCCATCATTGGAATGAGTCACAACTATTGTGGGTTGTGGATATTTCATACAACAACTTATCTGGAAAAATTTCGAGCTCAACGGGTTTCTTAAGTTCTCTTCATGTACTAGTGTTGAGCAACAATAATCTTTATGGTGAAATTCCTTCTTCCTTGCAAAATTGTTCTTTTGTGAGCATTGATCTTAGTGGGAATCATCTCTCGGGGATTCTTCCATCACGGAAAGGATCAGAAGTCAAAATACTACACTTACGGTCAAATCAATTTAGTGGAATCATCCCTCAACAATGGTGCAATCTTCCAGTTCTTCACATCCTAGATCTTGCACAAAACAATCTTTTTGGGAGAATTCCAAACTGTTTGGGCAATTTTACTGCTTTGATTTATGGCAATGGCATCATCTGGCCCTCTTTTTATGTCAATTATGTTGAGAAAGCCATCATAGTGACAAAAGGAAGAGAGCTCGAATATGGTAGCACTCTCCAATTTGTTACCAGCATTGATATTTCATGGAATAATTTAATAGGAGGAATTCCTGATAAAATAACAAGTCTTATAGCACTAAATACACTAAACTTATCAAGGAATCATCTCACTGGAAATGTTCCCAAGAATATTGGAAACATGTAGTTCCTGGAAACACTTGATCTCTCGAAGAATAGTCTTTCCGGACCTATTCCTAAAAGCATGTCTTCTTTAACTTCCTTGGTACACTTGAACTTGTCATTTAACAAATTAGTAGGAAGAATCCCATTGGGTAATCAGCTCCAAACACTAAATGATGCATCTATATACAAGGGCAACTCTCGATTGTGTGGGTCTCCTCTTTCAACCAAGTGCCTAGGAGATGAAACATCTAATGGGCCAACTTTTTCTGATGGTAGTGGTAGTGCTTAAGACAAACAGGATGGAGATGATACTGAAAGGCTATGGTTTATTGTTAGAATTGGACTCGGTTTTGTTGTAGGCTTTTGGAGTGTTTGTGGCACCTTATTGGCGAAGAAGTCATGGAGGTATTGGTATTTCAGTTTCTGTGATGACATCAAAAATAGGATAGCATTAATAATTGTGTTGGAGATAGTTCATTTGACAAGAAAGTTTGGGCTGGAAAACAATTGAAGTTTGGAGGGACAATGCGCATGCAAAATTCTATTATGTAAGTAGAATTATGTAGGCCAAATGTTAGCTTATTTTGCAAAACCTGTTGGGCTTGTTCTCCTGGAGTGTGTTGTATCTCTATCTTATAACTATTGTGTCATCTAAATATTTGAAATAAAATTTCTTCCTTTTAGGTTCATGCGCATGAGGATGAATCTTATTTTATTTCTTGCATATATTGTGTCGTGATCTTTTTTATTTTTATTATTTATTTATTTATTCCATATCAAGCTTTACAATGGGAAGGAGAAAAGAAAAGTATTCTTCAAGTCATACACTGGCCTCTCATTCTCTTTTGCAATAGTAGCAAGAGCTAAAACAACTTTGTTCCATCTAAGTGGAACACTAACAAATGAAATAAAATTTAAAACTTTCACAAATGAACTTTAGTGTCTTTTGAATCCATGCAATCTTGATGCAGATTGGTTAAGGGAGAATAACATATTTTAAAATTTTATGTTGTTTTCTCTTTCCTAGAGGAATTAGGATTTATTTGCTTTTATAAGTTCAATTAAAATCCTTTTCCTAGTTGAATTAGGATTTTAATTTTTTTTCTTTTCATAGTTAAATTGTTTTTCCTTTCTCAAGTAGAAGTAGGCTTATTATTATTTTTTTTCTAAAAGAAGTAGGAGAAATTATATTTCTATAAATACTCTTTATAGAGAGGTTGATTAATGTTATGTGTTTATTATAAACCTCTCTAATAAAAGTTTGTTAGAGAGATTTTCTCTATTATTTTGCCTCCTAGCTAGTGTTCTTGTAAAACTTAGGTTTCGTGGAAGAATTGTAGTAATTGTGTGTTATAGATTCTGCTTCTAAACGCTCACGCTGCATCACAAATGAATGAGAAATACCAAATGAATGAGAAGTACCATGCGTTCAATAAGACTAAAACCAAAACTTTGCACAACTTGTAGAAAAAAAATCACAACAAGGCTATTGAGTACAAAAGATTCTTATAATTCTAAATGGCTAAGATTTAAGTACAATTTTTTAAGTGTTGTATTTAAAGTTTTCCAATTAAATTTAGCTATATTATTATATTGATAAATGAAATATATGGCTGGATTTAATTTTTCATAGAAAAGGTAATATTATTTTTACTTTATTGGTCAATACAAATATGTTTGAATTCAACTAGGAAACTTTAGGTACAATACCTGAGGAACTAAACTTATGATTTGAACCTTTTTTTGTTTATTTTTTTTTTGGAGGGAGTAGGATTTGAACCTTTTTTTTTTTTTTTTTTGAGAAGGAGTACGATTTGAACCTAGTTATAACATTTGCTCCACAATAATTTCTATTAGACTAAAACACCAATTGGATTTTGGTATAGTCAAACTTAGATCCCTTAATTAATAATAAGAGATGCTAGTTGAATTAGTTGAAATCCACAACTTACCTCCATTCGATATTAACAAATACCTCAAACATTATAAATCCTAATTGCCGAAGCTCAAATTAAATAAAAATACACTTCATCTTTTGGACCTAGGTGGTATAGATTATTCATTCAATATGTTGTTTTTATCTACAATATACGTCATTTGTTATCTATCGATTGCGAGAAATTCTCTTGATCTCTCCTCTTCTTTCAAAGCCAGTTGAAAATCAAAAAATTAACATCACTTACAAAATTTTTAGAATAATAGTTAAGTAATAATTTACTTAACTTCATCATTTTTATGAATTTAAACTTTTAAGCCAAATGATAGTTTATTTAAAATAAAATCTCATTTCAAAATGAAGTCAGAAGGAAGGGCAAAATGAGAAAAATCAAAATCAAAATAATCAGTAATATAATAGGCTCTATTCAAAATTTCGAATAGTTCATTTCGTTCAAGTAATTTATCTTTACTTTCTGGTAGGAAAGGTTTTGTTTGTATAGTATTTATGAAAAAAAAAATTTTAAAAATTATTTATTAATGTAACTTTTATGTTAAATGTTCGAATGCCATAAAAGTAATAATAATCAACAAAGAAATACTTCAAACAAAAATCAGAAGGATTTTAATCAATGCCAAGGATTTTAAATGTTCGAATGCCAATGTAATATCATCCTTTTCCATATGATCATTGCTTCAAGAAATTGAAGACTACTTATTAATTAATGTTGTATTCATCTTCAGGCAGTTCACATGTATCCTTCAAGCAAGCTGCCAAAGTTTTTACCAATAAGTAAATGAGACAAAGGACAGATCAAAATTAGAAGACTGAAGATGATCAACAGAAGACACAGCAACACGGCACAGCTGGGACATGTAATGTAAGACAAGCATGGGCTTGGCTTGTTATGAGGTATCATATTTTATGCATGAGATGTTGCTTTTTGGTGGATAACTTAGAAATTTGTTGAAGATGATCAACAGAAGACACAGCAACACGGCACAGCTGGGACATGTAATGTAAGACAAGCATGGGCTTGGCTTGTTATGAGGTATCATATTTTATGCATGAGATGTTGCTTTTTGGTGGATAACTTAGAAATTTGCTACTTTCCTTCTTGCAGGATGGGACATTAAATTCTTTTAAGGGTTTGATTCTTATCTTTTGCTATATCATTGGTGTTTCCGTCCTTGCATTAGTATACAAAGAATACCCTTACAATGAAATTTCATTGCGATATGTTCACAAAATTCAGATCTGGACATATTTATCTTGCTGTATTAAAGTTTTCCTTCATTGTCAATTCTCTATATTTGGATGAGTGGAAATTAATCAGTTCAGGGGACTGCTATCCTTTATCTAAACACGCATATAAGTCCTAAAATAATAACACTACTGCCTTTTTCTTAAATTTCAGTTGTCCATTTGCTTTTTAATTTTTTTAATTGACAGATATTCTAAGACCTTTATCTACTATATATATATGGGAACGAAATTCCAATTTTGCCATGAAGTCTCAAAAGTTTTCAAATAAATTTTTTCATTTTAATTTTTTTTTTTTGCTTTTTCTTATCCTCGTAGCAAATGTAAATACTTGATCTAACACATAAAAAATTACAATAACAACAACAACAACAACAAAACCTTAGTATCAAAATTTGGGTTCGATTATGGATCATTAATAGATTAGATTGGATTATTACATGAATTATTTTCCTTTATTCTATTTTATTTGAAGTTATGCACTCCCTAATTAACATGAAAATAATAAGCAAAACCAATATGAAAAAGTAAGAAATAACAATAGTTCAATTCTTTATAACATTTTTCTCCAAAATCTTTTATTATTTTTTGAGGTAATTTATTCTTCAAATCAAAGCAGACGAAGTTTGGTCACATTGAACACTCAACAAGTAACCACACTCTTTAATTTAAGGTTAATTCTCTATAGGAGTAAACGAGGTAAGGTCAAATGCTCCCAAGGCCTTTCCAACACTAGCTTGGTATAATTCGGTGACTGCACCATCCTTTGCCGCAGGATGAGCATGTAACAACCTCCGTTTTACACCAAGAACTCTCCGAGCATATTGATGTAAGGATTTATTATTTCTTCCAAAGGGAGTAATAAAAAATTTAAATATTAGAAAAATAAAGAAGGTTTTTAGTAAAAACATTTAGTTATATATTTTTAGGATATCTTATTATGATATAAGAGTAATTAGAGGAAAAATAAATTTCATTAATAATATATAAAATTTTCTATTTTTATTAAATGAATTAAGTACACTTTGAATTAATGGGTAATTATGTTATAAGAGAAATTAGAAAAAAAAAATGTTTTGAGTAAAATACTCCCAAAGCTTGGCTACGTGGATTGATGTGGGTGGAGAGTCTGGAGATAAACTCAAAAAAGACAAATATTTGGAAAGAAAACTTTCCCTCACTCATTCACATCGAAGAGAAAAATAACAGAACCCGTCATGCTTTAGCAGTCGAGTACCATGTAAATTTTATTTATTTGTTTATTTATGGTTTTTTTTTTAATTTTTTTTTTTTTTGAAAATGAGGCATTCATTCATTCACTAACATGTAAAGAATCTTGGTACAAAGCCTCCACCGCAGGTGGTGGTGAGTCCTCTATCCAATAGACTACATCACTAATATTTTTTGCATACTTTGCTAAAGAATGCGCAACCATATTCCCCCCTCTCTTAATACAACTTATTGAAACCCGCTGCATCCCATTTAGGTAAGCACAAATATCCTCATATACATGCCCAAGTAAGGTTTTTTTTTTTTAATTTAAAATTTTAATAAGGATCATGATCGCATATTTATTCTTAAAAAAGAAAAAGAAAAAAATAAGTACATTGACATATTTTTCTGATATAATGTCAATAAAAATGGAATAATTATATTTAGTTATTTGCCAGCAAGTTTAATTAATGATGCTGTATCATTACCATAAAAAAAAAAATACTTTCCTTTTTTTCTTTGCAAATTTTTTTTTTGAGAAGCTTTTTCTTTGCAATTCCTTTTACGTCAATTTGAAATCAGTGCGGCTAGTTAGTTTCAAGTTGGTGTCCATTTATTATTATTTCCTCCAATAAGTTAACGTTATAAGTGGTTTAGTTGTTACGCATTATGTTCGTTTGGATAAAATGAATTAAAGGAAATAACGAAATAAAATATTAAAGAAGCAAGAACTATAGTATCTGAATTCTTAACAATTTTAACAATTTTTCACCCAAAAAAAAAAAAAAAAATTCAAGTTTAGGATACCCGTGATTAGACCATTTGAATTTCTTGCAAATAGATTTGTACTTGTAATGTCTCTTGACTTATTTAGTACCATTTGAATTTCTTGCATGTGGTGCATATATCATATGTCATAGGACCAAATATCATATATTGTATTTTTCTTTTTTTAATTAACATAATTCAAGTTTGATGTATAGTATCAACACTATCATCCAAAATTAGTATCAAAATTAACAAATTAGTAAAGCTAATAGGGAGTGTGGTACACTACTATGTCAAAATTAATTAATAGACCTATTCTCATTATAATTAACCCACTAAAATTGCAGGAACTTGGCCATGATCCTGTTTTATAGGCAGTTCCTACTTTCTTTCCCTTCGTTTAATAAAATCATAGCTCATCAAATAAAAAAAAAAAGGAAAAAGAAAGAGAAGTTCACATTGGACTCAAGGTAGACAAAACAAGAAGTAGCTAAGAAGAACATTACACACTTTTGGCGTGATAGTCAATGGCAGCTCTAAGAATTTTGTTTAGATGGATCATTAAAAAATTTAAATTACCAAAAAAAAAAAAAAAAAGACGAGAACTTGAATATATCAAGTTATTAACATAAAAAAAAATGCAAATACTTGAAGTTTTAGAATTTTCTTTTAAGAGTGGGAGACCTGTGATTTATATTGTTATTAAGTCAAAGGAATTTCTTGGAGAGACCTATTCAAAAGCATTTCTCGGAGAATAAATGCCAATTCCAAACTAATTAAGTCATTGGGTCTTTTTTCCTTAAATAAAAAAACAAAATTCACTGGGTCTTTCCTCCACATATAAATAAATAAATAAAAAGTCCATTAATCATGAAGCCCATTAACATTTCATGAAGGCCCAAGCCTTAATGAGTAAAAATAATGAATTTGAAGCAACTCGACAGCCACTAGATCATTTCAAGGCATAACAAAAACTCAACGTTTATCCTTCTTCCGCTTAAAAATGCAAATTTGTTAACTCGCTAAAAACAGTTCTGGCTCATTGCCACATCAACGCCACTGCTCTCTCTCTCTCTCTCTCTCTCTCTCTCTCTCTCTCTCTCTCTCTCTCTCTCTCTCTCTCTCTCTAAATAAATTTTTTCATTTTAATTACCAAAAAAAAAAAAAAAAAAAAGACGAGAACTTGAATATATCAAGTTATTAACATAAAAAAAAATGCAAATACTTGAAGTTTTAGAATTTTCTTTTAAGAGTGAGAGACCTGTGATTTATATTGTTATTAAATCAAAGGAATTTCTTGGAGAGACCTATTCAAAAGCATTTCCCGGAGAATAAATGCCAATTCCAAACTAATTAAGTCATTGGGTCTTTTTTCCTTAAATAAAAAAACAAAATTCACTGGGTCTTTCCTCCACATATAAATAAATAAAAAAAAAAAGTCCATTAATCATGAAGCCCATTAACATTTCATGAAGGCCCAAGCCTTAATGAGTAAAAATAATGAATTTGAAGCAACTCGACAGCCACTAGATCATTTCTAGGCATAACAAAAACTCAACGTTTAGCCTTCTTCCGCTTAAAAATGCAAATTTGTTAACTCGCAAAAAACAGTTCTGGCTCATTGCCACATCAACGCCACTGCTCTCTCTCTCTCTCTCAACATACTATTGTCAAAATTCAATAAGGTAGCAAACTTCTCATTACCTTTACCTACAACCAATCAAGATAAACAGAGCATTCACATAAGTCTGTGTATGATAGAAAAATGTATAAAATTTACACAATTTTACCTAAAAATGACTCTTATCAGTTCATGTATAATTGTGTAAATTTACACTGACACTATTCATATTATATTTAGTTGTTTATTGTGGGGCCCGTGGGCCTGATAGCCTCGGCCCATCGGATAGTAGGCCCAAGGACAGCGCCGAGGAGGACTGACCAGCCAAGGCTAAGTCAGGCAAAACCTCTGTTGTGACCCACGCCGAGGATCTGTTCGTTCTCGGCATTCTAAGGATAACTTTCGGGAGGGGACAAGCTCAGAGCAAGCTGTCATATTCGCACTTAATGCATTCACCTAACCCCTCTGGCCGTATTGATGGGGATATAACCCCTTGGCAAGGCAACGTTGATCAGAGTGAATCACTTGAGTACTGATAAGGCCTCTGATGGGACGGACGGCCAGAAGAAAGGCAAATGGATGATCAACAGATGGAATAAGGAGATAGGCAGGGGGGAAAAAAAGAAAGAAGAAAAGGGTCTCCTCGGCCATGGGCCGATGAGCATCCCCCCATTTGTAAAGAAACCCTTAGTATTTTTTATCAAGAAAGTTCATGCATGGTGATCGACGGCCAGCACCTAAACCTTTAACCCACTCTCTATAAATTTATTGTTTGGGCTTGTTGGGCTGAAAACCCAGCAAAACTTAGGGTCAATCCAAACTGAGTCCCTACATTTATTTTTTATTTTTATGTATATTGAGGATGAATAAAGATAGTGGACAATGGTTGTTGTGTGTGAAGAAAGAAAAATAATATAAAAAATTAAGAAAAATTGACATTTTTATAAATGTAGTATAAAGTAGATTATTTGATGTGAGATGTTTTGAAAAGTGAGAATTTAAAATGAAAAAAGTAAGTTCTTATGCTAAAATATACAAATTTTTTTCTCAGACTGATGCCAATGCTATAAGGAAGTTAGACAACTCATCATCCTCTCTCTCTCTCTCTCTCTCTCTCTCTCTCCTAAAAAGAAAAGGAAAAGTTGCAGCAAAGGAGGAGCAATTTTGGGCCAAAGACAAAGAGTAAGGCCGAATATTACTCCAAGGCTTCACATTAATTTCTGAATAAATCTCTTATACCCACAGGCCACATGAATTGTTGTTTTAAGCTTTGAATCATGGTCCAATACCTTAAGTTCTTTTAAGGCCGACTTGTGTTTTGTAGTTTGCAGGGAAAAAGGTATGTTTAATTCAGTGGCTCTTAATAGTCCATGAAATAGCCATATACATGAATTTGGCATGTCACAAATGGTCATTTACTCCAAGGCTTCACATTAATTTCTGAATAAATCTCTTATACCCACAGGCCACATGAATTGTTGTTTTAAGCTTTGAATCATGGTCCAATACCTTAAGTTCTTTTAAGGCCGACTTGTGTTTTGTAGTTTGCAGGGAAAAAGGTATGTTTAATTCAGTGGCTCTTAATAGTCCATGAAATAGCCATATACATGAATTTGGCATGTCACAAATGGTCATGTGAATTTTTGGATGAGTAGTAGCAGTACAAAGATTTCGTTGGTCAAATTCCTCAATTACCAATGATCCTTGGGAAGAATAGGTCCCTCATCCAATTGAAACCTAAGATCTCTTCTATTGAAACAAGACAACTTCTATCCAAGCATTCATCAATTTTTAACTCTTTCAGAAGTTGGACCAAGCAAACCAAAATTTGTTAACTTGTCTATCTTAAGCCAAAGAACAAGTTCAGCAACAAGCTTGGTTCACTATCCAAAATAAATCAACCTTCCCCAGATGTCACTTCTCCTTTTCTTTTTCTTTTCAAAGAAGACCCTTTTAGCCTTATTTAAGGAAGACAAAGGAAACAACAAAATGGATGACATTCAAGCACTGATACAAACATACAGTATCTTTCACATCACACTCAAATTATTGCTTACTATCATAATCCTTACTTGACTCAAATACACAAGAGAGGAACAAAGAAAAAATATCTTCCCTCTACTTCATTTTATTACACTTCACTTAAAAATCTTTCATGCATTGAAAGGTTTAACGAAGGAAGAGCCCATTTCCCTTTGGACAAAATTGGTCATATCATCCATTCATTGATCATATTCAAATTTACTCTCATTTTATAGAAGTTTGGCTAAAATGCAAAACTCACTCTTTATATTTCACCAAAATTCATTTCAGTCCTTTAACTTTACTTTTGTTCGTTTCAATTCTCTAACTTATAAATGAAAATCTCAACTCATTGGAATTATATTAAATTAGCACACACAGTCATACGCATCCATACATAAATATTGCACTAAAGGGGCGTTTGGTTCGCCGTGATGTTATATTACGCCATAATATTATGTTATTGTAATCTTACATTAATATAATTTCAATAAAATAATACAACATTACATTGTTTATGAATGTGATGAGATTAAGATGATGTGATATATTTTGTACTTTTAAATTATGGTAATTTTAGAAAAGATAAAATAAACCAAAAACCTTAATGTTACATTATCGTAATGTACATCACATCAATGACACATCACAATGAACCAAACACCCCCTAAGTGTATATTTAACAAATTAAATGCTTGAAAAATTACTATTTTTTCCTTGAATTACTAAATTGATAACAGAAATTTGTTATAATATGATAACAACACACACACACGCATGTAACAAACTCCTTGTGTTTTCTAATTATTAAATCATATAAAGTTATATTATAGTTATTTTATACATCACACATTCACACACATCAAAATTCACAAAAATAACTTAAAAAAAAAAAGAAGATGATGCACACAATTAGTATCTAATACATTTTCACATATAATATAAACTTATAATAAAGAGAGACACTCACAACTCACAACTACTCACTTTCCACTCTTAATTAGAGTCAAAGATGCCGAGATAGTTAGATAGAGAAGAGAAATGAGATAAGATTCATGAGAATGAGGTCAAGATCAAAGTGAGAGACCTGTGATTTATGTTGTTATTTAGTTAATTTTGGAATGAGCTAATATGTCTATTGTTTGGCTTTGGGCTAGGTTGGTACGTGGTTAGAGTGTGCAAGATCAAGGTAGGGTGTGCAAACATATTTTTAAAGATAAATTATACTAATAAAATTATAAAAAATATATTTTATTTATATTTTAAAAAATTTCAAGTTAGGGGGTTCAATTGCATCAAAGTTGTCATTAAAATATCTAGATATTATTGCAACAAAATTTTTGTTGCACAACATACATTTTATTGAAAAATTCAAATTTTATTGTAACAACTCGCATCAACTTTTGCCATAACTTTGATGTTAGTGCAATGATTTTTTTTGTTGTAATAAAGTATTATTCAGTTTCTTTTTGTGTTATTTCCATTATTATTATGTTTACACCAACATTTGCCAACAAGTTTAATTAATGATGTTGTATCATTACCATAAATAAAAAACAATAATAATTAAACTCTATAGAATAGGATTATTTGCTATATATATATATATATGAGGGATGCTACGTCTATAACAATTTTACAACATTTTTACAACAAATCACAGGTGGTTAGTTGTTATTGGTTCAAATCTGAAACTAACACTAAGATTACTTTTTTGTCCTAACAATAACAACCAGTAACAACCTGCCACTTAAGATTTATTGTAAAAATATTGTAGACATATCATTTCTCATATATATATATATATGTGGGGCCAGCTATATAAGGTGGTATTGGTAAGTTTGTAGGGAATGGGCCTGCAGCCCAATGGCCCAATCCAAGGACAGCAATCCGTCCGAGGATGATTTAATAAGGGCATGATACGAATAAGATAAGAAGAAGAGCCGAAGATTGCAAATGAAAATCCAAAATGTGTCCGAGGAGAAGATTCACCTCAGAACGATAGTTCGAGGTGGGTGTAACTATCTGATTACCTTAGGTAGTCCATAAGGTTGTATTGTAATTGAGAAACGGATATGAGATAGTGGAGGCAACAAATATCTTCTGACACTGCTACCTCCACATTAAATGCTTCCCAGCTAACTCTCTGGCCGCATTAATGTGGAGGTGATGCCTGAACAGTGATCAAGCGGCCTTATGATGGCTGGTTGAGGATTCTAGAGAGTGGGAGATGGGACAGAAAGGAATTCTCAAGATAGAACCTACACGTGTACGGCGAAAGTAAGGGGAGGAACGTAGTATATAACATGAAAATGAATGACATTGTAAGAGGACACAAAAAATGAACCAGAGAAGGAGAGACTTTTCTTATCAAGTAGAGCTAGTTCTTTCACACACTCTCTAAAAATTTATTGTTTGGGCTTGTTGGACTGTTTTTCCATTTCATTTTAGGAGGCTTTTCCAAATTGAGTCCCTACAATATATATATCATATATTGTATTTTTCTTTTTGTAATTAACACACTAATTCAAGTTTGATGTATAATATGAACACTATCATCCAAAATTAGTATCAAAATTAACAAATTAGTAACCTAATTGGGAGTGTGGTGCACTACCATGCCAAAATTAATTAATAGACCTATTCTCATTATAATTAACCCACTAAAATTGCAGGAACTTGGCCATGATCTGTTATAGGCAGTTCCTACTTTCTTTCCCTTCGTTTAATAAAATCATAGCTCTTTATCTAATAAAAAAAGAAAAAAAGAAGAAGTTCACATGGGACTCAAGGTAGACAAAACAAGAAGTCGCTAAGAAGACCACCACGCACTTTTGACTTAATGGTTATTGCATAAGTATGAGTTCTTGTGGAAAGAGGGGGCAAATGTTGGGGTTTAATTTTCCACGAAGAAATTTCATATATATATATATATATTTAGATTATACTAGAGTAGGATTGATGATTGGCGATGTGGAGGTGAATAGTACAATGGACTTAGGACGAGCTGGACATACTTATCTTTTGCTATATCATAGTTTTGCTTCATTGTAAATTCTCTATATTTGGATGAGTGTAAAACTATATAGGGGACTACCAGCCTTTATCGTACTAAAAAAGTAACACTAGTGCCTTTATCTTAAATTTCACTTGTCTATTTGCTTTTTAATTTTTTATTAATTGAAAAATATTCTAAGACCATTATCTTCTACATGGGAACAAAGTCCCAATTTAACAATGAAATCCAAAAAATTTTCAAATAAAAAAAATTGTTTTTTTTTTTTAATAAATAATTTCCCTTTTCTTATCCTTGTAACAAATGCGAATACTTGGTCCTTTACGCATAAAAAATTACAACAACAACAAAGTCTTAGTTATAATTTGTGTTCAACCATGAATTCTCAATAGATTAGACTGGGCTAATTATATATATATTTTTTCCTACATTCTATTTTATTTGAAGTCATACATACCCTCCCCCACTGACATATAAAATTAATATAACAAAAATTAAAATGAAATAATGAAACAGATATGAAAAAGTAAGAGATAATATATATTGTTTCGAGTCTTTATAACCATTTATTCTCCAAATTCATTTATTATTTTTTGAGGTAATTTATTCTTCAAATCAAACCAAAAGAAGTTTGGTCACATTGAACACTTAACAAGTAACCACCCTTTTTTCAATTTAAGGCCAATGCTCTATAAAGGAGTAAACGAGGTAAGGTTCCTAAAATACTCGTAACGCCTTTCCAACACAATTGCTTGGTATTTTTTGGTGTGTCCACTGTCCTTCGCCTCCAAGGCGAGCCGGTAATAGTAATCGTCATGCCTTTCCAACACAATTGCTTGGTATTTTTTGGTGTGTCCACTGTCCTTCGCCTCCAAGGCGAGCCGGTAATAGTAATCGTCATAGTAATGGCCGCGGGTGTCGCCGTTCAACACTTTTACGAACAACAAATGAGATGATGTCCAGTTGTTGTAGTCGTACACTGAGACCTCTCCGAGCACCTTGATGTAAGGGTCTGTAATGTTCTTTATCGGCTGCCACTCTCCCCCATCATCAAGAACACCATGTCTGCCTCCCATAGCTGTTGCGTAGAGTGAAAGGATGAGAAGGGTAAGAAGGTAAAGGCATTTCTTGGACTTCATTGTAAGTTTAGTGAGAGAATGATTTCATTGGTGGTGAATTGGTTTTTAATTATTTATAGGGGAGAAGGGCTATATATGGAAATCAGAAATTGTCTTGAGGTGATAAGATTTGGTATTTAACTATTTATAGAGGATATAACGCTACCTATGGCTATAAATGGAAATTCAAAATTGTCATGAGGTGAGGAGGTTTTCGGCCTTGGAGTTTGTGACAATTACCATGGGACTAGTAAACTGTACCAACATGGCAAATGCGTTGTTTTATGGAAGAAAAGTTACCGCAATAGAAGAATTTATAGCCTGTCAAGTTAAAGTTGTAGCATACAAGTTGTGGTTATAAGAGAATCGAGGGTGATCATATAAAAACTAAATAATTTTTAACTCCAAACAAGGAAATCCATATTTATCTTATTTATTCTTATATAGAAAAAAAATTGTTAACATCTCTAATTTTCTAAATGAAAAAGAATTAAAAAAGCTTTTATTAAAAAGATTTACTTGCATATTTTATTTTATTTTATTATGGAGTAAGAGTAATTAGAGGCAAAAACACAACGTATTAATAATATATAAAGTTTTTTATTTTTTATTTTTATGAAATGCATTAAATATACGTTGAATTAATGCGATTAAGGGTGTAAGAGTAATTAAAGGAAACAAAAATGATACATTAATCATATAAATAAATGTGTTACATGTTTTTAGTAATAACCTTGAGGGACCACTACAAACCTTTAGTACGATGATCACTCCACAAGTATAAGTACTTGGGAGGTGTGGGGGACAGGGGTTGGGGTTCAAATATCCAGAAGAGAGTTTCACACATATATATGCTTAGATTAAGTTAGAGCAGAATTTTTATTTTGTATAAAAAAAAACCTTGAGGGACAATTATTAAAAATGCTTGTGCAATTAATTTTTCCATTAGGAACATGCATGAGTGCTTTGAAGTCTAAAAAATATCCATTTTCTACACACACACACATATGAGAAATACTACATCCACAACATTTTCACAACACACAAACACACACATATGACAAGTGCTACGTCCACAATATTTTCACAACAGTTTCACAACAAATCCTAAGTGGTAAATTGTTATGGGTTTTAATATGAATCACCACTGAAATTACTTTCTTGTCTATTAGTAATAGGAAATAACAACTTGCCACCTAGGTTATATTATAAAAGTGTTGTAAAAATGTTGTGGATATAGTATTTCTCATATATATATGTGTGTACTGTGTTTTGATTTTGCCATTATTGAAAACACTCCGAGTTTTGGTTGTATCATCTACACATATATTGATGCGTTCGGTAAGGCTTTGAAATTTAAATGGATTGTTATTGTTAATTTTGCTTAATGAGATTGTGCTGGCTTACCAGCTAGGCAATGTAATTGTAATGAAAACACAATCGCTACCTTAATTTCTCTTCCTTTTTTTTTCTTTATTCTCTCCATTTTCTTAATAAATTAATCCATTAGAGACAATGGATTTGAAAGTTCTACATTATAGTTTTCTTACATAAGCCCCCTAAAAAGCCTCTCAAATATGTAAAGAACGTACAAGAACAGCTTAGCAAGTGCCCTTCAAAGTTCAAACTCATCTAGAATTTGTCTTCTTTCTGTGTGTGTGTGTGTGACTCCTCCATTCCCACCCCCCACGGCCCCGTCCTTTTTATTTCTCCTGTCATATAATGGAAACTCAATATATCTACAATGTCACAAATGGTTATCCAAGTGCATTGCTTTCTTGCATTTCTTCAGTCTTCTATTCCATCTATCCCTTTCTCTGGATTTCCTCTTTCCTCTATTTTTATTAGGATGGCCATGTATATATGTATAAAGCTACCAACCTACTTTTAGGTTTTCTCATTCCTTCAGTTATGTTGGTGCTTGACGTCAATTATAAACTAGGTCCTTATGCAGCACAATTAGGCATTTTTTTTTAAATAGTTTAATAGTTACAACAATGAGCTAGGAGGTGAGGATTCAAACTTTAATTTTTCTAATAAAGAAGAGCAATCTATGTCACTGAGCTACAATGTTCTTGGCAATATAATAAAGCCTTTAAACTTAATTAGAAAAGGTATATCATGATAAATTTCCAACTTTTAAAAATCTTAAGGAGTTAGAAATGTCGGAATTAATTATTTATTTCAACAAGTACGAGGAGTAAGTTTATCTTCATAATTTATGCATAAGGGTTTGATGCTTATCTTATGCAATAACATAGCTATTTACCATCTTGCATTTGAAATTGTATGCTTCCCAAAAAAAAAAAAATATATATATATATATATACACAAACTCTCTCTCTCTATATATATATATATATATATATATATATGAAAAAGAAAAAAAAATATAGATCTAGGGAGTTTTTGGTTGAGTTGAGTTGTCACCGGAGGAGGATAGTAGTCCGGCTCAGTGGTGGAGCCAGGATCTAACTTGAGAGGGGGCAAAAATTATATTTGACAAGGACATTTATACACATGCAAGCGAACATATACATATAATATTTGAGATCAATTTGCAAAATAACAATTCACTCATGTGTATGCTAAGCCATATTTAAATGCAAGAAAATTCCCAATAAAATAACATATTCATTATATTATATTTATCTATTTAAGAATTTATTTCCATGAATAATCCTTTTAAAATTTTAATTATAAAAAAAGTTATAACTCTACTTACAAATTGAAAGATTTTTAGTTGTTAGATAGACATAAAGTTCAACTTATGTAAATTTCTATTATTTTTGTAAAGCTATATGTTATAGGTCTATTTATTTTAGCTTAACATGCAAACTTATTTTTGAAAAGCCATCCTATTTATTAACCATTTATTTATACTACAATACAAAAAATGCATTTAAAAAGTTACCAAAGAAAGAGAGTAGACAAATCAAACAATATGGGGTTATAAGTTAAAAACGCATCAAGGTATCTGCTTTTTTTTTTTTTTTTAAAAAGAAAAAAGAAAAAGAATTGGATTATGTTAATATAGGATGGGCTTATATTTTAAGAGGGCAAAAGTGGGCTATGCTCCCAATCATCTTATGTAAGCAGCTGATTGTTTGTTTACAGTTTTATAACTTTTCATTAGTAATAATTCTATTTTTTTTTTACCTCAAATGCATCAAGGTAAGTAAATATTAACAGTTTTTTTGGGTGGGGCCAGGGGGGGCAAGTGCCCCCTCTTGACCCCCACTGGCTCCGCCCCTGGTCCGGCTTGCCTAGGTGGGTGGCCAATATGAAAAAAAAGAGAGTAAAAAATAACAATAGTTTCTCTAGGAAGAAGTTTTATATACATATACACTTAAATTAAGCTAGAGTATAATTTCTATCTTGTATTTAAAAAAAAAAAAAAAATTGGATGCCCATGCCCTGCATGGCTACATGTAATTTCATTTTGTATGTGTATAAAGCTACCAATACCTACTTTTAGGTTGTCTCATACCTTCAATTTTGTTGGTACTTGAAGTAAATTACAAACTAGGTCCTCATGCAGCATAATTAGGCACTTTTTTAACAATTCGATGGTTACAATAATGAGGGAGGGGGAATTCAAACTTTTATTTTCCTAGTAAAGGATAGTTACAACAATGAGGGAAAAATTTTACTTGGTAATCCTACAAAATTCTGGCTTGAACTTTTATCAATATTTTTTTCAAGAAAAGTTTACTTGGTAATTAATCCTACAAAAAACGTCTGACTTGAGCTCTTACCAATTTTCTATTCAAGAATGATGCACTCTTTTAATTTTGGCCCAGTAAATACTTGCTATTTTCTTTAATACATAGAAAATTTGATATGTTTAGTATCTAATTCTCTGCATTTTTGTTTTTTTTGTGGTTCTTTTAAAAATGTATGCTACATTCAGGCCTTGATGGCATGGGAACTCTTGACCATTAACAACGGGGTATAAGATCAATTCTTCCTACTCTTTATTCCCCAAACAGAGAAAATAATGGGGAGAACTAGAATTCCACCTTGAAAGAAATATACGTTTCTTTTTTATACTGCCGTCTCTGTTCTTATTTTCCTTTCTATATTATATCGTTACAAGTTATTGAATTTTTCCGGAAGAATTTAATTTAATGGAATATTATTGTAATTTATTGTTCTTTTTTGTATAAAATTGTTCCTTTTTTTTTACTATTGGAATATTCAAGAAATATTTATTGATTTATTATTATTATTATTATTATTAAGGCCTTAAGACCCCTACCACATAAGAAGTGCAAGATGAGAGAGAATTTGTGTAAAGTTTATTGTTCATTTTTTGAAGTTAACCTCATAAAACTTATAATCCTTTCTTTTTTTTTTTTTCTTTTTTTTTTATTTACGTAATATTACTGGAAAAAAGTGTAACCTCAAATTGAGATGAATGAAAAATATGACATAAAACCCAAAAAGGAGACTCACCACAGCTACTTGATAAATCCATAACTTAAAATATGAGCCGTAGTTTTTTCTTTAAAATAGCTCACATGTTGCAGTGCCACAGGGCCACATTAGTTTGTAATGGTCTTGTGGTACGTACCTATGTCATAATTTTCCTTCATTGTAAATTCTCTATATTTGCATGAGTGTAAAACTGTATACGAGCTCCTTTATCTAATCACGCATATAAATACTAAAAAAGTTACTGCCTTTATCTTAAATTTCACTTGTCCATTTTTCGTTTTATTTTTTTGATTGAAAAATATTCTAAGACCTTCGTCTACTATATGTCTATATGGGAACAAAATCCCAATTTTGCCATGAAGTCTCAAAAATTTTAAAACAAATAAATAAATAAATATATATATATATATTTATATTAAAAAGTTCCCTTTGTCTTATCCTTGTAGCATATGTAAATACTTAATTGTCTACGCATAAAAAATTGCAACAATAAAGCCTTAATCCAAAAATTTGGATAAATTATGGATTCTCGATTAATTAGATTGGGTTACCATATGATTTTTTTTTTCTATTTTATTTTATTTGAAGTCATACACTCCCCAATTGTTCTCCAAATCAAACCAAAAGAAGTTTGGTCACATTTTGAACACTCAACAACCGCTCTTTTTAGTTTAAGGTCAATGCATTAAACTGCATTAAAGTTGGTAAGTTTCCTTACATACGCCCAAGGTTGGTCCAACACAATAGCTTGGTATTTTCTGGTGTATGCACCATGCTTAGCTTCCAAGACGAGCCGGTAATAGAACCCGTCTGAGAATCGGGACTCGCCCTTCACTACTCGCTCAAACAGCAAATTAGATCTTCTTCACGTCGTCATGGATGTTTGTTATCGGCTGCCAGTCATCTGCATCAAGACCACTATGTTTTCCTGCTCTGGCTGTTGCGTAAATTGGAAGGATGAGGAGGGCAAGAAGGTAAAAGCATTCTGGGCCTTCATTGTAAGCTTGTAAACTGCTGTGCTGGTTTGGGTTAGAAAGAGCGTAAGAGAATGGTTTCAATGGTTGGTGGTTGGTATTTGTAGGGGAGAACAGCTACCTATTGCTATAAATGGAAATCAAAATTTTTCATGAGGGGATAAGTTTATGTATTTATAGGGACTAGCCTCCTCACACTCACGTTGTGCGTGCTGGCTTCTTTATTTTTGTAATCTGGTAATTGTTTCAACTTTCAACTCTAATTAATTTGGGGTTTATACATTTTTTTTATACATTTTTAAATCATCGAACACTTAGGTATGTGATGAGATTTATGCATTTGTAGGACCATTAAATTTTTTTTTTTTTAAATTTTATTTTACATCTCTTCACATCTCTAGCAGCAACAAATCCAGGATTTCAAATTAGAGAGAGCCAAAGTATAAGGAAATAAAAAACTCTAAATAAGCATCCATATAGTATTAACAAATTATAAATACACAAATCATGGGCCTTGCGTCTGAATTGACATCTTTCCATACATAAAGTACTTGAGGGTTTAAGAGGGAAATGATTTAAGTTGCAAGATTAGTAGTATACTATAATTATCTCTCAAAAAAATTATTACTATACAAAATCGTTATTTTTTATTAATACATTAAGATACAATCATCTACCAAGAAAGACGAGGAAAAAATAAATTTTTTTTTTATGCTAAGCTGGTTTGGATTTTTTTTTTAATTTTTTTTTTAAGTTAGAGCATTTATAGTAATGATGCTAAAAAATTTAGCTTTTAGCATCTAAAAAAGCGAATTTATCTATTTTATTACCTCACTTTACAATACACTTAACATCAAATATTCTATTTTTTCCCACTTCATTTAAAATAATATAAACAACTCACTAAAATAACAAAGAAAGAGAGATAATTTGAGTTTTTTAATTGAATGTAGAGTGATAATCGATCATAATAAAATATTGTATTTCATTTTTAATAACTTGCTACAGTCAACTAGTATTTATACCAGTTTACTATAGTTGCAAAAAAATTAGCTTTAGCTTCTCCAATAACACATGATTTTTTGGTAGTAAAATTTTTTTTTTTGCTAAACTACAATCACCATTATGAATGTTTTTATTATTTTTGTTAAGCTTTTGAATTAGATAGTTGTTAGTTGAAGGGGAGCCTAAAGTTTTGGAAGTAGGCAACTACAAAAATTATATATATAATAAAAAAATAAAATAAAAAAACTTGGACCAAGGGTGCCCGGGCCCCCTTCAACCCCCACCTGGGTTCATCCCTGATTCCTAAGTTTTTTGATGATTGAAAAATGCATAAATCTCATTCAAAAACACATAAACCCTAAATTAAAATGAGTGGAAAGTAATATTAAAAAAAAAAAAAAAAGAGAGTAGAAAAGCCTTTAAGCAAGTACTTGCGAAGAGGCCAGTATTTTTATATTCATTAATGCTTTAACCAAAAATAATAACACTAAAAATTCTAACATAGTGTTTGAGTGGTAAAAAAAAAATGTTCGAGTGTCAATTGTTTAACTAAACAGTTAAACAGTTAAAGGACTATATTTATAATGTGAAACGTTCAAAAATTCTAGAATCATATGTTAAAAATAACAACTATAAACCATAAAAATAGAAAATTAAAGAGTATCAAAATTTAGCCCACAACATTTGACTAAGGGATCACAATTGCTTTGAAATGGAAGAGAAGAGATGACAAAAACTAAAACAAAACTCTAGAGATTTATAATAGACAAATCTACAATGTTAGTCTCTCAAGTTCACCATGTTTGCGTAATTGGTTCTTCAAGTTTGAGGCATTCACAATTAATTGCTTAAGTTTTAAAACTGAGTTGTATTAGTTTTTTTACTAACTGCTGTTAATGGTGTTACTTACGTGGTTAACGAAATAATGATTTGATAATTTTTTTAATGATGTGACATTTTTTTAATTAAAAAAAAATTACAAATTGTTTGGTACTTGTTGGGTTCTAGTATTATGTTGGTGCCAACTTACTTGTTAAACCTTATGAGTAAGTTAAAAAAAAAAAAAAAAAACTGCTTGCAAAGTTGCTCACATTTTTCGTATAAGTTTTGAAAAATATTGGTTGACATTTACGGAGGCTTCAGCCTTGAGCGAGTGTTCCACTCCTGTGGCTTTTAAAACATATTTACTGGTATAGGATATATATATATTTTTTAATGTTTATTGAAATCCAAAAGCGTCTGTGTCTTCCTTTTACTTGATTTGATTTCCTTAATGAATTTTTCTTGCTGATGTATATGGAATGGCCCCTCTTCACGAACTGCGGTAATCTGACATCTTAAACAAATTTCCAATGTTTAGGAAGTGAAGAGGATGGAAGTAAACTACCTGCAGTATCATCCAACCCAGATGGCCTACCATGTTGCTCAACGGCTTATATGTTTGAAGTACTCAGCCAAGATGAGGATTCAATTCGACAAGCATTGCAGGATCTAAAAGAGAAATATATTGACGGAAGGCTCTAGAGTTTGGTGTAAAGCACAATTCTGTATTTTGGTTCCTACTTGATACTGAAAGAACAATGTAACTGGTTTGCTATCTGGCCTGGAGATGTATCGCCAAACTTTTGCAGAATAATCATTACGTCTGTGTTAACAGAAAGCTAGAATGTGCAGGTTTAAGTTATAATTAAAAAAGATTTTAATTTTTTTACTGCCTTTATCTAAAATTTCACGAGTCCATTTTTTTTTTTTTTTTTGATTGAAAATTATTCTAAGACCTTATCTACTATATGAGAACAAAATCCCAATTTTGCCATGAAGACTCAAAAGTTTTTCATTTTTTATTTTTAATTTCCCCTTTCTTATCCTCATAGAAAATGTAAATAATTGATTCTCCAAACATAAAAATTACAATAACAAAACCTTAGTCCAAAATTTGGATCAATTATGAATTCTGATTGATTCAATTGGGTTATACACGTGAATTTTTTCCTCCATTTTATTTTATTTGAAATCATATCCTCCGCAATTGACATAAAAAATTAGTAAGACAAAAACAAAAATGAAATAAACAAAAACCAATATGAAAAGGTAAGAAATACAATACTCACATGTCTTTATAATATTTGTTCTCCAAATCCTTTTATTATTTTTCGAGGTATAATTAAATGATTCTCCAAATCAAACCAAAAGAAGTTTGGTCACAACGAACACTCAACAACTACCCTTTTTAATTTAAGGTCTATGCTTTGTAAATGCGGTTAAGTGGATAAGTTTCCTTAAATCTACCCAAGGCTGTTCAAACACAACAGCTCTGTAGTTTCTGGTGTGTGCACCATTCTTAGCCGCCACGACAAGCCGGTAATAGGTCCCGTTTGAGTATCGGGTCTGGCCCCTCAACACTCCTTCGAACAGCAAATTAAAATTCGACCTCTTGTTGAACTCGAACAGGGCGAAATCTGCAATCCCCTTCACGTAAGGGTCTTTGATGTTCTTTATCGGCTTCCAGTCACCCTTATCACGAACACCAGGTTTGCCTCGAATGGCTGGTACGTAAATTGGAAGGATGAGAAGGGTAAGAAGGTATAGGTAAAAGAAGCACTTCTGGGCTTTCATTGTAAGTTTGAAACAACTGTGCTGCTGGTTTGGGTTAGAAATAGTGTGAGAGAATGGTTTCAATGGTGACTGGTATTTGTACGGTATAACAGCTATCTTTGACTATAAATGGAAATTGGAAATTGTCATGAGGTGATAAGTTTATGTATTTACAGAGGACTAGCCTCTTCTCACTCACATTACGTGTGGTCGAAGACCTTGCTAGTTTCGGTTTATGCATTTTTCAGTAAGATTTATACATTTTAATGTGATGAGATTTATGCGTTTCTGAGTGTACTAATTTTTTTTGTACATCTCATCACACTTCTAGATTTTTTGACGATTGAAAAATTTATAAATATCACTAAAAAATGCATAAATCCTAAATTAAAATGAGTGGAAAGTAATTAAAAAAAAAAAAAAACCCTCTGAGCATGCCTAATACTCTTGCGAAGAGACTATTATTCTTCAACCAAAAATACTAATACTAAAAATACTAACATAGGGTTTGAGTGGTTAAAAATATAGTGATCAAGGGTCAATTATTTATCTAAACAATAGGACCATATTTAAAATGTGAAACGTTCAGAAATTGTAGATTCATATATATGTCAAAAATAACATTTCTAAACCATAAAATTAGAAAATTAAAGACTAATAAAATTTAAAGAAGTATTTAAAAAAACAAATTCATGTCAAGCCCACAACAATTGTTCAGGATATTTATAAGGTGTAGCCAACAAGGGATATTGTTAAGTTAGCAAAACTAATTCAAGGACTAAGGGATCACAATCACTTTGAAATGAAAGAGATGAGATGGAGAAAACTGAAGCAAAACTCTTGCAGATTTATATATATGCTGATGTTGTCGTTGTTTAAATTTAAATTTATATACATTGGTTATCCAAATGTCTGTAGAAACGTAGAATTATATATATAGATTATAGAAGACTTGGGGCCCGTTTGGTAATGTTATTCTAGTAATGTTGTTTGTATTTTTTGAAAATATATATGGCTAAAAAAGTGTGTGAAAATATGTGTAATGTTATTTAAACACTGAAAACTGTTGGTCAAAATACACTATCAAACAGTCTCTTAACCATCATTTGGGTAAGGTAGCAGCTTAGCTTCACTTGGCTTTGTCATATCAGTACAAAAGCTTCACTTTCTCTCCCTCAAGAATAATTGGATCAGTCCCAGTGGCGGCTCTACATGCAAGTCAGGGTGGTCACAAGACCACCCTGATTTGTAAAAAAATGTATATATACATTTGCCAAAAAAATATTATATGCTAAACTAACTTATTATGACCACCCTCATAAAAATTTTGAACACCTTGACTTGAGAATTACAAAAATTTGGATTTAACAAAAATAAGAGTAGTGCTACTACATTCACAACATATTTATAATAATTTTACAACAAATCTAATGTAGTAAGCTGTTACTTATTTTAATTTTGGCCAAATACTAATATTATTTTTTTTTATCCACCAATAAAAGCTTTTTACATAAGATTTATTGTAAAAATGTTGAGGACGTAGCATTACTTCAAAATTAATTCTGCCTCCAAATATAATTCTTAATCCCTGTTTTTTTAAAACTTAAATAACGACAATAAATATTAGCTCAAATAATAACAAACAAAAACAAGACAAGACCAAACAACAAGAAGTGAAAAAATTATTCAAAAAAAACCTATCATAAAAAAAAAAGATAAAATTTGTAGCTTGTCCAACTTATTCAATAAAAATAATTTCTAATTTCATTTTTCCCGAAATCCCACTTCACTCTCTTCTCGAATCATCCACGGAGCTCTTGCATCCTATTTCATTTTCAAAATGGATTTTCAATTAAAAAAAAAAAAAGTATGCACAATGCAACCTGATGTGTAAAAAAAAAGGGGAAAAATAAATGAATAATTTTAGAGAATATTACCCACTTGGAATTGAAGATGAAAAAGCCCTAGAAGTTTATGTTTAGAAGTTCCTGTAGAGATGAGACTTGAGAGAAGAGAGAAACAAATGAATTTCCTTGTAGGTTTGTTTGATATTTAAAATTTTGAATATTTTTTAGGTGGGACTTATATAAAATAGAAACGACTGTTTTGAAATTAGTAATTTAACGTTGTTGGCCCTATTGTGACCCTATTTTTAGAACCAATTTAATATTTAAACAAGTGAATGTGAGGGCAAGCAGTGGCAGAGCCAGGCCAGGTAGGAGGGCTAAATTAACACAGGATTAAAAAAAACAAAATATATTAATTTATATTAATAAAAAAATTTAATTATCATACAAAATGTAATATAGATGTATACTATAATTTATTTTTTCATACGTAGTCTAATTTATTCAAAGTAAGAGACTTTGAGTTAATAATAATATAAACTTTCTATTTTTATGAAATAAATGAAGTATAGTTTGAATTAATGAGTTATGTATGGTATAAGGGTAATTAGAGGAAACAAAAATAATGGATTAGTCATCTAAATAAATATGTTACATGTTTTCCTATAAATCTAGGGGGCATTTCTTTTGTGCTTTCATTAAGTTATTGCTTTTGTATAATTAATAACATATATACACCAAAAGAACATATTATTTAGACCATAAAAATAATCTGAAAATTTTAGATCAAGTCAAATTGTATAATGATTCACTACATTATAAACTTTGTAAAAATTCATTTGCAAATCCAAACAAGCCTAATAATAATTGAATATAATGCAAAAGATTCAATTTTTTCTTTTCTTTCATTCATATCTCTCATCAACCAAACAGAAACTAATACATTCAAAGCAAACGTAGAATTACAAACCCCCCCACCCCCCGTATTAAGCTTTAGTTTTTTTTTTTTTTTTGGGGGG